>NC_141084.1:16075674-16550674 GCF_041138505.1 Cibotium barometz | reverse complement strand
TGCTGAAATATCACCCTTAAATACTCCCAAACTCATCAATGTAGAGAAAAACTTCACCATGTCTTAATTGAATACATGCAAAAATCTGCAGCAACTTGTTGCTATCAAAAAACTAAGATAACTACGGAGAAATGAGGATGTATGTACATGAATGCGTGCCTCTTGTTTTCGTCTTTGTTTTGAGTCTAGGGTCACTTTGATGTGACACCCGAAGCTCAAATTATATAAGCAAATTAGTGAAGGGCTATCTAGAAGGCGAGCGGCGACTCTTTTTTAGAATCCACTCACTTTCTTCTACTTCAACTCCACTTACCATATAGAGAGCTCATAAATTTTGCATGAGAATCCTTCCTTTCTCATCCACATGTCCTTCCATGCATGATTCTAATTAAGCGGTGTTCTAGAAACTACCCATTAGAAAGGGTTCCTATATATTCTGAGATGATTAAAAACACTGCGAAGAGATTTGTTAACCCATGGCGGACATTGAGACGTACTATGTTTTACGTCATTAATTTAAATATTCTGAGTCATGGGCCGGGCTTGTCGGCACCATATGTTAAGGATGAAGGGATTGGGTGATCGCCGATGAGAGGCGCACCTTGGATATCAGTAGGATAAGGGTTAGGGTCGGCCGGCCATGTATGGGCGCCCAAGTGTGAACGGCCAAGTCACCTATAAGAGTCAAATGTAACCCTAAAATCCTCATTCTCATGTGTTGTGAATAGAAGAGTGCTTTTGCCTTATCTCCTTGTTTTCCTTCTCCTGCGTGTGTGTGAGAGAGAGAGAGAGAGTGAGAGAGCGATCGAGCGCACTGTATAGCGGCACGGCGAGGCGGCGGAGAGGCGGTAGAGCGGCGACGGCGGCTCCTCCTTCACGGCTGCGACGCAGGAATCCTTCAAGGCGGCGGTTGAGCGGTGAGTGACACACCCTTTGGCATTCTGTTTGAGCTTCCTTCCCTGGTTGTATGCTTGCAGCCATTCGTGGCTCGCATATGGTGCCCGGCAAGTCCCCAGCTACGACCTGTGCGGCAAAAGCGCACATTTTTGGCACCGCTGCCGGGGAGTTACCCTGCACCAAGCTCCAGTTTGCAGCTCGGCTGCTACGTGAAGTTTAATCTACACTGTAGGAAAGCGACTGTGTGTTTGTTGTTAAGGTGTTTCTGTGTTTTGCAATCTGTTTCTGCAATCTGTCTGCTGCATTTCTGTTTCTTTTGTTATATTTTCGCTCCGCGTGTGGGCGTGCATTCTGTTTTCTGATTTTCTGTGTGTGAGGGGGGATTTTTGAATCCCCAGATCTGTGCTGTGTGCGAACTGCGCCGCGGCCAAGGCTAAAGGCCGAACCGTAAAGGAACCCTAGAAAACTTATCTAAAAAAAAAACAGAAAACAAAAATTTAAAAAAATTAAAAATTAAAAATCAAATTTTATTTCTAAAGAAGAAACCAAACATGTGAAGAGGAAAGATTTTTCAATTGGAAAAAAAATTTGAAAAGAAAAAACCCCCAATTGACCCACGACCCCGGTCTCAGTCTCGGTCTTTTGATATATATATATATAGGAGAGTGAGCCTCCATAGCTTTCTCTCAAGTGAGAGCTTATGGGAAGTTGTGCCCTATATGTAGCCCACTCCCCAAGGAGTAAAGTGAGTATGTGGGATAAAGCCCTCACCCTTTCCTCCACAAGCAAATAGGCTTTTGCCCCTTCCCCCCAAGGGAAACGGACTGTTTTGAGGACTACAGGAGCTCTAGATAGGCGAACACGGTGCTGTAAAGCACACTAGGATCCTTTGAATGATACGCTCGTTTCGAGCTATCATACGTCCTAGTCCAAGTTCGACCGTAAGTAAGGGGGTCAAAAACGGGTTAAAAACAATACAAAAACAAGTAAAAACGGGGTGCGAAACACCTAAGAAACCACTTGTGTGAGTTTCAAGGGTAGTTACCAACGCACGTAGGGTACCCACGTCACATGCATCTACGTTCTGGTCGGGTGCTAGAGCCTGAGCCACTAGAAAGCGTTTCAGTTTACGCAGGCTCACACCATCCCTCCACGTTGGCATCTTGGCCTTCGGCTGGAACCCAAGGGAGTGCAACCCAAGATCCACGAATAGTGGATAGTGACTCGTCCTCTGACTCAAAAGCCATGGAAGGGCACCCTACCAAGAACCCTGAGGAGACAAGCCAAAACATGCCAGTGTGGGTCCCACAACTTGGATCTAGCATGTTTAGTCGTCTAATAGAGACCTTTAGTAGAGCTACACGCTCTGAACATGCTACAAGCGAAGTAAATGAGGAAGGAGGGGTAGTAGATTCGCCATTCACATCTTATATAGACCCTACCCTCCCAAAGAGTGTCCATGTGGATATTCTACCCAATTCGTTTAATGAGGGCCCTACTGAGCTACCACATTCCGATGCTCTTCCTAAAGTAGAGGTCCCTAGAAGCCAACCCATAAGAAGTGACATTGCGTCCACTTCAAGAGAACCATTTGGCACACCAAGTCTAGATGGGATATTTCTCAATGAAAATTGGGAATATGATCTACACACAGAGACTCTAACTGACCCATACACAGGTTACACATACCATGTAGGTTGGTTAGAAGTCCTACGATCTACATCTAGCGCCACTAATCTAGAGGAGCAACAACACATGATATGTGATGTTATTCATAGAATTATCCAGATTGAGAGGCAAAATAGGGGAGTGGACCTAGTTTCCACTGGCCCTATGAGGTTTTTGGATACGGGCAAGGCCAAACAACCAACCCTATCACAATTGGAGACTCCCTCGGTGACCCTTCATATGTTGTTTCGCCTGGAGTCTCAATGCAGGTTGAGCCCACGAGTAGTAACTTTAGCTTTCCAACCTTGGCTCAACTTTCCATTAGGGAATCCGCAATGCCTACCCCCCAATGATGAGCATAGCTGAAAGTGCACCTATTACCGCTGTAGTTAGTACGACACCGCTACCTAGTGGAACAGTACCTACAACAGTGCGTGCCAGTGCCTATCGACCCTATGTACCTATCGCTACTCATGCTCAGGTAGCTCCTACGCCTCCTAGTATGCCAATGGCGTATGCTCCAAGACCGCCTTATCACCACCCTTATCCAAGAGGAGCTAGGCCTAGCCACATATCATATCCTACGTCATTTGCCAACCTACTTAGACCAACGCCAACTCCTATCAGCCAGGCTATCCCAGAAGTGCTTCCACCAGCTATGCCTGCTCACCTAGGTGATCTCGCAGCGTTTGCTCAGACGATCGGACGATCTATTGCGAAAAACATGCGGGGTATGCATGAGAGAGAACCTAGAAGCAAGGCAGTACAAGTGGCTAAGCTCACTCAAAACTTCAGTGGTAACGAGGATGTTAGAAAGCACATTGAAGTCTTTGAACACGTGTGTGATTCCTTGGAAGAGCACAATGAGCTGCATAAGTGTAAAGCCTTAGGCTTAACCTTGAGTGGGAAGGCTGGAGATTGGTATCGAACCTTAAGGGTTGAAGAGCGCACTCACTACCCCACTCTCAAGAGACTGTTCTTGAAGGAATACATACGTGAGGGTGTGCTTTGGGGAGTAGCATCTCAACTCCAAAAAGCTGAACACGAGGAAGGGGAGTCAGTGAGAGACTTTATAAGTCGATTGAAGCATCTAAATTCTCGCTGCACTCCCGATGAACGCTTCAATAATAACCAACTCCTCGACAAATTCATCCGAGGATTGCGCCACGAGGACATTTACAATGGCCTAGTCATTAGAGGTCTTACAACGTGGGAAGCAGTCACTGCCAATGCAATCCAGTTAGAAGACAACTTGATGATTGCAGGTAAAAAGGTGTCTTCGGAGACAAAATCCGTTAGTTCACAAGTATCTGGGCACGAGCCAATGACGGTAAAACCTATTGCAAAGGAGCCTAAGATATCTGAAATGTCTGTGACTGACCTTACTAAGGCTCTCCAAGAATACTTTAGGGGTAATCGAGCTCCTCAGAATAGCCATATGTACCCAAGGAGAGAGCAACAATGGTGTTCGGTGTGCTTAGGACCACATAGCACGAGTGAATGTCCCACATTCAGAGTCAAATTCAATGGGAATTGCAATGCATGTGGTAAGTATGGCCATCAATCTAAAGATTGCCTAACACTTAAGCAAATGTTGGCAAACCAGGCACCACTAGCTTGGTCAAACACACCTCAAGTACCCGCGCTAATGCCTGCACAACCTGTCGAGCAACCGTCACAGCACATAGTTCCAAGGAATCCGAATGTAGTCCAGTCTGTGCCGTTACCACCGCCAGTGCTAGGACCACAACCTCCACATCCAAGGATTACTCCTATAAACCAAATGGGTTGTGAGTCACATAGTGCGTGTGGGGATTATGAAGAGGAGATAGACCCCACTGCTCCATACGTGATTGATACATTTGAAATGATTCCCCAGTACTACATGGAGGATCATCTCGGGCAAGTCAAGCCTGTATATCAAGCGGCTGCTCTCGCCACAAGAGGGCAAAACCTTAATACCATGGCAAGGAGACCACCTCTTCAATGCTACGAGTGTGGTGGACCGCATCGTGTAGCGGAGTGCCCTAATAGGCTACAGAAGATCGCTACTCAAATGTAACCAAATCAAGGGAGCACATTGGGAATGCCGGTACTTACATGTAATCGTTGTGGCATAGACCATTTGATTGCTCAATGTCCACATAATCCTAATGCACCCAAGATTACGCCATTGAATTTGGTTGAGGTCACCAACCAAGCACGAGGAACCACACCCGTTGTAGCCGCGAATGTAGTTACACGGTCAATGCTTCAAAATCAAAACTACATTCTTGAAGAGAGGGATACTGCATCAATCGCTCAGGCAAAGAAAAAGAAAACACGACGAAAGAGATCGCTTAATGCCACGAGCTCCAAACCCAGTTCAAAGACTAACATAGGGACAGGAGACGACCCCGTGTATATGAATGATCCTGAAGATGATTCTGATTCAATAGAAACCATGGGGACCAAAGCCACTACCTTAAGGGAGGAACCCACTCGGGAGCTCAATGAAGGAGAATCAAGCGAGTACCTAAATAAGGGAAAACAAAAGGAAACTTCCTCGGCCCCACAACCAAGTCAGTTAATGCCCTCTCGACCACCCAAATTGACTGAGACTCCCCAAGATAAGCCACATGGGCCAAAAACCCTCAAGAAAAAGATTGGAACTTACCCAAACCCAGTTGAGGAGATTGAACAAGTGCAACACTTAAGGGGATTGGTGGAAGAAACACAAAGAGAACTGGAGCCAAACCCGAGAAAAATCAAAATTCCAAACACAGTGTTTCCTACGCAAGTTCAGCCTCACCGGAACCATAAACCGTTAGCTATACCGAGTATCATTCGGGAAGAAAGTGAGGATAAGACATCCAGAAGTGGGCAAACACCCTTCTTACTGGAAAGAATGTTTAGTGAGGGAATGCCTGACCCCATCGAAGAGGAAGTGATTCCATCTTCACCAATCCCTAGTCAAGGGGCGATGTCTCGAAAAGTACCGTTGAATGTGTCTAAGCTAATGGATTTCATGTCCTCTGAGATCAGAACCACGATCATATCCAAATTATATGGAGATCCTGAGCTATTCTTGGCTCTTCGAGCATTTCTCAATGGAGAACTAAAGGCGGGGCTACCACAATTTGCAAATATGGATAGACCCGACACGCTTCAAGATGAAGGGGAACATTGGGATCTACAACCCAACCTAGATGAAGACTCGGTCGTGGAAATACCTGTGAACAAGTTGGGACAGTACTTTGAAGGGGACGAATCTAATGCCACCCTCCCCATTACTACCAAGGGATTAACTCTAAAGGGAATCCTTGATGGTGGTGCTGGAGTGAGCATTGTGACTAAAAACTATTGGGAATCTATGGGAAGACCTCACCTCAAAGTCACAAACATAGTGGTTAAGATGGCAAACGGAACCATAGCTAAACCTATTGGAATGTTAAGGGACCTTAAGATCAAGGTCCTGGGATACAAGGTAAAACATACCTTCATTGTAATGGATTTCTCCAAGCATCCTATGTCATATCAAATGATCTTAGGACGTCCTTTCATGAGGGAAGCACAAATGGTGCATGACTGGTCGAAAAACCATGTCTACCTACAATTCCAGGACTCTGTCATTCGAGTTGATCTTGAGAATGGTCGCGCGCATCCTTTAGGAAGCAAGGTTATCATCGATAATCGATCGGATACCACTGTTCACTCTGCCCCATTAAGGTATTGCTATACATGCAAAAAAGAGACTGATGATGGGAAAGATTCTCCTTATATGGATGTCCTACCGGGTATGACTGAGTCGGATAACGTGGATTGGGTACACTTAGCGGCAACCATAGACACATGGGAAAATAGAGGCACAAGCTGGGTAACACCTGAGGGGCAAGATATGCCACCATTAGTGCCAATAAACATGATAGGTGTTATGCACTTGACCCCTGATGGCGAGAAAGTGGCCAACTCCACTGACACTGAAAGTAGCGAAGACTCTGACCAACGCGACTCTGAGTATGAATCTCAAGAAGAAACTGACCCTGAGCCTGATGGGAGGGATGAATCAAATATTCACCCAAATGTGGAAGCAAGGTGCTCAAGGCCTAGGACAGTGACCTCCTGCAGTTCGTCCGAAAGTGAAGATCAACCAAGTGAGTCCGAATCTGATAGAAACAAAAATCAAAAACTTGGTAAGAAGAAAATGAGACATAAGCGCCAACGCTATCGAGCTAATGTACGCACTGCAATAAACAAGGAAAGATCTACTGCAGAATGGCTTAGTTATGTAGGAGCCATTGACGCTCATCGGAAGATAGCGGATAATTGGGGACAATACCTCCAAAGTGTCATGTGGTGTATTCCGCAACCTCATGACGTTGCCCAATTAGAAATCGAAGAGAAGCCAAAACTAAGTCGTACTGCAAGAAGGCGGCAAAACCAAGAGTTGGCTCAACAGCAAAAGGAAGCGGAATTGAAAGAAAAAAGCCTGGCACAACAAGAACCAGTAGACTTACACCCCGCACCCGAGCATTTCAAATCATTCACCACAGGGGAACGTAAAGTGGTCTACACAAAAGCCCAACGAACGCCTACCCCCAATGGGAGTAGCGGTGTCTACGATAGCCCTGCGGTAGTTAAGGAGATAGACTTAGCAGATCCAGGTGAGGAGTCTAAACCCGTTTTTATTGCTCAAGACCTCACCAAGGCAGAAGAAGCTGCACTTACGAAGCTTCTTAAAGAATTCAAGGACATATTTGCCTGGACATATCATGATATGAAGGGTGTTCCACCCTCGGTGGTGCAACACACGATCCCAATGATTAGCACTGCTAAACCAGTCCAGCAACGTCCCTACCCAATGAATCCTAAGTACGCAAAGATTATACAAGAGGAAATTGAAAAGCTTGTAAAATGTGGATTCATATACCCTATTGAGCACTCAGAATGGGTTTCTCCGATAGTCATTGTACCAAAGAAGAATGGGAAACTCAGAGTGTGCGTTGATCTCAAAAAGGTTAATGCAGCCACCAGAAGGGATCATTACCCCTTGCCATATTCTGAACATGTGCTTGAAAGAGTGGCAGGCAAGGAGGCATATAGCTTTTTAGATGGGTACTCGGGTTACAATCAGATCACAATTGCAGTCGAGGACCAAGCTAAAACAGCATTTATCACGGAGTTTGGAGTGTTTGCCTTTCGCGTCATGGCCTTTGGCTTGACCAATGCACCTGCAACATTCCAACGATTGATAAACACGGCCTTTAAGGAATATCTAAGGGACTTTTGTGAAGCTTTCTTAGATGATCTTTGTGTTCATTCCTCGTGGGACGAGCACTTGATGTGTTTACGAAAAATATTTGAAAGGTGTAGATTATATCGCATCTCCTTGAATCCTTTCAAATGCCAATTCTGGGTTAAACACGGAGTTATCTTAGGGCATATAGTGTCCAAAAATGGGATTTCCACTGACGAGAGTAAAATCAAGGTCATTCTGGAATTGCCACCACCCACCAACTACAAGGGAGTCCAACGCTTTATGGGCCACGTTGGTTATTATCGAAGGTTTATTCTATTCTTCGCCGAGATAGCTCGACCATTGTATAAGCTTCTCATCGAGTTTATTTGGACCGAAGAATGTGACCGTGCCTATGAGCTATTAAAGAAGGCCTTGGCGAGTGCTCCAATCTTGAGAATGCCTAACTGGGATTTACTCTTCCATGTGCATATTGATGCATCAAACTTTGCTATTGGGTGTGTTTTAACTCAACCTGGAGAACACAAGCTAGACTATCCCATTAGCTTTGCCAGTCGCCAATTGAACGATGCTGAGATGAACTACACCACTACGGAGCGAGAAGGGTTGGCAATGATATATGCAGTAAGGAAATTTCGTTATTACCTCCTTGCCACCAAGTTTGTTTTCTATGTGGATCATCAAGCATTGTTGTATCTGGTAAACAAACCATGCTCCACAGGAAGAATCACACGATGGTTATTGATTCTTCTTGAGTTTGATTTCACTGTTGTTGTGAGACCTGGCAAAAAACATGTTATGGCTGATCATTTGTCTCGCATACCTAATGGTGAGGCTCCTACGGGGGTTGATGATGACTTACCTGACACCTCCCTGTTCATGGTGGAGACAATGCCTGAATGGAGTGAGAAGATTGTTAACTTTTTGGTTAATGGCTTTCCACCCAAGGAGCTTCGTAAAGACCTAGCTCGAAAGCTGATCAAAGAATGCGAACCCTATTGCCTGATAGCTGGGACTCTTTATAAAAGAGGAAAGGATGACGTTCTTAGGCGTTGTGCCCGAGAGGATGAGTATCTATACATTTTACAAGAGGCACATATGGGCGTAGCCAGTGGTCACTTCTCAGGAGACTTAACTGCGCGAAAGATCTTACAATCAGGGTATTGGTGGCCCACTATGTTCCAAGATGCATCACTCTTTGTGAAGGGTTGCGATGAATGCCAACGATACAAGAAACCCCAGAGGAAAGATCAGATGCCCCTACATCCAATCAAAGTAAACCAACCATCCAATCAAAGTAAACCAACCATTTGAAAAGTGGGGTTTAGACTTTGTAGGTCCAATTAGTCCAGCGGCCCGAAACACACAATCTCGCTATATTATTGTGGCCACTGACTATATGACCAAATGGGCTGAAGCGAAAGCGACACGTAAGGCAGATGCGAGGACAACAGCCAAGTTTCTCTTTGAAAATATAATCACACGATTCGGTTGTCCTTTGGAACTTGTGAGCGACAATGGTACGCATTTTATAAATGAAGTGATTAAGGAGCTCACAACAAATTTCATGATATCCCATCATAAATCTACTCCTTACTATCCGCAAGCGAATGGCCAAGCCGAGAGTACCAACAAGACTTTAATCTCTATTTTGACAAAGACAGTTGAAGCTCATCGCACGGATTGGGATCTAAAGCTTATGACAGCTTTATGGGCCTATCGTACTGCGTACAAAGTGGCTATTAATTGCACACCATTCAAAATGGTATATGGCCAAGAAGCAGTCATGCCGTGGGAATTTGTCATTCCTAGTCTTCGTGTTGCTACTCAAGAGGGATGGGATGGTAATCCCTTAGCAGAGCGTCTGTATATCCTTGAGCGGCTAAACGAAGAAAGACAATTGGCTGTATACAATGCCCTTGTGGAGAAGGATAGAAGGAAAAAATGGTTTGATCGCCATCTAAAGGACAAGGACATCAAGGTTGGGGATAAAGTCCTGATGTATGGAGTGCGAAACGAAAAGAAGAAGCTCAAATATGCTGGTAAGGGACCATATAGAGTATGTGAAATTACCCCGCAAGGTACCATCAGAGTGGAGACTCTCGACGGAGTTGAAACCATTGGATTCCTTAATGGGAGTAAATTCAAACGATACTATGACTCCCTAAGCCAGGAGGAGTTACATGCAATCCATCAAAAGAAGGCAGCTAAAGAACAAGCTGAGCTTAAAAAGATACAAGCGAGAGTCGAAGCTAAAGAACGTCAACAGCGTGCTAGGAGACAACGAGAAGCCAACTTGGGAATTACGCAAGTATTTTTCGAGGAAGCAGAGGAGGATGCACTGGAATCTGACCCACCTCTAAGATACCCAATTGAGTTACAGAGTCCTTACGGGGAGGTGCTGTACAATGCATTATTGGATACAGGAGCTCAACACAATTTGCTATCATATGGCGTGTGGTGTCAACTGGGAAAACCACCTTTAACCAAGAGTTCTATCCAAGTTCAAGGAATCAACAAGAAGAAAACCCCTGTCTCAGGAATTCTGCACACTCCGGTTGCTGACAAGGGAACCATAATTCAAAGCTTTTTGGTTATGCCTACTGGTACCATGGAAGGGACTGTAATCTTAGGGCGCAAATGGATGATGGCCACCAAGTGCAATATCGATTGGGCAACCAGAGAAGTCACAACGCAAGAACCAACACTAGGTCTGACCGCTCAAAATCTCGCTCCTAAGCCATCCACTCTGGACAAAATGATGGATAACGAAAAATCACCAAGTCCAGTGGCAAAACCATCTTCGATTGTTGGCCACCCCTCTAACGCTTCAATGCCAAGAGTGGAAACAGGCAAGGTGGTCCCTAAAGCTTCGCTTACTATGCCAAAAAACACATACAAATGGGTCCCAAAAGCTTCGTTAATAGCTACTTCCCCTGCTCAATCTCGTTCAGCCACCAAGAAGCCTCGTAAAAGGAAAGCAGCTACCCACCCGAGAAAGGGCAATGTAACATCACGATGGATCCCTAAAAAATTACTAGTAGCCCAAGGGTACTACGAGGGAAATGACCAGATTTGGGTCCCTAAACATAAGCTGAATCCCTCTACATCACCTGTGAAACCTTGCAAACCAATTGTTGCCACCCCAACGATAATTCAAGATCGTGGTAAGGGAAAGGTAACAGAGTGCTCCGCACCACTTCTTCCAGAGTTAGTTTGGATTCCCAAACGATATCGATCATTGCCACCTAGCTCAGGAAGGGGGGAGCCACATGAAGCTTCTAGCTCCTCATGCCAGGCACACACTCATATAGAAGTTTCTACATGCTCTACACCTACTCTTGCCAACACCCAACAAAAAACCGATGAGTCTACGTCTCCCCTTGTAATAGTATCATCGGAAACCATTTCCTCCATTCGTCAATGGGAGCGTACACTACCATCTCTGCAATTGGATGTGGCCACAAGGGTCATAAAAAGCTATCTGCCCACATCACAACCTATGACCCGCTGGACAAATTGGTTCCAAGAGGCTGCAACATCATTGCAAATAATATGATCTACCCAAGGAAAGGGGGAGCATGTACTCACGCTCGACATTCTAATGCTTCCTCCTTAGCCTTCTCCCTTGACCATGTAATTGCCAAATTCAAGGGGATGTATATATATAGCTTCATACATTTAAAAAAGAAAAAAACAAAGAAAAGAAAAACAAAAAATAGTAAAAAGAGCAAGAGCACAAAACAAGAGAAATATCCGTATACAATCAAGAACTAGATTGACCTGTCTAAACCTACTGATGCTATATCTGTGTTTGCAGATATGGCAGATGCTCGATCATCATACACTTCATCCACTCCTACCTTTGGTGAGAGGTATCATCTGTACCTTTCTCAGATATTCCACATGTGCTATCCTGTAATTGAAACTGAATGGGATCATATAGATATACTAGCCAGAGAGGAAAATGTTGAGGAATTAGAATGGCTAATTCGCCTATTGACCATGACTGACCCCTACTCTGTAGAGGACATATCCCCGATAGCCCAATGCTTTCCTTTTCCACAAGATGACTATCCTCGCATGGTTATATTCTTGATGAGTCTATGTGGATGGGAAAATGAAAAGGAAATATCTGACAATGATGAATGGACGGATGAAACTCATGGCACTACTGAGGTTGATTTTATTTATTTGGATGATGCAGATAGAGGCTTAGCCTTAGGGCTAGAGCCAGGACTCTACAACATCCTCTTACCGTATCCTCAGTAGTAGTGTGGTGACTGGTAGGTAGGTTAGTGTTTTCTAGTTTTTTCTAGTTTACATTCTCTAAACGAGTCTTTGATTTTCCACACTGATGTGCCTCTCGAGGTATAGTGCTTGTTAGTTGATTGTACAGGTTAAAAAGTTTGAGGTGGGTTCGCTTTCAAGTCTTGAGACTGCCGCAACGTTCATCAAAATATATCTACATCAAATTGCAAGATGTCTCATCAAATCAAGGAGATCTCCAATTACAGGTGTAATTCTTCCATACCCACTCTCTTTCGTTTTTACTGTTCAATTAATTTCATAAACTATAAGGCATGACCACATGGAAATTGTCAATGTACTACTTAGTTTTTGAAGTTGCTTGCATGCTAGTGTAAATCATTAATGAGCTTAACTTTATTGGAAATATTCCTAGGCAGCATGACGTCTTTAGTTAACCTTGGAATACGATTGTCTTAGGTCTAGGGTCAAACCATCTTAATGTTTGAACACCTGGCTGTGTGTGTGTTGACCTCTAGGACATAGCTTTTACCCCTTGTCGAAAGGATGTAAGAACACATTTTAGTTCGGGAGCGAAGATTAAAAGAAACTTTATTTAAAAAAAAAAGCCTACAATAAATGGCAATACAAGTCTATAATGTGCTTTAATGTTGGCTTATCGCCTTATTGATACTTGGTAGGCGAGGAGTATTCTACTCCAGATCGATGCCTTGGTTGGTAGGGGGTAGCCTTGCCTAAAGTGAGCTAATAGATTCCTGGATAATGCCTTGTGTTAAACATGGTACCAGGATCGATGTTAGTTTTGCCTTAGGAAGGTCGCCATTGTGTGTAAAAATTATCATATGCATTTAAAAAAATAAAAAAATAAAGGCAAAAGGCTCCTGTAACTCTGATGTTTCTTGTGTCCCTAGACGCGTGGTATTAACTTGTTCTTAGAGTAGACACAGTGTAGTCATCTGTTTATTTATTAAGCTTGGTTATTTTCCTTGACTTAGGCCAGTTATATAAACCTTGATTAACCTTTGACACCGTGCTAACTCTTGAATTCCTTTCAATAATTTTAAACTCCTATTAATTTGCTACACTAGCTCATTCATGTGACCCTTAAACTGAGTTCTCATAAGCAATATCCATTGTGGTCTAACATGCTTGAATTTATACACTTTATATCTTTTGAATTCCAGCATACTTTCACTCTTTTCCCTGTTTTGCAGACGGTCAACCACAACAACCCTATCGAGCTTACCATACCATAGCTTCCGAGGACGGAATCTACATCAGGAAGGGAGGCATGTTAACCCATGGCGGACATTGAGACGTACTATGTTTTACGTCATTAATTTAAATATTCTGAGTCATGGGCCGGGCTTGTCGGCACCATATGTTAAGGATGAAGGGATTGGGTGATCGCCGATGAGAGGCGCACCTTGGATATCAGTAGGATAAGGGTTAGGGTCGGCCGGCCATGTATGGACGCCCAAGTGTGAACGGCCAAGTCACCTATAAGAGTCAAATGTAACCCTAAAATCCTCATTCTCATGTGTTGTGAATAGAAGAGTGCTCTTGCCTTATCTCCTTGTTTTCCTTCTCCTGCGTGTGTGTGAGAGAGAGAGAGAGAGTGAGAGAGCGATCGAGCGCACTGTATAGCGGCACGGCGAGGCGGCGGAGAGGCGGTAGAGCGGCGACGGCGGCTCCTCCTTCACGGCTGCGACGCAGAAATCCTTCAAGGCGGCGGTTGAGCAGTGAGTGACACACCCTTTGGCATTCTGTTTGAGCTTCCTTCCCTGGTTGTATGCTTGCAGCCATTCGTGGCTCGCATACGGTGCCCGGCAAGTCCCCAGCTACGACCTGTGCGGCAAAAGCGCACAAGATTCTAGCTAGGCATAAGGCAAACAAAAACCCTATACATCATGTTTTATTTGATGCAAAATTCTTCATAAAAATACACGCAACAACGTAGAAACTATTTTGCTATTTTGAGATGCCCCTCGTAGGTAGCATTTGGAATAAATCAAACATTATATCATGCCAAAGATTGATGCATATTTTGAAAACATGAAGGCATATATGTAAAGTGCTAAAGTTTCTTTACAAAACAAGTATCCTTGTGACAAACATAATCCATGATTTTCTTGTGATCCATATCCCTTCTCACATCATACATAGATGCATCTTGAGAAGAATGATCAAATAAGCATCTTGAATCAATCAAAAGCTTGAATTTCTTACCCTGGTACTCTGCTGGAGTCTAGAGGACTGAGAATTGACGGTTATTCCCCTGATGCTCAATTGCTGCATAGATCTGTCCTTTCTCTTCCTCCACTTCCTCAGCTCTGGTGACTTGCTCTGGCTATTGCAGTCTGAGGTGGAACTCTCTCTCTTTGGTTATTCAAATTCTGGGAGGGAGTTTGGAAACTGCTTTGCATAGAGGCTGCAGAGGCTGAGCTCGCACACTCTTCTTGGGTTACCCTGATTCTGGTGCGGGGGACCCTGATTGGGACTGATATGAAGGAGACTGTCTCGGAACTCTAGGACCCTGGCTTCCTTGACCCACAGAAGGAGATGGGCAATCCTTGAGCTTCCTTGACCCACAGAAGGAGATGGGCAATCCTTGAGCTAGTGCCCAAGTCCCTGACATCCCCGAAGCATCTGTTCTCGCTTCGAAGCTCTTCCCTTTGCATTCTAGAGAGAGCCGGAGTTCCTGAGAATGTAATTCGGGGGAAAGGTCTTCCTTCATTTTTGAAGCTTCCCGTCTCCACATTCTGGTTAGGACCTTGGTGTCTCTTTTGAGGGCAGAAAGTTGGAAGAACTTCCCGGAGTCTGAAATCTCTTGAAGGATGAGGGAGTTGGCTTTGGCGGGACTTTCACGATGAAGGCTTTATACGCTCACAGATGCACTATATGCATGCTGCCCAAGGCACTTACTGTGCATCTCATATATCTTGACAGATGCACTATGGCTGCTGGTCTGCTTTAGTGAAGGGAGAAGCAACAAGAGGCTGTAATGTCTGCATCCTCAATTTCTTGCTTTGTAGTGTGTGTAATACACACACACACATTGGGAACAATTCAATGAAATGCTGCTCTCGGCTAGCCATAAGATCCACTCTTGCAAATGCTCATCTATGTGTACACTGACACATTGCAGCCCTGCCTTTGCTTCTGCAGCTCGCTATGTTGTGTGGCTATGTGTAGGCTACCCAAAATTGGTATGGATGTTGCTTTTTCTACTGCTGTAATTGGGCTAAAATTGGTTGTGCCACACCTTGCTCTACTGTGATCAATGATAGCACCTGCTCATTCTTTAGTTGCTCACCGCCATGGATCAAGAGCCTCAAGCTTTGATACCAATTTGAAGATGGCGTAGCGGTGAAGCGACAACGGCAAGAACATGCAAGAGAGAGTAGGGTGCAAGAGGAGGAAGAGAACACATGTTTG
Organism: Cibotium barometz; assembly: GCF_041138505.1. NCBI lineage: Eukaryota > Viridiplantae > Streptophyta > Polypodiopsida > Cyatheales > Cibotiaceae > Cibotium > Cibotium barometz. The sequence goes on along the minus strand of NC_141084.1, from coordinate 16,535,166 downwards.
GTGGGTGCATCACTATGCAATGAGCACCCTTATTGTTTATATGAACAATAAGATGAAGATGGGCGGCCGGCCAGCCAGATGTGTAACAAGCACATGGTCTTTAAACCCCCAGAAATAGATTTGAGGCTCTTGTTGCAATGCATTGATTTGCCATTTTTTTGGCATTGTTTTTGTCACATTTTTCTTAGGCTTTGCCATTCATACATGGAGTAGTTATACTCGTTGGCATTGTGGATAGCCCGCATGCACGCTAATTGAGGGACTGTATGTCATTTGGGTTAGTGTGTGTTTGTAACCATTGTTGAGGGTCATTGTGAGGTTTTGTGAAGCCATCATACTCCGAGCGTGGCATAGGAGTATGGTGGTGGATTAGGTGTGGAGCAATCCCTCGAGCATCCCCTCTACATCGACTAATGTATGGACTTGAGGTCTCAGTGATACACTTTTTGTTGGGGTAAGGGCACGTTGCCTTGTCCTCCTCATATATACATGACTAACCGCCCATCATTTACTTACTAACATATACTTGTATCTTTATTCTTTGAAACTAGTACATAGTGAATAACACCATGGGTCCTACCCTCCAACCCTTGTGTACTGCTCTCTCTCTCTCTCTCTCTCTCTCTCTCTCTCTCTCTCTCTCTCTCACTCTCTCTCTCTCTCTCACTCTCTCACTCTCTCTCTCTCTCTCTCTCTCTCTCTCTCTCTCTCTCTCATCTCTTGCACACACTCTCACCATGCCTGTGTGCCACTTCAACAGGATGATCTCTTAAAGGCACTTTGCCCTTTAAGTGGGAGGTTGTTGGGGTAAAGGCACTATGCCTTGTACTCCTTGTACATACATGACCGACTGCCCATCACTTACTTACTAACATATAGTTGTATCTTTATTTTTTAATACTAGTACATAATGAATAACACCTTGGTTGCTTATCTTTTGTACCCTCCAACCCTTGTGTACTCCTCTCTCTCTCTCTCTCTCTCTCTCTCTCTCTCTCTCTCTCTCTCTCTCTCTCTCTCTCCCCCCCTCTCTCTCTCTCTCCCTCCCCCCTCATCTCTTGCACACACTCTCACCACGCCTCCATGGCCCTTCATTTTTTGTGCATGAAAGAGAGCACTTCTATTTTTGTGCATCTAAATGAGTTCAACAACTTATTCAATCAACTTGTGGCACAGAACCTTAATTTTCGAGATGAGGTTAAGGCAATCTTTCTCTTGTGTTCTCTGCCAGCTTCTTGGGAGACATTTTGTACTGCCATCAGTAACTCAACACCAAATGGTGTATTACGCTTTGATGATGTTACTAGTAGTCTACTTGGAGAGGAGATTCATCGCAAGTCAATGGAAACCAAGACAGAAAGTGCATATGCAATATGCAATCTCGTGGTCGCTCTCGCAATTGAGATAAATTGCAAGAAAGGTCTAAATCATGTAGCAAGTCTCTTGCTAAGAAGGACATTGAATGCTTTCATTGTCATAAGAAAGGGCACTTGAAAAAAGATTTTTATGCATGGAAAAGCAAGCAAAAATAGAAAGTTGCTGACAAGAAAGTCTGAAGTTAAGACAGAGAAAGCGGACACTAAAGGTAAAGCCAAGTTTGAAGAAATTGACTTCGTGGAAACATTGGAAGTGGCAAATGATGGTGCTTATGGACAAGATTGGATGCTGGACTTTGGCGCGTCCTACCATGTCACACTGCATTGTGAGTGGTTTTCTACCTACAAGAAACGTCACTATGACAACATTTGTCAGATCGGTGATTCGTACACATGTGAGATTATTGGTGTTAGGGACATATGTTGTGAGTTCCCAAATGGTTCATCTTTTACGTTGAAGAATGTGCGTCATGTGCCTGAGTTGACAAAGAGTCTTATTTCCATTAGGCAGCTTGATGATATTGGTCTACATACAATCTTTGGAAATTAGAGTTGGAATATTCTTAAGGGATCTATGGTTATTGCTAAATGATTCAAGTGTGGGTCTCTTTATCCCATGCATGTATCTTCTGTACATGAGAGTGTTGTCGCCATAACCAAGCTGCTATCTACTTCCTTTTGGCATTGTCGGTTGGGACACGTGTCTAGAATTCAAATGGAAACTCTGTCAAAGTTTGATTATTTGCCAGTGTTACCTTACAAAGATTTCCAATTTTGTGAGTCTTGTGTCTATGGCAAACATGTTAGGAGTCCACATAAAAGTCTTGAAAGAAGACTTTACAGCCATTGGAACTAGTACATAGCGATGTGTGCACGCCTATGCCGACTAGATCGCTAGGGGGAGGTCTTTATTTCATCATTTTTATTGATGATTCTACTCGTAAAGTATGGGTATACATTATGGCTGCTAAAGATGATGCTACTCGTAAAGTATGGGTATACATTATGGCTAGTAAAGATGATGTTCTAGAAGTTCCTCGCTCTTGTTGAACATCAGTCTAGCAAGAAACTTAAATGTTTAAGGACTGATAATGGTGGGGAATATGTCTCCAATGAGTTCAAGAGCTTTTGTGAATCTAAGGGCATAAGGCATGAGCTTACTGCTCCGTATACATCAGTGCAAAATGGGGTAGTTGAGAGAATGAATCGCATGATCCAAGAGAAAGTCACTTCCTTATATTCAATGCTAGTTTGTCAGAGACATTTTGGGCTAAGGTTGTAAATAGAGCAATACATTTGATCAACAAACCACCTAGTCAGCCATTGGACTTGAAGATTCCTCTATAGACTTGGTCTCGAAGAAAATCCAACCATGAACACTTGCATGTCTTTGGTTGTGAGGCGTACATCCATGTACCCAAGGAGCTTAGAAGAAACTTGATCCAAAGTCACAAAAATGGGGTAGCTGAGAGAATGAATCGCATGATTCAAGAGAAAGTCACTTCCTTATATTCAATGCTAATTGTCAAAGACATTTTGGGCTAAGGTTGTAAATAGAGCAATACATTTGATCAACAGACCACCTAGTAAGCCATTGGACTTGAAGATTCCTCAATAGGCTTGGTCTAGAAGAAAACCCAACCATGAACACTTGCATGTCTTTGGTTGTGAGGCGTACATGCATGTACCCAAGGAGCTTAGAAAGAAACTTGATCCAAAGTCACAAAAATGCATTGAATATAAGGAAGTCATGGAAAAAGTGGTGAAATGGGTTACTGTTTATGGGATCTTGAGGCACGAAAGCTTGTGTGAAGTAGCCATATCATATTCAATGAGAGGGTTAGGCATAAGAAGCCTACCAAGGAGGTTGAATATAGAAAGGTAACATTTGAGGATACAGTGACTGTGAAATCAGTTCAAAATCCACAAGTTGTTAGCGGTCATGCTACTCCTAATGATGGTGAAAGAGCTCATGATGAAGCTAGCACTAGCAATCAGCCATTGAGACCGTCAAGTAGAGTCTCAATTTTGCCTAAAAGATTTGTGCCAGGATGTCATGCTCACTGACTACGGGGAACCATCATGTTGTTGTTGTGAAGCTATGCAAGCGACTAATAAGAATACGTGGGAGTATGCAATGCAATTTGAGTATGATTCTATCATTGTTAATTAGGCCTAGGACTTGGTTTCTTTGCCTAATGGAAAGAAGGCTTTGCCATGTAAATGGATTTATAAGCTTAAGATCATTGGAGATGAATAACCTAAGTACAAGGCGCGTTTAGTTGCCAAAAGGATTTGCACAGGAAAAGGCCATTGATTTTGATGAAATCTTTTTGCATGTTGTCAAGATGACTACATTGCATACTATGCTTTGTTTGGTAGCTAAAGAGGACATGGATTTGGTCCAGATGGATGTGAAGAATGCCTTTCTTCATGGTGATCTCCACGATGAAATTTATATGTAGCAACCAGAAGGGTTTGCAGTGAAAAGCAAAGAGAATCTAGTGTGTAAATTGAGGAGAAGTCTATAATGGCTTGAAGCAAGCACCCAAACAATGGTATCAAAAGTTTAATACATTTATGCAGTCTCAGAATTATTGTAGGAGCCAAGAAGATCCATGTTTGTACACGAGGAGAATGACAGATCTGTCAATGGTAATCTTGGTCCTATATGTCGATGATATGCTAAATGTTGGGAAGAACTTGCACGAGATTGTTCTTTCGAAGAAAATGTTGAGTGAAACTTTTGCCATGAAAGATTTGGAAGATGCCAAACACATTTTGGGCATGTGGATTAAGAGAGACAAATCTCAAAGATTTGCTCTATTTGTCTCAAGAAGAATATGTTCGCAAGGTTTTGCAGTGTTTTTATATGGAGAGGGGGAAGGCTTTGAGTACTCCATTGCCTCCTTATGTAAAACTTAAAAAAAATGATGCTCCTAAGTCAAATGAGCAAAGGGCCAGCATGGCCAAGATTCCATATTGCTTAGCGGTTGGTAGTCTCATGTATGCCATGGTTGCAACCAAACGAGACATTGCATTTGCAATGGGAGTTGTGAGTAGATTCATGGATGATCCTAGCATAAAGCATTGGGAAGTAGCTAAAGGTATACTATGATATTTGAGTGGCACATCAGACAAGCGCATATGCTTTGGGGATGGTGATGCATCAATTATGGGATACATAGATGCTGATTATGCAAGGAATGTAGACAACAAAAGGTCTACATTTGTTGGCTATATTTTCACATTTGCTAGAGGTGCCATTTCTTGGAGATCTTGCTTACAAGATTGTGCGTCATGGTCTACTACTAAGGTAAAGTATGTTGTAGCATCTGATGCTAGCAAAGAAGTTATTTGGCTTGCTCGTCTACTGAGAGACTTAGACAACAGTGGGGCTGATTCTAGCTGTGCATTGTGATAGTCAGAGTGCCATAGCTTTGTCAAGGAATCCCATGTTTCATGCAAAGGTGCTTCATTAGCCTTGGTGACCTTGGCACTAACACCCCCAGATCTAGCCGTTGTCACTTCTGGGACAACGTCTTTAATGCTTTCTTTGTTTTGAGTTAGATTCCCCTGGTCTAGATTTCCGTTGAGCTTGCACACCTTCCCCCTCACATGTACGATATCCAGAATTTCTGCTCCCACTTGTGGGCCTATTATCTCTTTCTTGACTCCGGGCACTGGCCTTACACTGATAAAAGCTTCTCTTACATGCTGCTGCTGCCTTTGATACTCTTCATTAGCCAATGGAGGTCTTGTGAGCAGCATTTCAACACTGTCCACTTGATGTACTATAAACCTTGTGTTTGGAGTAGCGGTTGGAGCAAAACAAGTGGATTGCCAGCCTTCAACAAATTCATACTAGATCATTTCTTCAAATGTTTGCATGTAGTGGCTAGCCAAGAATCTGACTCTTGCTCTTCCCATCTCAGGGTGGCTTGCTTCCCAGTCTTCCCATTGAGCTTTAATCTTCATTTGTAACAAAGGTGCACTGAGCTCCAATGGATCCACTCCTGCCGTTTCACTGGGATAAAGGTATCTTTCCAATTTGTGCACCACCGCTTCATAATGATTTAAAGCCTGCACATGTGGAGGTAAATCTTTAAAAAATTCTCTTTGAAACTTCCACTGGTCGCTTACCAAGGGATCTTCATCATTTGGCATGCCATCCAATTTGCCTTCTTTGTTCCAGTGCAGATCCAGGCTTGTTCTTTGCTGAAAGGCTACTGATGTTGAAGGAGTTCCTTGCACTGTTGTCTGTATACTTTTTGCTTCTGCCTGGCTAAGCCTAGTTTTTAAGCTTTCATTCCTCTTTTTAACTTTTCCAGCTCCTGCTTCAGCCTCTAGATTTCACTTTCAGCAGTGGTAGGTTGGGCTCTTGTAACCCTTGGTCCTTCTTGTAAATAAAGCTCCATGGCTTGTTTATATGCCTCGTCAACCTTCAAGGACTTTTCGTGAATTGTTTTCAACAAGGCCCTTAGTTTCAGGTATTCTCTTGCCATTGGCTCCTTGAGGATCATTCTCTCTACGACTTCGCTGAGTTCCTTGTTGTCCTTTGTTAGGTTCTTGTTGGCTTCTCTCAAACTTTGCATGCCCTTCTTTAATACTTCAGCCCCTTCTCCGGGTAGATTTTGAATTTGCTCTTTTGTAAGAGCCATGATCAACTCTTGTTGTTCTCTTACTATTCTGCGTGCATCTTTAGAGCGTTGTCTATACTCTGCTTCCCTTTCATGTGCCTCTCGTACCATCCCCTGATACTGAGTATTTTGCATCTTCAAAATAGCGTTTTCTTCTTCTACCCTTTTAAACATGAGTAGCATACCATCAAGGATTGGTTCCTTGGTTGTTACAGGTGGAGTTGGTGACTTTGGAGGTGTAGTCATGGCTGGTGAAGGTAAAATTAGAGGGCTTTCTGGAGGAGGTGTCTCCATCTTATCCTTACCCTTAGAATTTCTTGCTTCTTCTTCTGCTCATATACACATGCAAACATATATATACACACATCAATGCATTAGTGTATATGCCTAAAGCTTATACGCTAATGCATAAGCATGTATGCCTATGCATAAGGATTTGTGCTTATGCATAGGCATATATGCCTAAAGCATAAACACTAATGCTTATGCATTAGCATATATGCTTTAGGCATATAGGCCTATGCATAAGCATATACACTTATGCATTAGAGTATATGCTAATGCATAAGCGTATATGCTTTGGCATGTACACTAATGCATAAGCATAAGCGTATATGCCTATAGCATATACGCCTATGCAGAAGCATAAATGCTATTGCATAGGCATATATATTTATGCATAGGCATATATGCCTAAAGCATATATGCTAAGGCTAGGGTGATGGCCAAAACAAGTAACACCATCCTCTTGGTTGCCTCCCTCATTAACATTTTGTGGCTGGAATATCTTTGCAAGCGATCACAACCTTCCTTGTTTGTTCTTCAAAAAGCTACAAGGTGGAAATGAGCATCCGTCATCCTAGGGATGCAAGTGGTGAGGTCGATACAACTTAAGTCTCACGGTTCTTCACAAGCAATAGTTTGAGGGGAAGTGGCACACCTCATTCATAGTCAGGCTCTTTCAGGGGTCATGCTTCACATAACCAAGCAAGTCTACGAATGGGAAAAGCAGCCATTACGACAAGTGGCAGTGTCACTTCTCTTCATGCTTGCATGATGACACTGCCACTTGCTGTCATGGTTGCTTTTCCCATTCGCACACTTGCTTGGTTATGTGAAGCATGACCCCTTGAAGATCTTGACTATGAATGAGGTGTGCCACTTCCCTTCAAACCATTGCTTGTGAGGAACTGTGAGACTCAAGTTGTATTGATCTCACCACTTGAATCCCTAGGACAACGGATGCTCATTTCCACCTTGTAGCTTTGTGAAGAACAAGTGAGGAAGGTAGTGATTGCTTGTGAAGATATTTTAGCCACAAAATGTTGATGAGGGAGGTCACCAAGAGTCTCCTGCCTCTTAGTTGCCTTGAATTCCAAGAATGAAGCAACTTTGGATAAGTTATCTTCATGTTATTGCTAATCCTTGTCCCTCTTAGGATCCCAATCACAACTTCTCCTCCAACACTTTCAAGGTCAAGGTTTTCCTAAGAAGCCGAGTAGCAGCCTCAAGTTGATCCCTTGTAACCACATCCTTGTTGGCTCTTGATGTGGTCTGATGCCAAATTTGAGCCTTGCCTTCATTGAGCAAGTGATGAAAAGCCCTTTTACTTTGATTGACGATGATCTGCCATAAGGTCGTCTTGCTTTGATCCATGACTCACACCCCCGCTTCAAGAGTTGAACCTATATGCTCACATATGTAATGTGCATAAGAAGCAAAAGTTTTCTTCCAGTTCACCTGGTTGCCGATTCCCTATCAGGGGAAGCCTTCTCCTAAGGTTCCTTGGATTTTCTTTGCTTCATGAAGATACTCTCCCCTAGTCCCCCGCATCTTGAATAGTTGGCTTCTACTCAAGACTTCATGCCGAGTTTGAGTTTGAGGTCTTCATTGTCCCTCTTAAACCCTTTGCTGGCTTGATGTGGATTATGCTCACTGGGGCCTCTAGGTTGCCGTTGGATAGCTTCCTAGAGCTTGTCTCTATCTTTTTGCCCTTGAATGGCTTGATGAGGTTCTTTGTCTTCCCCTTTGCCCTTTTGCCCTTCATGGCTAAAGTGGGTCTCCAACACGGGTGTTTCCCTTTAGCCACTTGAATGGCCTAGTTGGGTCCTTTGGTTCATGCTCTGCTACCCTCAAAGGAGCCATCACAACTTCTCTCCCTAGCTTTGCTTGTTGCTTGCTCACTTCTTGCTTGCCGTATGGGAGCCTTCTGAGCTCCCCATCCCCTCTCCTCTTGAAGAGTGAGGAGCCATCTCTGGCTCAAGTCCCGTCTTTGTCTTGATGTGGTAGTATCCTTTTAAGTGGTTCTCCCTCTTGGGTCTTCCAAGAGGTTTCTAGCTATCCCCCTCTTAGGTTAGGTGCTTGTGGTTCTCCTTGGGCCATCACTTGGGCCGTGCGGGATGGTGCTTCACTTGGCGGTCACCCGGGCCGTGCAGGATGGTGTTTCACTTGGCCATCACCCGCCGGGCCTTGCAAGATGGTGTTGCTTGTTTTGGCTGTCACCTAGGCCTCGCGGGTCTTCTTGGTGTTCCATGCCTCCCCCTTCATGGTTCAGCTGATGAGTCTCCTTGGGCCTTCACAAGGGCCGTGCGGGTCTTCATGGTGATGCTTGAGTTGATGCCGGGACCATTTTGTTGGTGTGGTAGTCAAGGTGTCTCAATTCACCTAGAAACTTCATGGATCCACCACCCCCTGGGTCTGGACTCGTATGCTCCACATTCGACCGTTTGCCCCTTTCTCATCCACAACGGGTCTTTTCCCATTGTTATGCTGCTTGGTGATGCTGTAGCCTCCCCCTCTTGGGTTAGCTTAATGTCCCTTGATGCAACTTGCATGGCCTCCCCCACTTGGTTTGGCCTTCCCTTCTTCAACTTTCACGCCGTGGTTCAAGCATGGCAGCCACACCCCCCATTCATCAATGCGGCCAAGTTGCACCTCTAATATTGGCTCCGTGTCTGCCTAGGCTTCCCCTTGCCAATTTAGCCCCTCTTGGTGATTCTTCAAGCCTCCCCCTCTTGGGTTGGCCCATTGTTGCTTCCTTCATGGCCTCCCCCTTCATGGTTTGGCCAGTGGTGCCATTGCATGACCTCCCCCTCCTGGTTTGGTATCGTGGTTCATTGTTTCTCATGGCCACCCCCCTTCATGGTTTGGCCGGTGGTGCCGTTGCATGACCTCCCCCTCTCGGTCCCGTGGTTCTTATTGGAAGAATTCATGGTGATACATAAGACATCTGCACCCTATCATCCACAGGCTATTGGGCAAGTCAAGAGCACTAACAAAACTCTATGCATAACATTGACCAAGGTGGTGGAGGGAGGCCAAATTGATTGGGAGCAAAAATTTCACGATGTAGTTTGGGCTTACCGTTGTGCATAGAAAACATCTATTGGAACAACACCTTTCAATCTAGTCTATGGGTTGGATTTTATCTTGCCAATAGAATTCTTGATTCAAATATTATGGGTTGCACAAACTCTAGATTGGATAGGTCATGAGTTATCAAAAAATAAACTAGATGAAATGGAGGTTTTGGATGAGACTTTTTTTAAGAGTGGTGGCAGGCATGCATGCAAAAAAAAAGGAGGCAAAAAAGATGGCATGATCAAAACTTACAAACTCAAGAATTTCACAAGGGAACTCTTGTTTTAGTGTATACTTTGAAATAACAAAAGAGAAAACTAAAACTAAGGGGGTTGGGACCATTTGTGATTCATGAGATGACATTCAGTTTGCCTTGAAACTCTTGATGGGGAACCTATGGACAATTTCATTAATGACAATTGCTTAAGAGTTTATCATGAACCTTTGACTAATGAAATGCTTGAGCGTATGCATGTAGTTAAGAATAGGAAAGCGGCACATGAGGCAATGAAGATCCAAGCGTAGCAAGGAGCACGAGAAAGAGTTGCCAAGTTGAAACATCATCATCTGCAAATCAAGAAGATTGGCGCTAACTCCATTCACAATTTGCCTACTCCTTTGCTAATTGTAGGATTAGAAATGCTAACCAACAGGTACAATGCACTCCTTAACTCTAGATCAGACACCAATGTATTGCCATTGTTGGGGTGGGTTCAATAGTCTAAAAATAAAGTAGGTTACCAACACAAATGACCAGCTATATAGCTTTCAAAATGTCAAAGTTCCAAGTTGTGGGGTAACGCAAGTTAAAACAATTATTGAGGGGATCAATTTGACTAATCCGTTTTAGGTTGTGGATTTTGATGGTGATGATCAAATCATCCTAGGGAAACAATGGATATTTCAGCAACAATGCCTGCTCAACTATGTGGTTCTGCAAATATCATGATTTGCCAGGAGCTACTCCAAAGAATAATTCAAAATCAACTATTGTCAATCATCCACATTATGCAAATGCCACTACATCATTGTCTATGTAACCTTATAGATCTGGTGGTCCTAAAGCCATTCAACGTTGGATACCAAAGAATTTGTTAGCAGCACAAGGCTATTACAACGGGACCACATGGATCTGGATTATAAAATCAATTACAAGGACACCCAAAAACACTAAACAGTCCACTCCAACACCACCACCATAGGGCAAGATGGTTTGGTGAAAGAAAATGACTACATCACTGGAGAACCCTTCAGTCTAGGTTGCACCAAATACTTCTTTGTTGATGGAGGTGCAAGAAGCAATCAGTTCGCAACCATCAAGGCAAGTTTTGAATGTCCACGTGGAATCCAGTGCGGGCAGTTCTACCATGCCTGACGTTGTGCCAAAACCAAAAATTACCTTACACAAAACATATAGACTAAAAGACACAGTTTTGAAGGAGGTATAGGCTAAGAGGGATAAAGGAAGGCTAAGAAAGCTGAAGGGAGCAGAAAACCCACTACCCAAAGTACCACAGCTAAAGAGTTTGAGAAAAGAAGCCCTACTCCTTCACAGGATGAGATAGTGCCCACACCTCCCCAAGAACACTTAGGAAATGATTTAGAAGCTTTAAAAGGAGCCTTGGAGATCCCAAGACTACTAGAGGTGGGTATGAGATTGATGAGAAGAAGCTGTATAGTAAAGAAGTCATGGAGGTACAGCCAATGTGGAGAAAGCAATGGCTCAAGAAGCACACTAATGCTCTACAAATATATGTCAAGTGTCCAATGTCTCTGTGCACGAATCCCTCCTACTGCCCTTGTGAACACAGATATTCTTGGGAAGAGTTTGACAAGATGACAGCTAAGAACCCATTTCGCCTTAGCTTCCCAAGGATACCAAGTCCAGAGCATCATTCTATGATAATAGAGAAATGGATGATTGATTAATGTAACTACTACTACAAGAAGGCCTACTGAGATGTTCCAAAATTTACAAGTCAAATGTTCTGTGAGATTCTTTGAATTCCACATGTGGCTTTAATGGGTTTCAACAATGTCAAGCTTGAGAATAGGAGTTTCCACAAGTACTATTTCGGAGACACATTGCTAGCATGGGACTTTGAGACATGCCAAATACCTTAGCAACTACATTGTTTGTATGCTAGGGTCAGGTTTATGCTGAGCCATTTCATGAGAACTTTCAAAGAGATGATGCAATATGGGTTCATTGAAGGCTGGTTGGTGTGGGCTTCAAGCCCAGGTTTGCCTTTCTCCCTTATTTGGTAATACCTTTGATTACACGCCTCTGTTGCAATCTTCTCATATTTTGTATTTTGCACTATCTGCGCCGTGGAGGCGTTTTAAATAGAAAATGATCTTTTCTGAAAATAAAACTTTGAACAAAAAGCTAGATGAATGTACAGCTTTTGGCTCATAATCATATAACCACAGCAATCGCTTGATGCAGTGGCCTCAATTACGTACCATGTGCCATATGTTTTCAAATGTAAGTGTCAGTGTGGGAACCTATCCTTCGTCAGCTAGTAATCCATTTTGTTAAGGCCCTTTATTTTCATGTCAAAGTACAATCTTGTATGTTAAGCAAAGTCAGAACATCTTATCCCACATACAGGGTCAAGGTTGAATTTTGGAGGGACTGGACTATATACCCTTCTTGCATGGACAGAGAGTACCCTATGCCAGGAAAATCCCACTAGATTTGGAAAAGTTGCAGCTGTAGACATTTTGGTGTGATTCTCCCAACACATCTCAGATCTTAGGAGACCTTAATCACATCCTTTGAGGAGCATGGGACTGGATGCTGTGACAGGCTTTGTATTAGTGATTCTAGCTACATCTTGGATTGCTGAGTCTTTGTATTTGGTGAGGACAGTAGGCTGATTTTCATGAATCACAAGAAGTTTTAGACATTCTCCCTTGTGGGAAAAGAGCCCATTTCCCTGTGTTTTTCCCTATAGGTACCCAACATCATGAGCTTCTGCGTCGGAGGCACCGCATACCCGGCTAGCTGCGGTTGGGGGCAGGGTACTGCCGCCTCCGGGCAGCCCCTTGCCCCCAACTAAGAGGTATTTGTAGGATGGCTGGCTATGAGTTTTTTTTTTTTGTTTTTTTTTTTTTTATAACTTGGGTAAAATATAGATTATTATGGACACCATATATAAGCACATGTTTTGCCAGACTATAGTAGTTGAATTGAGCATTTCAGAGGTGTATGATCAATACGAGGTGTTTTTCCACTGTTTGTCTTCAAGAACCACCTCGTAGCTTGCGAAGTCAACACAACAGTGGTTTCACAAGGAAAAATGTGTGTGTGTGGGGCATGGATGCACAGAGGCATGCAATTCATCATGGTCGTGGTAAATCGATCTCCAGTATTTTGGTTGTAATTATATACTGCCTATAAAACTGCATGCAAACACTTGGACAGAGGGCTCAAGCTTTGCCAACTGACAGGTCTTTCCTTGAATAAATCACCTTGTTTATATTGGTCATCCTTTCAAGTCTCTTTAGCGTGAGATGGGCAATGTTGATTCAGACCATGTTGTTGGACCTTATTCTTCATTTTCTTCATAGATGAACTCCTGTTCTCGGTTGATGCAACTCAACGGAAAAATTTGGATTTTATCTTCATCTTGGCTTCAAGGAGTTTGAGGTGCATTGGCCTTTTTCTCAATTCTTTGTATATACAATCACAAGAAGTTTTAGACATTTTACCTTGTGGGAAAACAACCCATTTCCTTGTGTTTTTCCCTATAGGTATCCAACATCATGAGCTTTTGCATTGGAGGCACCGCATACCATACCTGGCTAGGTGCGGATGGGGGCAGGGGACTGGGGGCCGGCAGCCCCCTGCTCCCAACCGCACCTAGCCGGGTACGCGGTGCAGAAGCTCATGTTGCTGTCATCGTCAATAAAGTGTGTGGGAATTTGTCTAAAACTTCTTGTGAATCCCCTAATTGCCAGTAGGGTCTAATGACATATGATGATTTTATTCAGCATCAACTCATCTCAAGCCTTTCAAAGACAGTGAACTGATGATAGTGGGTTCTATTTTTTAGTAGTGTAATAGAAAGAAAAACAAAAGGATATAATTCTAGTTTTTTGTTTCTCATAATACAATTGATGGAGAGCAGGCTTACCTTACAAATCTACTCTAGATTAGTCGAAATGTAAACCAAGGGAAAAAATAAGGAGAATCAAGAAAGTTCTTATCCTCTTGGAAATCGTTTTTTAATGTATAATTTTTCATACATTAATTAAGATCAAGTTTTCTTAAATATTGTAAGATCCTGGAATCTTTGTTCTTAGTCTCAATTGGACTTCTTAGACAAGGATAAAAATATAGGGTTGGCTAGAAAAATATAGGGTTGGTTAGACAAGGATAAAAATATAGGGTTGGTTAGACAAAAAGTAAGATTTTGTAAATTTTCTAGGTTAAGAACTGCTATATTTCACAATCTTTTCCCCCTTTTTTAGTTTTTTAATTCAAAAGTTATTTTTTTCTTGGTTACTTGAAAATCTTAAATAAATTTGAGGATTCAAGTAATTTATAAAGAAACTCAATTTTTTTTTGGTAGTAAAGAACTCATTTAATATTGATATTTTAGAATACCTCCTCTCAAATTATTTGTTGATACCTGACAAAATTCTAGTTTCTGTTATTTTTATTTCTAACTTTTTTGCAAGGAATGACCCATAAATGGTCAATTTAAATTATTGTTTGTCTTTTAAGAAGAATTGTTTGGCTAAATGAAGATTTGCCATCCAAATTGGCAAGCTAAAGGTAGTTAAGTCATGACTTGGGCTAAAGAGCCATATAGTCAAAATAAGAGTTCAACAAGAGGTAGATCACAATTTCTTAGAGGTGCGGTTAAGGGCATTCAATTTTTTGTTTACCAGTGATAAAAGTAGTACCCATCATCGTAGGGTGCGGTATATGGACAATTGTGTCTCTAAGAAATAGGGGAAAAAATTGTGTCTCTAAGAAATAGGGGAAAAAATTGTCACTAATTTGAACCAAGGACAAAATTTCCTTTTGCAATCTGGCAATATTTCATGAGCACAATTGAATACTTAGAGGATTGTACTAGATTTAGAAAGAGCATGTGCATAGGAGCGAAAGGTTATTATGTGTATCACAAGAAGTTTTAAGTAGAACTTCATGAGCTTCTGTAGGCAAGGCTTTGCATACCTAGCTAGGTGTGGTGGGGGGCAAGAGTCTCGGGGCCCGGTAGCCTCTTGGCCCCCACCACACCTAGCTAGGTATGTGGAGCCTCATCAGCAAAAGCTTCGAGAGGGTGGCTGGTAGCCTCTTGCACCCTAGGTGGGTATGTTGAGCCTCGCCTGCTGTTGCAGAAGCTCATGATGTTGAAAACTATAGGTCCAAAAGTGAAAAGGGCCCTCTTTCCCACAAAGGAAGATGCCCACGATGCATTCTATACAAATTATTTTTGAGCATATGCATGCTTGTGTATGTGTGGGCACTAAGATGAATGAATCTCATCAATTACATAACTCGTCAACAAGAACCCAATCCTACTCTCAAGTAGGACTACTACCTTCATTGATATGAGGTGCATTTATCACACAAGTGTACTTGGCCTTCCTTTGCATATAATCGCAATTCATAGATAGTGACTCTACTACCTCATGTGTCACAAAAAAGATATTTATTGCATATAATCGCAATTCATAGATAGTGACTCTGCTACCTCATGTGTCACAAAAAAGATATTTATTGCATCGTTGGTTTTGATTAACTCAACCCTTATGAAGATAAGTATACATGGTGTGAGTGAGGGAGGAAGGGAGGGAGTGTGTGTGTGTGTGTGTGTGTGTGTGTGTGTGTGAGAGAGAGAGAGAGAGAGAGAGAGAGAGAGAGAGAGAGAGAGAGAGAGAGAGAGAGAGAGAGAAAGAGAGAGAAAACGAGAGAGAGAGAGAGAGAGAGAGAGAGAGAGAGAGAGAGAGAGAGAAAGAGGTTTGTTTGGTAAGGTTGTGCATGTGTGTGCATGCATGTGCACAGGTGTGAGAGAGAAAAAGAGAGAGAAAGAGGTTTGTTTGGTAAGGTTGTGCATGTGTGTGTGCATGCATGTGCACATGCGTGCACACACACACACATGCTTATTTGGGATTTTTTTTTGGGGGGGGGGGGGAGAGAGAGAGAGAGAGAGAGAGAGAGAGAGAGAGAGAGAGAGAGAGAGAGAGAGAATCTTATTTGGGACCTACAAAGCACATGCACGTGTGCGTGCATGTGCACGCACACACATAGAGGGTGCTGCTCGGAAAGAGAGATTGACTCTACATACTCAAGTTCAACAAGGATTTATAGGCAAATTACTTATAAAGCACTTAATTTTATCAATTCTAAGAGTTGAGTTGCAACAAGCGTTAGTGGGGGGAGGATAAATTTGAGGTCGCACTAAAGTGTGAGTGGAGGGAGTGGGGGGAAGCAAATCTTTCATGTGATTTTTGGCGAACCTCCCACTTGACAAAGCTTGTATAAATCAAGGAGAAGCTTTCTTCCCTGTGAAACTAGCTTAACACCTTGGTTTTTCAAGGTATTAAGGGGAAACTAGCTTTCTTCCCTGTGAAACTAGCTTAACACCTTGGTTTTTCAAGGTATTAAGGGGATGCTAAGAGGGCTTCTATATTTTTGGATATTACTTTGGATCTTCCCAAAAAGGCATTCTTCTTCCCCCCACTCCCCTCACCAATCCTAGCATGACCCGACCCTAAAGAACTAAATTATAATCAATTGAAAGACCTTTTTGTCTATTATGGATTTAGTACGCATTTGAAGATAGCTTCTTTAGAAAAATAATCAATGAATTGACTTAGCCCCACGATTAATTACATAAGAAGAGTTGTGTGTCATGTATTGATTTTTTACTTAGAGAAAGATCCTTTAGAAAACTATTAATCAAATTAACCATGATTATGTAGTGCTACCATCGTTGGATCATCATGAGGAAGTGAATGTAAAGGATTACCAACTTATCTTTGGCTCTCCGACGAGCATTAAAATGTAGCTTAATTTTTGACCAAGGAAATAGATTTGGAGCATCAAAAAATGTATCAAGGTTAGGTTTGTTCCTCATTATTTGTCTTTCCAAGTACCACACCATGATATCCACACCCCTTCTAAGAGCTTTCTATCATTATAATGATGTGATCTTGGGACATTGAAGGTCTACAAATCTTATTGAAGCCATATATAAAGAGGGGGTGCTTCAGGCCTAACTGGCGATAAGGGCTTGATGGTCTTACCTTGTTAGAATTATATGATATAGCACGTAAAGGAGGACAAGAAATTTTCAAATAACATCAAAAACAAGTTTTGACTAGTATACATTATTAGATTAGATAGTAAGTTGCTTCCCAATTGCATGATTTTGTAAGAAGCTTTGATAGTAGCTGATTGAAAATAGCAAAGAGTTTTATGCTTGAGTACAAAGGCTATGAAATTGTGTTGAAATACCCAAAGCATAATTTTGTTCTACAAGTTGATGAAAAGTTTGCTAGATATAGTTTTCTATGTTTATTTTTTAGGGCGCACAATTATAAATAGCCACCAAATACTTTGTTGATTGGCACACAAATTTTGCAACATTTTCCCTATTGGGAAGAGGAATTGACCCCCCTAAAAGGTATGTGTTTCCAATCAAGTGTCCTCCATTGATGGTTCAAATGAGCACTGCAAAATGTCCATAAGTTTACAGCTTATGTGTACGTGGATATGAAATAACTCTGTTCATGCATGTAGCCTAGCTAGCAATGTGCTAGCTCTTTGTAGAATTGTATCTAGTCATCTAGCCTCACTTGACCACCATTTATTGTTCAAAGTAGGACCCACCAAGAAATCAAGGTTCTTGTAAATACCCTTAACATACCTTACGTTATGGCCATTTTCAAAGGCAATGTGTAATCCAACTTTCAACCTGCATACTTTTGTAAATTTCTTATGATTATCAAGCTCCTAGAACTTGGTTACCCCTCAATCTCAAGAGTGGCATAAACAATGTGTTGTGTTGATCCATGTAAAGACTTCTATCTACATTCTATCGAAGTTAAATTGCTCAATAGCACTTGTCTTTTCGTATGATGAATCGTCGGCAATGGTGTAAAATTACCAACCCACAAGAAGCTTAACAAATACTATGTATGAAACAACAAAACAAGAGTAAAAGGGAGAGATGGGGAGCCACACTCCTACACAAGAGAATCACTGGCCCCAAAGGTTGGCGCCCTTTTTGGTATTTTTTTATTCTTCAAATCTTTCAAGTACAAGGATAGCTTCTTCATGAAGCTTTGTACAAGTCTTCAATCTTACGAGGTTCATCCTCACATTTGGATCTAGCTGGAAGTGTGCTCACCTGCAAATCTTCTTCTTGGTTGATCTTTTCCATCTTCAAATCTTCAAATCTAAGTTCTTAGCACCTTAGGCTCTCATTTTATTCTTCATACAAGAAGTGCTTTTATTTTTAAAATCTTGCTTTTATTTTTTACCGATCGTCTTTCAACTTTAAAAAACTATGTTTTAAAAGTGCTTTTGCCAATTTTGACCAAACTTTATCCTCCCAAAAGCTTGTGCGCCAACTAGGGACGAAGAGAGAGAAAAGTCATGTGTGATCTTCTCTCTCTAGAATTCTGCACGATTCTCTCTAGAATTTTCATGATTCTCTCTCTAGAATTCTGCACGATTCTCTCTAGAATTTTCATGATTCTCTCTCTAGAATTTGTTGTGTTTCTCTCTTTAGGATATGCTGCATTGATTCTCTCTAGAAACTATTCTCTCTCTAGAAATTGTTGCAGTTCTCTCTCTAGAATTTGTGGCATTGATTCCCTCTTAAATTTGTTACGTTGATTCTCTCTCTAGAAATTTTTGTGTTTCTCTCTAAAAATTTGCTGCACTAATTCTCTCTCTAGAATTTGGATGGTTGATTTGAGACCAATTTGTGACATTTCCTCTCTCTTATGTTCGTCTTATCCTCAAGATGGGTATCTGCAAAATAAAATTTAGTGCATAAAACTAATGCAAAAAGATTACTTACCACTCGCAAAATCAAAACATAAGCTTTATTAGAATGTCCATCAAATTTTTTGGTGTTGGCCACGCAGTCCCAAGTGCTCTTGGACTTTAAAAGTGCCTACTTTTGTCTCAAAACCATTCATTCAATTCTAGTTTCTTTGCGAAATGCAGCCAGTTAGCTGGACAGCCCTAGCACAGTGGGTTGGGACATTGGCAGGGCATGGGCACTTGGACGTGTGGACCTTGGCCTTGGTCTGTAGGTGGACTAAAGTAAAGTTGGACCAGAGGGACTAGATAGCTCGACCAGAGGCCACACAGTTGGGACAGGAGAGTGGGATGACTGGGTTGACTTGGCTAGTGGGTTGGACTGGAGTTGGTGGACTAGGACTGGACTGGAGGACTGACCGGTGTCGACACCCGCTCCCTATTCTTGCCTCCTCTTGGTCCACTTCCTGGAAGCACCTTGGACGAGCAGACCATCTTCTTGGTCGACACCTTCTTGGCAAGCACTTGGTCTAGTCTAGGACCAGCACCTTGGACCAGCCACGTCACACTATATAGAGAGGCTTGTCTTGTGCTCTGTGCTTGTGTTGTGTAATCTTGAGCAAGGTGTGTGAGTGAGATTTCTAGCATAATGCACGAGGGAGACTCACATTGAGTTTGGTAGGGGACAGGGTTTCTCACTACAGGTAGACTCATTTTGGCACACCCAATGGGACCCTCAACACAAAAATCTCACAATTTGCTCACGATCTTACACAGCATGTAGTCTTTGGGTCTAGACCTACTCATCTCATCTGCTTGTTTGTCCATGCCTGTTTGTCTATCTCAGTTGTCTCTGCTTGTCTCAACCTGTCTTGGGCTAGCCACCTGGTTGGCCTAGTCTTGGACTAGTCACCTGTTGGCCTGGTCTTTGGTCCAGTCACCTCGTCCATAGCCAGTCGTCCAGTCACCTTGGTCCTGGTCCAGTGGTCAAGTCTAGGTAGGCAAGCAAGTTAGGAGCTATCCATTGGGTGGAATCCTCTGCATGCCACACACTAAAGCCAAGGAAGTCCTTAGGGTCAGCCCCCTCAAGACACCATTCAAACAGCACCACAAGAGGCACTACTGCTATATACCTTCCCAGGATTCTCCACTTCCGTGGCCTCTCCACTCCGAAGTAGAGGCAGAAGTTGAAGCTGTTCCATCCTCTTCTTCCAACCCCTTGGGCGAACACTTTGGCAAGGTCATGGCCAATCAACAACAAGGGGATGACCCGGCCAATATCTTATCTAGAGTGAACATCAAATTTCTCACCTTCAAGGGGCAAAGATGCAGATGATCATGTGAGAACGTTTCTATCTCTATGTCGGGGGCATGGCCTCAACAGAGAGGACACTTACTTGGTCCTATTTCCTTCCACATTGGACAACTTGGCTGACAAGTGGTTTAGCCAGTTTTCCCTAAACCATTTTACAACCTGGGATGCAATGCAGAAGGACTTTTGGAAGGCATTCTTGCCAAGTAACTTTCAGGAGCGCATCGTAGACCAGCTGGAAACACTCCAAATGAGCCAAAAGTGGGATTGCTCTCTAAAAGACACCTTTTAGAAGGTGTCTGTGGGAATGCCTCCCCACCCAAACGGTATGTGCCATCAGGGTACTGAGAGCACATGACACATAGCTCTTTGTCCCAATTCTTTGACCATATCTCTTGTGTTTGATTTGGAGGTCTGAGCACCCAAATTTGCTCATAGTTTGCTTGTGGGTTTTCGAGTCTTGTTTTGAATGAAATCTATAAACACTTGAGTATTGAACCGGATCCCAAATGGACTTGTACTTGAGAAACATTGCATACACATATCATAAAAGGTCTATAGACCCAAGCCAAATCACCTCGTCTTACTGAAAAAGCGTCATTTATTTTGCACCATCCTTGTCCGGGCCACATGTGAATAAGGGATTAGAGTGATTGGATAGACCCAATGAGTGATACGAGCCTAGTAAATAGTGCTAAGAACTTGCCAATAGGGTCAGCACCCCATTTGGATAATCTATGTGAAAATTACAATCATCGAAAAGTGGTTCCAAGCTCATTTTTCACTCGAATCCAAATTGTAAAATGCGCACCCTTGCCAGGACCCAACTTCGTCACACTTGAACTACTTTGACATGCCAAAAAGACCCAAGGAGTGGTACAATTGTAGTACAACATGTAAAAAACAAACCTATATGGCTAGCTCTCCCATCAAAGTATGCACCCACCTAGCAAGGCTGTCGGAATAGTAGTCCCGACATGCCTTTTTTCCACCATTTTGCCAATATTTGAGATCTTGATTTTTCACACGTGGTAATTTTTTTAGTTTTTAGGGATTTCATGAGTGCATTTAGTATTTTCTCGTTGAGCGGATGCATCGATACCCAACACGCCTATTTCACATCTAGAGGCCACCCACCTACTTGGGCACCCGCCTACTTGTGCAGACTTAAGGGGCCCAAACACCCAATTTTTTCTTTTTGAATTTATATTTCAAGTTTTTGATTGTTCCAAACACCGTGATGCCCTAAAATTTTCACCCCTAGTGCTCACTCGCTCTACGATTTATTATAATGTCAGTATGCACGCTATGGGGTCAAATGTAGCTTTAACACAATTTCATCAAATCAACAATTTGATGTTGCAGGTGAAATTTTTTACTTTTTGACTATTTTTTATTAAGCAGGTGCTTGATATGCTAAGTAGTCCCTCAATGTGGTTTTTGGTCAAATTTGCCTGAAATCATGCATTAAAGCAATAGTTTTTAGTTATGGTAGATTTTGGCCAAATTTGATGTTTTTTGCCCCTAAGATGGTCTCAAATGATGTGCAATCTAGCCCAAAATTAGTGATAGTGTTAGTCTAAACATCATTAGGCTAATACTAATCAAATCACACTAAAAACACTAATCTGCTTAATGCAAGCATACTATGAAATCATGACCAAAATAACTAAAGAAACACTAACTAGTGAATGTATACGAGTAATGCACTTAACTCAATGTATAATGCAATACCATAACCAAAAGCAAACATAAACCTAAACTATCAAAGCATCAACATAGATAAAATGACATCATATCAAAGTATGGAAATGAAATGTGTGGGAGATACTCAATCGCCAAAAGGGATTTTCCTAATCTAATGATTCTACCTCTTAGCCCCAAGATCTAACACCCGTGCTAGGCCCCGAATCTATCTAAATAGCTAATGAAAAATGGTAATATTCACTTGCCCTTCAACCAGATAGGGTTCAGGCCTCTCGGCAGTGGCGCCAATGGAGAGGCTCAAAGGCTCTTTACACTTGTAGTAAGCAATAGTGAGTTAGCTAGCTATCCAATGAGGAAAATACCTCTTTTGATGCTAGGATTCTACCCGATGGTGAACCATAAAGATCATCCCTACTGGGAGAATAGCATGGCAAACACCATTACTTGACCACTCATACATTCACACAAGGAGATAAGCCAAAGCTCACCTACTCAAACCCACTCACCAATACATCAGTGCCAAGCATGTATTGAAGCTAAAGAGCATGCATTCATGAGCTCAATACTGCACTTCAACACTCATATTCAAGGCTACAAGCTCACACACATACAAAGCTTTAATGGAAAGTTTGAAAGTAAACTTACAAGCAACTTTGCCATTCATGGAATGTAAGCCATTAGAGTATTTTAAAAGCTATGGAGAAGCTTAGCAACAAGCCCAAAAGCTCACAAAAGCATTCATAATGGGCCCACAAGCTCTCATATGAGCACACACCAAAATAGCAAAGAGCAGAGAGTAGAGAAGGAGAAGCTTACTTCTTCATTGACATTGCAAATGGGAGACATAGCTCATACAAAGGAGTAGAGAGGGTAGTAGAAGGGGGCTTCATCGTGAGGGAGATGAAGTTCTCAAGCTCTCCTCCACTTGTGCACATGTAAAATGAATGAGATAACCCTAACTTTGGCCCCTTTTCCCTAAACTAATGTCCATGTTCAAACTTAGTGGGCACGGCCAAAAATAGATAGTGGGTTAATTTACTTACAACTTTGGAACTCAAATGATCCCACTAGGATTTCTAAAGTTTTTACATCATGTTGATAAGATTTATTTTGAGTGGTTACATCAATTACATAGTTGTTTTATGGGTCAATTTCCCAAGATAAGCTTGATTGAAAATATTACAACGAGATTTTTAAATGTGTTATGGGACATTTCTTAGACTAGTCTTCATCAATTGGTGGCCACTAACCCATCTTGGATCAAAGATTTTCTCTCTCAATTGCTTGTATGCTTGTATGATCAAGTTTTGGTTTCCCATTTTTTGGAAGATTATGTGTGTTGTTGTACCCCCATTGGTTGTATGATCAAGTTTTGGTTTCCCATTTTTTGGAAGATTATGTGTGTTGTTGTACCCCCATTGGTTGTTGTTCGATTGCTTGTTCCCTTAGGTATCAAATGTGATGATAGCATTCT
Organism: Cibotium barometz; assembly: GCF_041138505.1. Taxonomy (NCBI): domain Eukaryota; kingdom Viridiplantae; phylum Streptophyta; class Polypodiopsida; order Cyatheales; family Cibotiaceae; genus Cibotium; species Cibotium barometz. Next base: position 16,512,281 of record NC_141084.1, on the reverse strand, counting down.
TGGGTCTCATGGTTTATCTATTTTTACTTAAAATTGCACCATTGTTTTGTTGGCAGAGTACCCAAATTTTGGATGTTTGATTTGGTAGGCATTCGGATGTCAAATGGTCTCCTCTTAATTTTTGCACACATATAGCCTTATACATCTAGGTGGCTCAAGTAGTCTCTCAAATGGTCAAATTACTTGGTTCATTTTCCTCATGAACATCTCTAGAATAGCCTCATCATGTACTAGAAAACTTTCTTAATCTTAGTGTCCCTTCTTGTACTTGATGCATTCAATCTTGCACAAGCATTGACATTGCCAAAAAAATTGTAATTTTCATCAAAATCCATTGCATCCTTTAATTGGACACCTTTAGTTGGACATTCAACTTTTCATGCTTCTACCCATACATGTTAGCATTTGAGGAAGGCCCTCTAAAACTATTGATACTATCCTTAGTTGACTTGGCATTGTGCCTTCAAGACACCTAGAGATATATTTCCATAGGCAGTTTGCACAATCTCTCATGGATTAATTGTCCTCTTGGCTACAGCCTTAGATGAAAGCTACCACATTGTTCTTGAACCCCATTTTTGAAAAGGCAACTACAAAATCTTTTTCCAAGGCATTGAAATTCTTGAAAGTGCTTGGCTCTAGGGTTTGGAACCAAGATAGGGCTTTTCCTTCTAAATTAAATCCAAATCCTTTCACTAGGGTATGTTGCAATTTGCTAAGCTCTAGCTACCTATTTGAAATTAGCCAAGTGATTGTAAAGATCCCTTGACCTAGCATACTTCTTTACCCAATTCTGAAAGTGAAATGGCCTCATCTTGCAAGAGGCATCCCAAGAGGATCTACAAAGCATGAACCCTCTACACAATTTTAGAGTGAAGTATAGATGAAATTATTCGCCTTTTTGGCTCTTTGGTAGCAAGATAACCACTAGTGGCATGTGTATGAATCGACTCAAATAGCTTTGGGTCTATTGGAGTGTATAGTGCAGTTAATGCATTAAAAAATGAGGGGGTTCAAGGTGCTGGATTTGGTCTTAACACTTTAGTCCTTAGCTTTTAGATGCTAATGTCTTTATTTTCTATCCTAGTGATAGGCCTTCCCTAGAATGTAAAAACCTTCAACTCATCTTCCAGTAGCAAGTTTCATTCTTGACCATATTTGTGTAGGAAGCTTATTGATCTCTTGTATGTTGACCATATTTGTGTAGGAAGCTTATTGATCTCTTGTATGTTGTGGCCTCTTGTAGGAAGACATAAAACACTTTGTCATTCAAAAGGTTGTGACCCAAGGGATTTTCTTGTTCATAGTAGAGTTCAATGCTAGAATCCTCTCTCTTGTACTATCTCTAGTGGTATCATTTACAAGGACCCTTTTTGTCCAAATTGAGTTGATCAATCTAAATTTTAGAATGGTAGGTGTGGGAAAACCCTTGTGAACAAAATGATGTTTTCATGGCACTACACTTCCCAAGAAATCCCCTACCATGGGGTTATCCACTACTAGGTACACAACTCCATCTTTGCTCATATAGAAGTCTCCTTGGTAATTCATAAAAATGATTATGCTTAAAATTTTGAGGGTGATCCTCAGTTTTGATTGCAAATTGATTCATTAAGTCTTGATAGATCCTTACACCACATGTTTACATGCAATATATGATTTTCACATTGTAATCCAAGCTTGCTGTTGGATTTGCTATTGGTATTGATGGCTCAATATCAATGTTGAGTCCAATAGGGTTTTGTCAGCTAAGTCTTCTACTAGCTTTGTTGTGTGTGGCTATAACCTAGCTGTAATTTTTTATGTTGATGCTCTTATTTTGGCATCTATTCCAATCAAATTACTTGATTTACAGTATGCTCTTGATCTTATAGCGTCTACCTAGCTAAGTTTCTTGAAGTCAAATGAGACCCCAAAGCCATTCACCACATATACTTGTGCTAAAATTTTGACCAAGGAATATTTAATCAAATGAAACTTTTTACAAATCTGACTTCACAAGGATATTTGATCTACTCTCTAGCATGCATAAAAGCCAAAGATACCTCAAATGGGGCTACTTGGATAAAGTTGTTGGAGAGGCTTGAAGGCTCTTTACACTTGTAGCTAGAGCAAGTGAGTTAGCTTCACCAATGAGGTTTCCCTCTTTCAAAGCTAGGAAGCTACCCTACCAATAAATGATGGAAGCTCATCCCAAATGGGAGAAAAGCAATGGAATCACACACACTTGAAAGCTCATACTACACACACACACAAAAAAGTAAGCCAAAGCTCACCTACTCAACCCACTCACCATTACAACAATGTCAAGCATGTATTAAAGCTACAAAGCATGCATTTATGAGCCCAATACTTCACTTCAACACCCACCTTGAATTCTACAAGCCCATACACTCATGAAGCTTTAATGGAAAGCTTGAAAGTAAACCTATTCATGCAAAGGCCATTAGGGTATTGCAAAAGCTATGGAGAAGCTTAACAATGAACCCACTAGCACATACACACACTCACAATGAGCCCACAAGCTCTCATATAAGAGCACATACACATAGCAAAGAAAAGAGAGTAGAGAAGGAGAAGCTTTCTTCTTCATTGACATTGCAATAGGGAGCCATAGCTCATACAAGAAGAAGAGAGGGTGAGAGGAGGGAGACTCACCATGAGGGAGATGGAGTTCTCAAGCTCTTCTCAACTAGTGCACTTATAGAACGATAGAGATAATCCTAGCTTTAGTTCCTTATTTTTCAAAACTAGTGGCCTTGTCCACACTAGTGATCAAAAACACATAAAATAAGCTAATGGATTCATTTACATACAAATTTGGAACTCAAGTGAGCTCACTAAGCTTTCTATGTGTTTTACATCATAGATAGAATCAATTTTGAGTGGTTACATCAAATACATAGCTGTTTTATGGCTCGACTTCCCTAAATAAATCTTGATTTGAAATATTACCATGGGATTTTTTTAAATGTCTTATGGGACATTTCTCAGACTAGTCTTCATTAATTGGTACCCATTGATCCATCCCGGATCACTCCCCCGTGCTGCCAAATATTGAGTGTTCCTCCAAAGGTCTGGGTTATGGGTTGGAGGTGTTGATGCACAGTGTTTGTTACAATGAGCAATAGTTTGATGTGAGAAAGCTAGTACATCAGCACCATTGTGGTTCATTTTGTTAAAGAAGTTTATTGGGAGCCAGCAACAACTGATGGGCTCCGTCAAATAATAGTGCTTGAAATTGATCTTGGCTCAAACATGACAATGACTCGCTCTAGCAATATGGAATGCTTTTGTGTACTCCTTGGCTTTCTCTCTCTTACTTAATATGATAGAACACTTTTTTTTTCTACCTTTGTGGACTCTACTCGTCGCGCTATCAACTCGACATGGCACATTCACGTACCAATAGAAAATGTGTGGTATGTAATTAAAATTATCCATGTATCAATAGACTTATACAACATACTTTTTAAAATGTTCATGTATCAAAATAGACTTATACAGCATACTTTTTAAAATGTTCACGCAGCAATAGAATTGTATACGGATAAAATATGGATAAGGTGCCATTTCGCACATTATTACCACTTGATTTACCATGTGTCAAAATACGATTTAATAACTTTTATATATAATCCACTATAGATCATACCATTTTAAAACTATTTGTGTACTAGCAAGCATATTTTTGCAGAGTTGAAAAATGTTCATTTGCAAGTTTTTGGATTTTTGGGAATTACAAGAAAATTTATGAATCAAGTATGTGTGCACCCAAACTAGTTTCAATTTGGAAGATTTTGCATAATACTTTTAGAATTTTAAGTTTTTTTTAATAGAATAGAATTGAGAGAATTTAAACAAAATTGATAAAACAAACTTTTACTTTTACTCAGTGTTAACACCTTTAATGCAAGAAAAGCAACTAAAAACATGAAATGTTTTTGAACATAAATGAAACTTGTCTTCTTTTTTCAAGCAAAAAATAAAAAAACAACCCTTTCTTCTTCAAACACAAACACAACAACCATGCTTCCAAGAATCATGGGAACAGTTTTCTTATGTAAGCCGCCCTACTAGTAGCGGTGCTAAAGATGTTACTTCTAATCCTAACCTAGGCTAGCTAACATTAGGAACTTACATGTTACCTGCATTGAGCCAAACTCTAAAGTATTGCTTCCATTTGGCCACTCCTTGTTCAAGTCAAGAGCTTACCTTAGCCTTGAAAATCATGTGTCATTGGGTCTTGCCTTCAAGTAGCAATGTAGCTCCGCGATGTGGGTCTGCTAGCTTGCCTATCGCATCCTCATTCCATTATCACACCGGAATGCTCCTTTGCTAAGGGGGTGAAGGTAGAGCTTCTGGCAAGAAGGAGATAACCTTCACGAATTGGTTCTCTCTCACAAAAGGTGGATAGGGAAGAAGCTAATGGAAGAGGAAAACCTACAATCACAAACCTATCTAGCATGCATCCATCAAGCAAGCAAGATTCAATAGCAACAATGAGGACACGATCACCATTAGAAACGAGGGTATATTAACATGGTTTCACCCGTCCAACCTACCATAAGGTGCTTTTCACCATCTTACTTGCTCAAATGGGCACTTATCTTTTGTAGAATGTGTTAGAACATATAAAACAGCCTTATGATGAGATTAATGTTAAGTAGGAAAAGTCAAGGAATTTATGTACATACTTGCTTAATACTAGTATGTACATATAAAACAGCCTTATGATGAGATTAATGTTAAGTAGGAAAAGTCACGGAATTTATGTACATACTTGCTTAATACTAGTAATAGTTTGGTTGGTCCATTTTTAAGTTACCATCCTAGTGTGAAAAACTAGTCACTTATATATAAGTCATTTTTAATAGTAAGCAATACACAACCATTCCCTTTTAATAGAGTACTTATGAGCTCACCTTTTTCTCTATTCTTGCTTTCATGTATATGCTATTAATTCTTGCCAGATATGTTTAGCTGTAGGTTTTTCTCTTGCTTCTTGCCAGATATGTTTAGCTGTAGGTTTTTCTCTTGCATTAGCTTCTTCGTCTTCCCCTGCCTTTTATGAAAGAGAACACAATGACAAAGGCAACTAACATCTTTGTGAGAGGGTTTCATTTAATGGATGTGTGCTAGATAGGTTTGGTTGTAGGTTTCCCTCTTGCATTAGCTTCTTCTTCTTCCCCTACCAAATGAGGTACCCCACCTCCATTGGGGTATGAAGTGCCTTGCCTTTGATCATGCCAAATGAGTATCTCAGCTGCATATAGATGAAAATGTTATCTAGTTTCTACCGCCAGACCTCAATGATAAAAAATAATAATGCATAAGCCCAATATTTGTCATCTCAAACTTTGTAGTAAGAATCCGATGTGTTTGTGAGATTATTTTCTAGTGATACCCAGTCAAGGTGAGGTCCTCTAGAGAACAATGGCCATATACTTTCCATGCCTTAAAAGACATACAAATTTTGCATTTGAAGGGTTTTCCAATACTCATAAAATAAGCATCAATGCCCACATACTTTCCTTGCTTTTAAAAGACATATAAATTTACATATGAAGGGTTGTGTAAGAGGCCAATACTCACAAAATGAGCATCAAATTATGTGGTACCATGCTTGTGGGGTGTATTTTAGCTTGTATAGTGCCTTCCATAACCTATAAACTTTACTTTTGGAATTGGGAATCACGAACCCTGGTGGTTGCTCCACCTCCTCGAGGTTCCCATTGAGAAAGTAGATTTTATATCAATTTAGAGAATAGACTACCCCCCTTATGCTACTATGCAAGGATGATGTGAATTGTGGTTAACCTCTCATCATAGGAGCAAAAGTATCCTAAAAGTCAAATCCTTCAACTTGTGCAAAACCTTTCGCAATAACTAACCATGCTTTGTACTTTTCCAAAGTACCATTATGTATTTTGTAAACCCACTTACCTTGCATCTCAAAGGTTGATCTACAAGGTTGCAAGTGTGGTTTTTCAAGATGGAGTCATATTCTACTTGCATGGCTGCCTAATTTAGATCCCCTTGTGCTTCAGCAAAGGTGGTAGATTCGTGAATCTTGAGTACCATTGACATGAGAGCATAGTTTACAAGATTCTGTCGAGTCCTATTTTGCCCCTCTAGCCTTCTACATATGCGAACATCTTGAGGTATATCTCCAATAGCAAGAGGTTCTTCTCGAATGGCTTATCCTTTTGTGGCACATCATGCTTTTTCATCTCCATCTCCATAGGTAACCGTACGGGCTACCCTCCATAGGAAACCATATGGGCTGCCCTCCATGAAAATGCGAGGAAGTCCATGCGGTTGTGTTGCTTGGCGATCCCATGTTGCATGATGAAGAAGGAAGGTCCTCCTCCATCTAACGTAGTTGTTGCATGATGAAGAAGGAAGGTCCTCCTCCATCTAATGTAGTTGTTCTTTGAATACCACATCATAGCTCACTATGATCTTCTTTGCTTGGTGATTCCCATGTTGCATGATGAAGAAGGAAGGTCCTCCTCCATCTAACATAGTTGTTCTTCGAATACCACATCATAGCTCACTATGATCTTCTTTGCCTGAGAGTCATAGAACCGATATCCTTTTAACTCCATGCTATAACCCAAGAAGATGCAATTTTTTTGGCTTTTGGCATCCAATTTGGTTCTTTGAGTGTTTGAGCATTTGAAACATGCACATAACATTCACACCCAGAAACTTTAAAGTGTGTAGTTGAAGGTTTCTCACTGAGTAGGTATGTAACTAGGCCTATTAACGGAATCATCGGACTTAGTTGAATCCATGTTAAGAATGTATATAGCCATGTTAGTTGTCTCATCCCAATTAGGAGCATACTCCTTGCAATTTCCATACATAGCACAATTCTTGCACTCTCTACAGCAGTAACACCATTTTGTTGTAGAGTAGTGAGTTGCCACATTATGCCTCTTTCCTTGCAGAAACGTAATAATTAATCATACATGGATTCTCCTCCTTGATTTGTTCTGAACTACTTCAATCTAGTTCATGTCTGAGTTTCAACTAATATAAGCTATTCCTTAAACTTTTCAAAATTGTGGGACTTTTCCTTAGGGAAACCTCCAAGTGCAATCCATCGAGATCATACTTAAGGAAATACATCCAGATCTTCATTTATAATAATCATCTATTAATGTGAAAAAATAGAATGAACCTCCAATTGAAATCCATAAAGATCAACATGTATGAGTTGAAGGGAAACCTTGGCCCTAAAACTGGCCTCTTGTGGAAAGGGTTTCCACCAGTGCTTCTTACCCATCATCTGAACTATAAAAAATTGGCAAATGTCAACAAGCTTATCTTTCTACATCATTGAAAGAGTCCACATAGTGAGATACCCATATCTCTAATGTCAATTTGTTGCTACCCAACTTGGTATGGCCTACAAATCAGCTCATACAAGTTATTCCTTTGAATTCCCTTTGCAACTATGATAGGACATATATAGGATGCAACATCTCCTAAGGAGGCTTTGGATATCTTGGTAAAGCTATTTGCAACAAACACCAAGGCAAGGAAGTTGCAGCTAAAGAATGAGCTGCATACAGTTGAGAAGAAAAACCTGTCAACAATCAGTGTGACTATGCACTAAAAATCAAGGGAATTTGTGAATCTCTTGCATCCATTAATGTAATAGTGGATGATGATGGCAAGGTGGAGGCAGTATCAGGCATTCAGAACGTTTATTCAGACTAGGGTGAACATTCCCAAGTTCACAGATTTGGTGTTCATGCTGATTATTGAGGAAAAGAACTTAGGTGATGATGCCAGTTCTAACAGTAAAGCAAGCTCAAATCAGCAAATGTTTTACTCGAATGCTGGTAGAGGTCGAGGCCAAGGCCAAGGCCATGGCCAAAGTGGTGGCAGAACAAGAATCAACAGAGCAGCAGCAGCAATCTTACAGTAGCACACAGGTGATAGAGGTAGTAATCGAGGCAGGGGGAGTGCAAGAGGTCGTGGCTAGCAAAGGCAGCAAAATGATGTAACATATTATTGTGGCCATGTGCAACAAGGGATGACATTCGAAGTGGAAAGTTACAACAGAGTAACTATGCATCTAGCAGCAAAACAAATGATGATAATGAGAGATTGTTTGTCATGCAACATGTAAAGAATTCTGTGTCAGATGATTTGCCCAAGCACAGTGACAATGTATGGTATGTGGATTTAGGTGCTTCAAACCACATGACCAGTCATGGAGAATGGTTCAAGAGCACGCATGATCCGGATAAACCAGGTTTTGTTGAAACAGGTGATAATATCGCACACCCCATTGCACATGTTGGAGAGATGTGCCTTTGTCTATGTAGGATGGCAAGGTAAAATACCTTGCAAATGTATTGCATGTACCAAATTACCAAAAAAATTGGTTTTTGTCGGTGGTCAAATGATTGAACAGGTTCTGCAGGTTCGTTTCAACCCAGATGGATGTTTTGTAGAAGATTTTAATGATAAATGTAGATTGGTTGCAAGAGGCAAAAGAATTAGTAGAATGATTACATTGGATGTAGACATACCAGAAGTGAAAGCTGCAATGTTTGTGCATGGTACAAGAGTGGTTGTTGACACAGATATTTGGCACAAACGTATTGGGTATGTAAATTTTCAAAGGCTGAAACTAATGCAGAGTAAGGACATTGTGACTGGGCTACCAAAGTTTAAAGTTGATGGTATGTAAAAAATTTGTGAAGCATGCCAGTTTGGGAAGCAATCAAAAGGTGCTTTTCCACATGAGCAAACATGTACTTGAAGTTGTGCACTACTCTGATGTGTACGGAGTCCTGCAAAGACAACAACTATGGGTGGTTGCAGGTACTATGTAACTTTTATTGATGATCACACAAGAAAAAGTTTGGGTATATTTCATGAAGGAGAAGAGTGAAGTCTTCACTCATTTTCAAAGCTTTAGAGCCTTGGCTGAAAAGCAAACAGGTATGCAGGTGAAATGTATAAGGTCAGATGGAGGGGAAGAGTACTTCTCAAATGAGTTCTCTAACTATTTGTAGAAAAATGGGATTAGAAGGCAATTCTCATGCAGGTATACTCCACAGCAGAATGGAGTTGCTAAAAGGAAAAATAGGCACATTGCAGAGATTGCACGTGCGTTGATGGTGGCTGAGATTGCACGTGCGTTGATGGCTGAGAAGAACATGCCACATGTATATTGGGCTGAGGCTATTTCAAACAGTAGTTTATATTATGAATAGGACTCCAACAGCAGCCGAACATGATGTAACACCTGAGGAAAGGTATACAGGTAAGAAACTAGATGTTTCACATTTGAAAGTGTTTGGCTGCATTGCATATGTTCATGTGCTAGATGATTTACGCACAAAGTTGGATCCAAAAGTAAAGAAATGTATCTTCATTGGTTACTCCCTTGAGCAAAAGGGATACAGGTGTTATAAGCTTATCACACGATAGTTGAGAGTGAGCAGGGATGTTGTATTTGATGAAAGGAGCAGTTTTTATGATGCAAGTAAAGTGGTTGGGGATAAATTGGATGAAAAAGTAAATTCAAAAAATGTGCAGCAAGAGTCACAAAGTTTGAGTGGACCAGGAGATTCCTCATGTAGCAAATCTGTGGAGAAGCCTTGGAGAAGATGAAAATCACATATGCAGGTTTCTCAAAATGTATCTTGGAAAGGAAAGGAGAAAGCAGGTGAGCCCCATACTTTGCCAGATCTTTTTGCAGGTCATTTAGTGGTTGATGGAGACTCAAGTGTATCTAAAATGAGTCTAGATGAAGAATTGGGGATACCAGCCCATGAAAACATCACGTGTAAGGAAAGCTATGGAAGGCATGAATGCAAAATTGCGCACATCTACATGCATTAAAATCCTATGCAAAGATTGACTTATGCTGGGTATTTGGCAAACCATTATGCATATATGGCAAAGGTTGTTCAGAATGTTGAGCCCACATGTTTTGATGAGGCTGTTGGAAATGTACATTGGGAGAAAGCCATGGATGAAGAAATGGTTGCATTGTATGGTAATGATACATGGGAATTGGTGCCTTTGCCAAGTGATAAGAAGACCATTGGATGTAAGTGGGTGTATACGGTGAAACATGACAGTGATGGAAGCATAAGCACGTACAAGGCTAGATTGGTAGTAAAGGGCTATGCACATACTCATGGAATTAATTATGAGAAAACATTTGCCCCTGTTGCAAAAATGGCAACTGTAAGAGGCGTTATTGCGGTGGCTGCAGCTAAAGGATGGTTTTTACATCAGATGGATGTGAAGAATGCATTTCTGTATTATATTCAGGAGAGGGTTCTCGCAAGTGACATTCATTTGGTGATATACATACTGTCCTATGGCACTACTAATCATACATTTGTGGAGTGCTAGATAGCATATAGTTGAATAGTGCTAAGTAGCAAGATGTTGAATATTGTAGTTTAAGAAGGTGCTCAATAGTCCTATATAGCATACTAGATGCATAGGGCTTTTTGCACAAGAACATAGCACTGGCATATTGAAGAACTATGTGCTATGTAACACTATATTGCACCTAATTTTAATAGCATGTTAGATCTAGGTTTGCCTCTTCTACACTATTAGCACTGGATTTTTCTACAATAATCTATATCCCTTGTGCTATGTAGCAATAATCTCTCATTAGTCCAACATACACTTTAGGATTGTAGAGACTAAGACTGCTATATAACAAAGGGCTATTTTGGCTCTTAGACTATAAAGAGTTATAGTGCTATATAGGAGATATATGTCTATATAGGACAAGGGTTGCCCTTTCACTATAGAGAGATGGTGCTATACAGCAGATGGGGTGGGGATGCTTTTGGAATATACACATACATTGCTATATCACACTTATCTCTCATTAGCCCAAGATAGATTTTTGAACTATAGATTTTTAGAATGCTAAATAGCAAAGGCTTGTTGTGGCTCTTAGACTATAAAAAGATGTAGTGCTATATAGGACAAGAGTTGATATGGCCCTTGCATTATAGAGGGATAGTGCTATATAGTCAATGGGGTGTTGTGGATTATGGAATATAGAGGGATAGTGCTATATAGTCAATGGGGTGTTGTGGATTATGGAATATAGAGGGATAGTGCTATATAGCAGATGGGGTGTTGTGGCTTTTGGACTATAAACTTATAGTGCTATATAGGTCTAATCTCCCATTAGTCTAAGATATAGTTTTGGACTATATAGCACTAATCTATAATCCTTTGTGCTATATAGCACTAATCTCTCAGTATCCCAAGATACAATTCCAGAATATAGAGACTAAGGCTACTATAGAGTAGAGGGTTGTGGCTCTTAGACTGTAAAGAGAGATCGTGCTATATAGGAGGGTTGTTGTGGCTCTTAGACTATAAAGAGAGATAGTGCTTTATAGGAAAAGGGTTGATGTAGCGATTTTACTATAGATAGATAATGTTATATAGCAGATGGGGTGTTGTAGATTTTGGACTATAACCTAGGAATCATCAATGAAATGTGTAGGGAGCTCTACATACTCAATTTTCTACCAATTTGTTGTCGACAAACAACTTTTTTGTTATGTGAAACCCTCATCTCTTTGGTCCTAAAATATATAACTAGCTCCTTGATCTCTATAGTGACCATGTTAAACCTTTCTTCTCATTGACATTGATGTAATCAAATCTGACTTGTTGTCCCATCACTTTCAATTATATCCAATACCATGTGGATATTCTTAGGACGTACTCCAAGCTCCTTCAGCGCTTTTTGAAAACTAATTTATTCTTGTGTTTGTAAACCATGAGCAAGCACTTTGAAAGCTCCTTGCTTAACAAAAATCTCATCATTGCATGGTGGGATTTTAAGCACCTATAAAGAATACTTAAGCACAGCACCAATTGCAGATACATTACAGATTTTTCTATCTTCTTTGTTTCCTCAACCAATGACAAAACCCCTATTATTGTTGAACACATGCTCCATAACTTGAATTTTCCCTTTTTTGTTAAATGGCTTTAGGATTTTCAATACATACTTTACAATTTGTGATGCTGAGAGAGAGAGAGAGAGAGAGAGAGAGAGAGAGAGAGAGAGAGAGAGAGAGAGAGAGAGAGAGAGAGAGAGAGAGAGAGAGAGAGAGAGAGAGAGAGAAAAAGAAAGATATATTAACGTCTACGAAAGGCGGAAGTCGGCCTATGAGACAAAAAAGAAGCAATACACTTGTGTTCTTCTGTCACATCAGAAGAAAAGAAAATTCAAACATCCGTGGGTAAGTGTACAGTTGTGAGTCATCATGGAACTATGAAGCTCATATATCATATTATGTTATGTGGGTGGGGGGTGGATGGAGTGCTAGAGGAAAATGCATCTCTATATGCTGAAGGGGGTAGTACAAGCATGCTATGCAGATCTATGTCTAGCTCCATCCCGTAGCATAAGTGGGGTATAAGATGTCATACATTGTCGATGTCGAGGTGGTGAGTGGCTAAACATATGCCTTGGCTCAGAGCGGAAACGGGCTAACCTTTCCTGCCTCTCCAACTGGTGGTTAGTCCGGATAGCTATTATCTCTTGATGGCGAAGTCGAGGTACTCTATATTCAATCTGCTTAGGTCTCCTCTTAGTTCTCAGCTCCTCGTAGTGACCCCACTTGGCGTGCATCTATCAATGGGGTGGTCCTCTGAAAAAAATCTGTCAGTCTGGACTCTCCCGCCTCTAGTGATGGCGGGTGTCTGAAGACGTTTCTCTCGAGAACTATGAAGCTCTAGCAATAATCTGCCAAACTGTCTCTGTTCTGAGAACTCCATCAAGTGAGAGAGTGAGGGGTGTTCCTCAAACAAAACTGCATATTTCTCTCTGATATCTTGATAACCTCTGCATCTGCATACAAAGTGTTCCTCACTCTCTACCTCCTCTTAGCATATCCTACATATCCGCTCTGCTCTAGGGACGCCCACTGCTCTCCCTCGCTCTATCTCTAGCTGGTGTGATGAGACTCGTAATAGTGGTTACTGAGGCTTTTGCTCCGTGTAGTGACTATTCTCCATAGAATTTGGGAGCTCCCTCGGTAGAAATACCCCCGCCTAGCACTCACATCCTCCAGACAGCTTGCTAGTGAGGGGGACACACTATTGGTATGTTGAGATGCGCACATTGCTGACCCTACATGGCATGACTATTGATACACTTCCACCTTTTGCTTACAACCTTGACTCCCCTTTCCTCGATCTCAACCGAAGTTGAATCGGGTGATTAGGATGGATATTGTGAGATTAGACACAGAGAGGACATGGATCAGTCCTCCCCTGCAGCCATTGGGCATGAAAATGGCACATTACCAGAGCCATTTTCTACACTATCTTCGGATGGATTTATTATGCGCCCTACATACATGGACACACACCTCTCACATGGCATCCGGAGTGCTATTGGGAAGATTCGCACCTCTTCACACCAGGAGGATGGAGACAGGTAGATATGAGGGTACATCTTCAGAGGACTGCATATGCCAGCTTTGCTATTACCAGGAGGTAGAGTAAGAGGAACACTTTTATGTCGTTGTACTATTTATTACCAGGAGGTAGAGTAAGAGGAACACTTTTATGTCGTTGTACTATTTATTATGAGATTCGAGGGAGGTACCACTACCTTTTCCGTGAAGGTTTTGGACCACTCCATCAGATTATGGACTTTGAGGACCAAAGGTGCCTAGGGCTCTTCATACTTGAGCTCAAACGCCATAGAGAGACACTCTTGAGGGACAGGAGGGCAACAGATTCAGAGCCACCTAGCCAAAGAGCCCTCACGGATATCTTCAAAGCCAGTATTGTAACCATACCAGCCTCTACTCCCCCATCCACGTGCCTACCTCATGATGACAGATTTCTCACACACACACTCACATCCACACACATACACAAAGAAGTGTGCCCACCAAGGACAGGTACAACACACTAAGCTCCATATTCAGGCTTGCCTTGATTGTACACATTCATCCTCCATCGAGATGACGAGTTGGGGGACTAGTATTTTTTAAGAGGGCCTTACATTTTATTGAGGTTTATGGGAAGCAGCTCTTATTGCCCTTTCCCATCCCTCCAATATACCGCATATGGCCTATTTCTTCAAAAAGCTTCAACATAGCTTTCTTGTAGCATGATGTCTTAGGTCCGATTCACACTAGGCAGTAGCCTCTCTTGATGTCCGACTGGAAACACAATCCATAAAGGTGGGGGATGCAATTCACACTAGTACGACAAAGTCAGAGAATTGAATTCTATTGGATGACAAGCATGATGGCCAAGAGATGGGCGACCTTAGGAGGCCGGAAACTTTTTGTTCAAAAGTTGGCCGTGACTCAACATGCCAACTCAGCATGGTCTCCGCCTAGTGTGAATGGAGGTCTTGGAGGCGAGGAAGATGATTGGGCCAATTCACAAAAGTCCATGTGGCTGCCGCCTAGTGTGATTGGGGCCTTATTCTGAAAGGGCATTCTTAGTTTACATGTCAGCCAATTGAATTTATATGTAGGAGAAAATGCCATGCACTTTGGGTGAATTTTAATACAATCGGGAAGCCCATTCAAAGGCTTGATTTACAATTAAAATGGCAAAAATTATAATAATGGTCAATACCGAAGAATGATTGCCGCTTGCCGTTTCCCACATCCCCTATCATTTGTAATTTCCTGCATGCTCTTCTTGTCCCTCTGGAATCACTCCCCCCCATCCTAATTCAGTGTTTGTAGTGGTCAAATATGTCCTGGGTTTCTATTTGAAGGTGTTGTACACGACGTATTCTGACATGGCAATGTTGAACTTATGGCTCCCTTGTATTGGCATGATGGGAGTAATGAAATGCAATATGGTTCCTTGTTGTGGTGCAGCTAGGTTGTAGCATACATCATGTGGACCTTAGATTCATCTTGGACTAAATTACTGTAGCTTGAGGGAAGATTCTTGTGGAGCTCTTTGACACTGCTAGGTTCTGTTTGCATTGCTTGTACCAGGTTGATGATTACTGAAGCCTTCCCCATGATTGATTGATTGATTTATTATGTTTGAAAGATAAAGTAATCTTGGTGTTAAACACCTGATTTGGCCACGGGAAAAAATACCAATAAAAAGAAAGTGCCCTAGCTTTCAGATCTTATTGATTATGTACATATGTTAGAGTTGTATTAAGTGGTATCTCATGTTGTGATAGTGCATGGGTCGAAGCAAAAAATATTAGCGCTTATCCTAATGTATCAGCACTAATGCATAAACGCTTATGCTTAAGTACTAGTGCTAGTGGCTAATTCCTAATGCATACACGCTAATCCATGCTTGCCATAATTGAGACCAAAAGCCTGCAAGCACGAACTTTTGACCTTAACCAAATGCAAAAACACTCTTCAAACGGGCCATATGCGTCCAACGTGCGTGTATGGGCCATATGTCCAACCATAAGGCTTACCATGTACATCTAGCTTGCATTCATGGGCCGTTTGGAAAGCAAAAGAACTCTCCAAACAACCTATATGTGTCCGACTTATGTATATGGACCACATGGCAAGCCATAATGCTTACCATATGAGCTCTTGCACATATGGTAAGCCTTATGGCTTGCCGTATGATGCATGCCTGTGAGCCTTGTGCATCTAAGTCATTTGGAGAGCGAAAACGCAACACTCTCTAAATTGCATGTGTGTGTCCGGTTTACATTCATGGGCCATATAGCAAGCCATCAGGCTTGCAATATGCACTAATGCACTTATGGTACGTCTTATTGCCTGCCATATGATGCATGCGTGTAATCCACATACATATGGGCGATTTGGAGAGAAAAAATGCTCTTCAAACAACACATATGCGTCGACTTGCTTGCGTCTGTGGGCCATATGGCAAGCCAACAATCTTGCCATATGGCTTACCATATACACTAATGCACTTATGGTAAGCCATATGACCTGCAATATAATGCATGCACACAAGCCTCATGCATATGAGCCGTTTTGGAGAGAGAAAACTCGCTCCAAACGGCCCATATGCATTTGGCTCGCGTATATGGGCTATATGGTGAGCCATAAGGCTTGCCATAGGCATGCATGTGCTTATGGGAAGCTCAATGGCTTGCCATATGACGCTTGCACACAAGCCTCATGCATATTGGCCATTTGGAGAGTTCTCCAAACAGCCCATATGCATCCAACTGGCGAGAATTGGCCATATGGCAAGCCATTAGGCTCACCATATGCGTTGATGCACTTATGGTAAGCCGTATGACTTTCCATATGCAAAAGCGTCATGCATATGGGCTATTTGGAGAGTAAAATGCTCTCCACACCGCCCATATGCACCATACAAAAAGCTATAACCTATTGCACAAAATTCAATTGATATATGTTTTAATTTGAATATTGTGTAATGTCCATCAATATCTAGTGTTGACTCTATCTCTGTCTATGTATGTAGATCTTCTATACTTTATTTTGAGCATTTTTACTAAACCTCTTGGATGGTGTTTCATACATGGACCAAAACCTCCCAAAACCTTTGAAACTCAACTCGAAACATGAGCAAAGAGAAAGGTATATGCATGCTTAGATGGTGAAGAGTACCCCGCCTTTCTTTTGTTGGTTGAATACCTTCTATTGTAACCCCATCTTTTTGTATCTTTACCTTGAGGCTTGTGCCCTTGGGGTGTATTTCTAATAGAAGATCTACTAAGGAATAGAAAAGTGTACGCAAGTGTGGAGCTTGACCCTCAGCCTAGTGCAACCAAAACAATATTTCATCATGTATTGCTTTCATCTCTCCTCTCTCTTCTTTGCTCATCTATTGTGTGAATTAGTTATCAAAATGATGGCTATAAATGATCGATGTGTCTAATGTATGTTTGTGTTGTTGCTGGTGTATAATTGTGTCTGTGGTTTTGTTTTTTGCTGGTGTAAAATTGTGTTTTGTTTTTTGTTGCTCATCTATTGTATGAATCGTTTTGGAGGTTACTCTCTTCATCGGGCTTATCTGCTTATTTAAACTATAAGTCTTAAGAGTTTCTCATATCCTCTCTTAACCCAGGGATTTGATCTATATCTTGCATTAATTGCTATGCGCCACAACAACCCACTGCAAACTCCAGAGACCTACTTATGGAATCCTCAATCCATAGTTGTACCTGCAATATTAGACATGCAGCACAAAGAAGACCCTATTGCAGTAGTACAGTGGGTTGTAACTTCCACAAGTACAAAATCACATGCACCATCCTCAATTTGAGCCACAGAGTGGGGGCTTGAACTTAGGCAGGTTTGTGAGAGGAATTGCAATACCCTCGAGCACCAACTCTAAGATGGAGTCCATATTTTGGCAAAATATTTAGTATCTGCGACTCATATCCTTTAATGAGAAACCATGCTCGGGAGACGGGACCCTGGCAAGAGAACTTTGTCACTAAGGCGGTTGAAGACCTAAATACGAAAATGATTTAAACTAGAGTGTATATCCTCGCCAAGGAACGGTATCTACAGCGACTTTTGGGAGGAGCCTTTTGTTACTGAGGTGCCTCCCTTCTCAGAGCCAGTGGCCTTTAGGAGGTCCAATTTGCTGAGCCGCTGTTCATTGAGGTGCTTCCTTCAGTCCAAATATTCTGCCAGGCTAGGGAGGAGATTGTTGTTGAGTGGGAGGCCTCATTCTCATTCGCAAAATTTACACTGGGCTTTTGTGGGCATCTCACAGCTTTTCTTGCAGAGATTTTTGAGGTCGTGGGATTCATGGCGTCCACGGAGGAGCACTTAAGTTTTAAGGATAGTTGCACATCATGGATTGCCAATCGTGAGCTGACCTGCACAAATGTGGATGCCAGGTGACTATTCAAGGTGGACGATGCCTATTTGAGCCACTGTTTATGGTCATGAAACTTTGCAGGTTTCGTCCATCGCTAAGTATGCCAAGGCCAAACATGACTAAGATATGGAACTTTCCCCAAGCCTCACCCGAAATTAATTTTAGAAGGCCGCATTGATGCAAGTGCTCACGGTATCTCTGTCCATCCAAGCAGTCCTCCTGGCGTCCAGTTCCAGAGCACCTAGAGGTTACAGAGCTCCTGGATTGGTTGGAGGTGACTGAGTCCATATCTTGCCTCATGGTACTCATCAAATAGCATGGCAATGGAAAGGCATGACAAAGCTTAGAAAGAGATCCAATTGGGCCATCGGTCTCAGTCCCACTTGGGGCCAAACCAATGAACAAGGTTACATTCTGTTTTTAAACCATGACTTACTGTTCAATGGTACATCAACAACTGATGGATAAGCGAGCAGCCTGATGTCACTCAAATACAAGTACTCCATGTAACAAGCAACATAAGGGTGTGTACAACCTATCATGTTTTATTCACATCTTACTGGCCACTCAAAACAGTTTGAAGAACGTACAAGACCATCAGCAATCCGGCGGAATCATGGTGCTACTTGACATGGTCTTTAATTTGCAAGGATGGACTCTTGATGTGTATGGATACACTATGATGTGAGACACTAAAGCCACCTCTAGCTCCAAAAGGACACAACTCCAATATGCGTCTTAAAGAAGTAATTGCACCATAAGACATCAAGAAATCAGCACTAGTATGCCGCCAAATCACAAGCTTATCTCAGACATTTCCCCAAACTTCTTGGGGTTGGTTCAATGCACCAAACTTAAGCACTGTGACCATCTGATAGATCATGTACAATTATAAGTAACTCAGTTTAGGCAGTGTACAAAGAACTTCACTGACTACTCACAAAGACTATTCTGTCAAATGTGTACGAGAATTGAATTTGGACAAACAGTAGAGTTAAAAAAAAAAGGGCAGCCTTGCAACAAAACCCATCCGAGGGCCCAAAACAATTTATCTGCACCCTAATATGAGCATCACGAAATCCAAGTCGATTGTGACTGTAGACAATCAAGCAGAGCACTACAATATGCTCCCACTTAAACAGATTTCTCGGAGGCACGCAACCATCTACTAAACTAACATTGACATCCTTCATGGACCCCTTACAGAGTGACAGAGTTCCATGGAAAAGAACTAGGCTGGTAATTACCTTCCATATCACTCAACATAACACAGCTGCAATTTCTCCTGCATAGAATAAAGTGTCTCGATAAAAAAGTGTCTCAATATGGCTCCAAATGAAGTAACAACAATGACAAAATAATGATAAGCATGTATGCCACAGACAGTGTTACCAAATAGAACTTCAAAACATCTCATGAACATAGTTGTTAAAAATTCAGATAGGTACTCAAAACAAGTGACAGAACAGGTTTCCAATGGAGATGGAATCGAAGAGGCTCTCAGCCTACCTAGGGCCAAATAAATATAACAAAATCAACTTCAAATCCAACAAAGTTGCACTATCAGGCAGACCAACATCAGGTGCCAATTATAAGAATGTTCAACTAAATGGCAACAGCTTAGACTTAAGATGTTTGGAAGTTGGACTAATTGAAGGATGACTATCTAAAAATTCCACTGGTTTGACAATGCGGTATGGATGTTGAACATATCCAACATGACCTACAACCTGCTCCAAAAACAAAAACACCCTGTGTGGAGAACTTAAAAAATAACTTGTAGGTAAGAAAACCTCCAATGTAAAGAAATTAAGAGTGTTGGTCAAACTTTGAGTGTTTACTTGTAAAACTGGTCAAAAAGTGAGTGTTTACTCTTAAACTAGAGCTTTCAGATATCTATACAATTTGCTCATTGCGCAGTCAGCTTTCAGCTTTCTGTACAAGCTACTCACTGTGTAGTGAGACTAAAAAAGAGGACATGAAAACTCCTGTGTATATCAAAAAAGGGAGGATATGCAAACCCTACTAGACAGTTAAGGGGTACAAATATTTACAAAGTAAGTTATGAAAATCCCAAAGAGGGATGCACTGCCCCACAACTCTTAACATATTAGTCCATTGCCACTACCTGTAACAAAAAAGGGACTTAAAGAGCTTCCAAGATACAAGACCCAACTTTGAATCTACTTGAGCAAGGTTGTTGGCTTCCAGTCTCTCTAAGCGCTGATGGCAAGCCCTAAACAAGTTACCAAAAAGAACAAAGTCAGTTTTACATTCTACTGTAATATTCCACATGAAAAAAAAAAACAGCACTTTCATCACCATTACCTTTCATGGATCCCAAATCTACAACTTTAGGCGGCTTGGTCGGGTCAATCTCTAAGGTTGCTGTTAGTGCTCCATACTTAAACTGCATTGAGCACATAAACTTTCCCTACACAAATAACCACAGTTTTGAATACATTGAATTCATTTTATGACCATTATACAAGAAAGTCAAGAACAAACCTTAGTCTTTATGAAGTATTTCGCAAACTGAAGTACAACATTAGTGATCAATGGAGCAGCTGTGTGCAATGCATAGGATGCAGATGATGGTGCATTCATCCGCTTTTCTATGTCAATAAGCGCTATCACTTTCAACCCCAATCTCATTAGATTTTCAGCCGATAGTGCCGAATTGTCTTTTGGAAACAACGAATAATTCTCTGGTGGGAAAATTGTATCCCTTAACCACAATTTTTCGAATGGTATTCGCCGCTGCTGAAAAAACATGTCGCAGAACAAATGAGTAGCAGAATCTCTCTCTTTCTTTTCGGCTCCTTGGAGAAAGTTGACACAATCTTCTCGAATTTGGGCAGCAGTTGGTGGTTCAATTCCATAATAGGTGATTGTGGCAATTAAACACTCCTCGGCACTACAAAGAATAAATGTACACAAAATGGTAAAAAAGTGAAAGCGCACTCCTCAGCACTACAAAAAGACATGCAAGTACACCACAAGAATCTCACCCTAACAAAAGACCGTCAAACGCGCTCAACTTTTCAGTAAGGTCTTCACCATCCAAATCCCCATCTTTGTCCTCTTGTGGTTGCATGTTCTCCTCAAGACGAAGCATGCATGAAAGTAAGAAAATGTATCGAATTTGATCACCTGCAGTGCCTTTGAAAGGCTTTCCTTTTCCCTTACCCACAAATAGAGATTAATACTCCTTAGGATTTGCGTGGTTGCATTTTTTATCTTTGAAAATACGTCGCAAATAAAGTCCAAGATGTAATGTCACGATTGTGACTAATTCTCTTAATCTCTCCTTAATTACTTCTTAATCCCTTATTAAGGGAAAGGACACCTATGAAGGGATTAATCCCACATTGCATGTCGATGTTCAGAAATATAACCATGTCGATCTTGCCGATACCATACGATATGCCGAGCGCGTTGCAAACATTAATCCTCGAAATTCGGCCTCTTCCAGTCGAGCTAATGACTTTCAGAAAGCCAATGGATCTCGTATGAGCCGAGATAGTCGTAGAGAGTCATCTGGCTCTTCTACCTACCGGCCTAATCCCCAATGGAATAATTCTCAACACCCTCGCCGATCAGAAGGATCGTCCTCTTTTCGGTTCCGACGTTCTCACTCCTTCCAACCACGCAGTTCGGATCGTGGACGGGACCAAAGACGTGACCAATCTCGCAATCCTCGTCCTTCTACTGTTCTTTCTGGACGGGATCAACAAAAGACGGGATTGTGCACAATTTGTAATGGACCTCATCGTTGGTTTGAGTGCCCCAAAAGACCAACCCATCGACAGAATTCTAATGCTGAACCTCCCACTTCTGAGGAGAAACCCCTAGTTGCTGACAAAGGAAAGCGTGCAGATAATCACCATGCTATTGCACGTGCTTCAGTAATTACCGCTATTGCTACAGCACAAACTGCCTCTTCACCGTTGCCTCAGCGGTCTACTCAGGTTTTGGTTCTTCAAGGTTCTATTTCCAGTCACCCTATTCAGGTGCTCATTGACAGTGGGTATTCTCATAATTTTGTGGGAACCACCTTGACTCAGAGATTGAAGATTCGGACTTCTCCAAGTATTGTTGTTTATGAAGTAGAGCTTGCCGATGGTTCCACATCCTCGTGTAACACCATTGCCAAACACCTCTCCTTTCGAATTCAGCACTATCGTGACATTTTGGATTTCCAAGTCATGAATTTGGCACATTATGATATGATCCTTGGTCAAGAATGGTTGTATCAATATGATCCCCTGAACCCATTCTATACAATTTGCTCAAAATGGTATGCTTGTGGCTCTCGAAGGAATTAGAGACCAACCGTCTACACCAACCCTTTCAGCTCTTCAAGTGAAACGGTGAGTCCGCAAGAGTGGTTGTTCCTGAGCACTTTTAATGGTCTATTCAGCCAACGACCCTCCCGAGGACATAGATACAAAGGTGATGCATCTCAGGCAACCTTTCTTTGCTCCATACTTGGATCTTTTTCCTCCGGAGCTTCCTGCGGTTCTCCCACCTCGTCGACCAATCGACCATGCTATTGATATTCTTCCTGGCAGCGCTCCACCTACTCGTGCTCCATATCGAGTTTCTTTTACGGAATCTCACGAGATACAGCGACAACTTACTGAGCTTTTGGAGAAAAGACATATTCGACCAAGTAAAAGCCCTTTTGGAGCTCCAGTGCTTTGGGTGAAAAAGAAGGATAAGTCTATGCATCTTTGCATCAACTATCGTGCCCTTAATAAGTTAACTATCAAGAATAAGTATCCTCTTCCACACATTGATGAATTGTTTAATCAATTGCTCCATGCAAAGGTCTTCTCCAAAATTGATCTTAAGTCTGGATATCATCAAATTCGCATTCGCGAAGGTGATGAATATAAGACAGCTTTTCGCACAAAATATGGTCATTACGAGTACCTGGTCATGCCGTTCGGGTTAACCAATGCGCCTGCAACATTTATGAGTCTGATGAATGATCTTTTTCGTCCTTTTTTGGACAAGTTCGTCTTTATCTTGACGACATCTTGGTGTTCAGTCGTAATATGGAAGACCACAAGGCACATCTTAAGATCGTTTTCCAGGTGCTTCGAGAGACAATGCTCTTTATATTAATCCAGGCAAAAGTGAATTCTTCAAGACATCCTTGGAATACCTTGGACATGTTGTTTCAGTAGACGGTATTTCCGTGGATCCAAAGAAAATACAGGTTATTGTCAATTGGCCAACTCCCACAAACACCCATGATGTTCGTTCTTTTTTGGGACTTGCCAACTTCTATCACACAAAGGTTCATCGATTGAAAAGGTGTCATTCCAATAGCTGAATGATAAGAATTATTATACGCAAATTCCACCAAAGGTAAATATTCTTCCCATGAAGCTAATCGAGACTAAACATAATGTCGCAGCATTTCTTCCAGAAACTGATTAACTCGTTCCGTTTGTCCATCTGTCTGAGGATGATAAGCAGAGCTAAAGAGTAAATTTGTACCAAGAGACTTGAATATCGAAGTCCAAAAATGTCCTGTAAACTTTGGATCTCGATCCGAAACTATAGATTTTGGAATCCATGAAGTTTGAAGATATACTGTATAAACAGTACTGCAATATCTGAAGCCTGGGCTGCTTTCTTACACGAGATGAAATGTGCCATTTTAGAAAATCTATCAACCACCACAAGAATCTGTGTATTGCCTTTAGAAGAACGTGGCAATGAAGTGATAAAATCCAAACTAATACTTTCCTAGCGTTCATTGGGAACTTGAAGTGATTGAAGAAGACCAACTGGAACTTATCTGCTAGCTTTCATACGCTGGCATGAGAGACACGTTGTAATAAACTTAATAACATCTTGCTTCATTTGAGGTCAATAGTATGTAGCTGTCAAAAGACGATAAGTCTTGTTGTTGATGCTTGGGTGTGCAGCATAAGTGACCTCGTGAGGTTCTTTCACCAATACTCTTCGAACATGAGTATCATGAGGTACACAAATACGGTCCTGATAATATAATAAACCATCCACTATTGTATATGCTCCATAAATCTTTAAGTCAGAAGAAGTTGCATTCTGAGAATTGAGAATTCGAAATGCATTTCCAAAATCACGATCTTTTGAATAACGGTCCTTGAAACTTTGAGGTATATCCATTTCAACTGTAGAAATAGCCAAGACCAAAGTTGACGGCATACGACTGAGGGCATCCGCAACCACATTGGTAAGACCAGGAACATACTCAATTGTCATATGAAAATTGGCTAAGAATTCGACCCAACGTGCTTGCCTAGCATTCATAACTGGCTGTGTGAAGATATATTTCAAAGAATGATGATCTGTTTTCACCAATGAATCCGCACCAAGGAGATAATGTTTCCATGCACGATAGGCATGAACAATAGCTAAAAATTCCTTGTCATATACCGGGTATCTTCCTTGAATTACAGAGTGCTTATGACTGTCAAACGCAATAGCACGTCCTTGTTGCATTAAGACGGCACCAGTGGCAATATCAGAAGCATCCGTGTACACATCAAAGGGGAGAGTAGGGTCTGAAAAAGCCATGGCAGGAGTTGTTGTCAAAGCTGTCTTTAAACTTTCAAAAGCTTGTGTTGCGGCTTCAGGCCATTTGAATGCACGAGCGGACTTGAGAAGTTCGGTGAGAGGAGCAGCTATTTCGGAAAATCGATGAAGCTTTGTGTGATAGAAGTTGGCAAGTCCCAAAAAAGAACGAACATCATGGGTGTTTGTGGGAGTTGGCCAATTGACAATAACCTGTATTTTCTTTGGATCCACGGAAATACCGTCTGCTGAAATAACATGTCCAAGGTATTCCAAGGATGTCTTGAAGAATTCACTTTTGCCTGGATTAATATAAAGAGCATTGTCTCAAAGCACCTGGAAAACGATCTTAAGATGTGCCTTGTGGTCTTCCATGTTACGAATAAACACCACGATGTCGTCAAGATAAATAATGACGAACTTGTCCAAAAAAGGACGAAAAAGATCATTCATCAGACTCATAAATGTTGCAGGGGCATTGGTTAACCCGAACGGCATGACCAGGTACTCGTAATGACCATATTTTGTGCGAAAAGCTGTCTTATATTCATCACCTTCGCGAATGCGAATTTGATGATATCCAGACTTAAGATCAATTTTGGAGAAGACCTTTGCATGGAGCAATTGATCAAACAATTCATCAATGCGTGGAACAGGATACTTATTCTTGATAGTTAACTTATTAAGGGCACGATAGTCGATGCAAAGATGCATAGACTTATCCTTCTTTTTCACCAAAAGCACTGGAGCTCCAAAAGGGCTTTTACTTGGTCGAATATGTCCTTTCTCCAAAAGTTCAGTAAGTTGTCGCTGTATCTCCTGAGATTCTGTAAAAGAAACTCGATATGGAGCACGAGTAGATGGAGCACTGCTGGGAAGAATATCAATAGCATGGTCGACTGTCGACGAGGTGGGAGAATCGCAGGAAGCTCCTGAGGAAAAAGATCCAAGTATGGAGCAAAGAAAGGTTGCCTGAGATACATCACCTTTGTATCTATGTCCTCGGCAGGGTCGTTGGCTGAATATATCATTAAAAGTGCTGAGGAACAACCACTCTTGTGGACCCACCGTTTCACTTGAAGAGCTGAAAGGGTTGGTGTAGAAGGTTGGTCTCTAATTCCTTCGAGAGCCACAAGCATAGCATTTTGAGCAAATTGTATAGAATGGTTCCGGAAACTGATCAGGGGATCATATTGATACAACCATTCTTGACCAAGGATCATATCATAATGTGCCAAATTCATGACTTGGAAATCCAATTTGCTTTACTAGCTTGTAAAAGACGATAAAGAGTTTTAAGGTCATCGCCTTCTACCTCGGAAGGAATGACGTCTTCATCTATTGGTACTGTTGCTGAAACATCTGTTGCTGGTACGGAACTTGTGTAGGAGTGGCGATCCGTGTGGAGGTGCTGGATCTGAGAAGCCAAGGATGCCATAGACTCCTGGAGTTGCTGTTGAAACTGCTGTTGAAGTTGCTGCAAAGCTGACTGCCATTCCAGAGGGACTGATATGTCAACAGGTTCTGCCATAAGAGGAGATGTTGATGTAAAGGCTTCAGGGTGATGAGGCTCTGGGAGTTTTTGCTGTTGATGACGCCGCTGGGCTCTAGTAAGAACCATCGGCTGGAGGGTGCGGCATCGGGAACCCCGAGAGGAGAGGCTACGTACTAGTGAAGCGGCTATAGACCATCCAGTATAGTAAGGGCGATCCTCTGGGACTAGGCTCGCACGAGAGTCTGCTATACTGGAGAAGAAGGTATAGGGGTAGGGAGAGCTACTG
The DNA here is from genome assembly GCF_041138505.1 of Cibotium barometz. Lineage (NCBI taxonomy): Eukaryota > Viridiplantae > Streptophyta > Polypodiopsida > Cyatheales > Cibotiaceae > Cibotium > Cibotium barometz. The sequence goes on along the minus strand of NC_141084.1, from coordinate 16,486,098 downwards.
GTGTCAAGGATGTATACTGCGGTGTAGAGGGACGCACCGTGAATGAAGATGGATGAATGTCCTCAGAATAAGTGCAATATTCATGAAAAATGATGCTACACTTGGGGAGGATAGCGCCCAGATAAGGATGACGCCTGAGTATAAAACAATAATGATCCAGAACCTGTGCAGAAGTATGAACACAGATCACCCACACGTCGAATTCTCGGAGGTGAGAAGTCGGTGTGGCTATCTAAATGCGGTAATGAGTGGACTCGAGAAAGGGGGACACACTCACTGGAACAGGAGCTGAGACTGGTGGAGAAACACGGGTAGGAGAGGGCACTATGGACTGAGAGGGTGTATCCTGTAAATAACTGAAGTCATAGGTTTCCTCTGCCATAAGCCGTCGAAGAAGAGGATAGTGTGTGTCCACGTGATCAGAGAGGTGCTTTTGATCCCGTAAAAAGGGATATTGGCCCCGGAGGAGTGGAGAGCCCGCAAAAGAATGAAATGGCGGGTTGCTGATATGTTAATACTCCACAATATGTGAAATGTGTATACCCAAGAAAATGGAAAAATCACACCTGAAGGAGGTTGCCATAATAAATAGTATTGCTGGAGAAGAAGCACCAAGGTAGTAGCCGTCAAGCCACGGAAAACACCAACTACACGTGGCTGGTCCAAACAACAACATAGACCGCAGGAGCCTAGCAATGAAGAAGGCTGCTTTCGAGGAAGGGAGACGGCAGCAAGCCGGCGCGCAGGAGACCAAGACAGGCGACGGCGAGCGCTTGGCTAAAAAACGGCCGCAAGGGTGGCGCCGTTTCGTAGAAGCCCGTAAGGTAAGTTTATGGTTTTTTTTTATGTGTTTGTACACGTGGCATTAAGGCCCAATAGTCGTGTGTGTTGGGTTTTAAAAAAATAAAATAAAATCAGCAAGTCGACGTGCGTCGATCAACGGGCAGCCGACCTTGAGGAAAAGCCATGAAGAAGAGATGCGCCGATTCAAAGGAGGGGTGCCTGTTCATGAAAGGGTGCTGGCTGAAGGGTAACCCTCCTGATTGAAAACTTTTTTTTTGTTTTGTCTCCTCTATGCAAGAGTGTCCTGCATATGGTTGGCCCAAACTTAATCAACAAAAATTGGGAGTTGGGGGCTGAATTTGATGGGGCATTCTCTCTTGCTCTTCCATTCAACACTTGCTACACCCAATTTTAGGGTTTGGGCGGGCTGATTTTAGGGTTAGGGTTAGGGTTTAGACATAACACAGGACAAAAAAAAAGTTTGCTTTGATACCACTGTAAAGCTTTTATAGCTTTATTAACATGATTAAGACTTAATTAATAAACATAAGACAAATGCTGCAAGAAAGATTGAGTTGTTTGCATTGAGACAAGGGCCTTTCTTAAATAGAGGCCGAAAGGTACAAGTGAAGAGACACATCCCTGGGAAGGGCTGTGGCTCTTGAGTCAACGGTTATGTCCTTTGGACTTAGGGGTGTGTCTTTTAATGAATAGACATGTCCTTTGATAGTGACCCATGTGTAAGGGTGTGACCCTTCACAGGTGTCCTTTCAGTTAATAAGAGATTAAGGAGTAATTAAGGAGAGATTAAGAGAGTTAGTCACAATCGTGACAGGGGCCTTTCTTAAATAGAGGCCGAAAGGGTACAAGTGAAGAGACACATCCCTGGGAAGGGCTGTGGCTCTTGAGTCAACGGTTATGTCCTTTGGACTTAGGGGTGTGTCTTTTAATGAATAGACATGTCCTTTGATAGTGACCCATGTGTAAGGGTGTGACCCTTCACAGGTGTCCTTTCAGTTAATAAGGGATTAAGGAGTAATTATGCTTCACGACGAGACGCTTCATTTGGATTGAGAATAGGTCATAGGAATGACCTTTCTTTGGGAGGGAGAGATTAAGAGAGTTAGTCACAATCGTGACATTACATCTTGGACTACCATTTGCGACGTATTTTCAAAGATCAGAAATGCAACCACGCAAATCCTAAGAAGTACCAATCTCTATTTGTGGGTAAGGAAAAGAAAAGCCTTTCAAAGGCACTGCAGGTGATCAAATTCGATACATTTTCTTACTTTCATGCATGCTTCGCCTTGAGGAGAACATGCAACCACAAGAGGACAAAGATGGGGATTTGAATGGTGAAGACCTTACTGAAAGGTTGAGCGCCTTTGATGGTCTTTTGCTAGGGTGAGATTCTTGTGGTGTACTTGCATGTCTTTTTGTAGTGTTGAGGAGTGTGCTTTCACTTTTTTACCATTTTATGTACATTTATTCTTTGTAGTGCCGAGGAGTGTTTAATTGCCACAATCACCTATTGTGGAATTGAACCACCAACTGTTGCCCAAATTCGAGAAGATTGTGTCAACTTTCTCCAAGGAGCCGAAAAGAAAGGGAGAGATTGCTGCTCATTTGTTCTCCGACATGTTTTTTCAGCAGCGGCGAATACCATTCGAAAAATTGTGGTTAAGGGATACAATTTTCCCACCAGAGAATTATTCGTTGTTTTCAAAAGACAATTCGGCACTGTCGGCTGAAAATCTAATGAGATTGGGGTTGAAAGTGATAGCGCTTATTGACATAGAAAAGCGGATGAATGCACCATCATCTGCATCCTATGCATTGCACACAGCTGCTCCATTGATCACTAATGTTGGACTTCAGCTTGCGAAATACTTCATAAAGACTAAGGTTTGTTCTCGACTTTCTTGTATAATGGTCATAAAGTGAATTCAATGTATTCAGAACTGTGGTTATTTATGTAGGGGAAGTTTATGTGCTCAATGCAGTTTAAGTATGGAGCACTAACAGCAACCTTAGAGATTGACCCGACCAAGCCGCCTAAAGTTGTAGATTTGGGATCCATGAAAGGTAATGGTGATGAAAGTGCTATTTTTTTTTTCATGTGGAATATTACAGTAGAACGTAAAACTGACTTTGTTCTTTTTGGTAACTTGTTTAGGGCTTGCCATCAACGCTTAGAGAGATTGGAAGCCAACAACCTTGCTCGAGTAGATTCAAAGTTGAGTCTTGTATCTTGGAAGCTCTTTAAGTCCCTTTTTTGTTCAAGTAGCGGCAATGGACTAATATGTTAAGAGTTGTGGGGCACTGCATCCCTCTTTGGGATTTTCCTAACTTACTTTGTAAACATTTGTACCCATAACTGTCTAGTAGGGTTTGCATATCCTCCTTTTTTTGATATACACAGGAATTTTCATGTCCTCTTTTTTAGTCTCACTACACAGTGAGTAGCTTGTACAGAAAGCTGAAAGCTGACTGCGCAGTGAGCAGATTGTATAGATATCTGAAAGCTCTAGTTTAAGAGTAAACACTCACTTTTTGACCAGTTTTACAAGTAAACACTCAAATTTTGACTAACACCCTTAATTTCTTTACATTGGAGGTTTTCTTACCTACAAGTTATTTTTTAAGTTCTCCACACAGCGTGTTTTTGTTTTTGGAGCAGGTTGTAGGTCATGTTGGATATGTTCAACATCCATACCGCATTGTCAAACCAGTGGAATTTTTAGATAGTCATCCTCCAATCAGTTCAACTTCCAAACATCTTAAGTCTAAGCTGTTGCCATTTAGTTGAACATTCTTATAATTGGCACCCAATGTTGGTCTGCCTGATAGTGCAACTTTGTTGGATTTGAAGTTGATTTTGTTATATTTATTTGGCCCTAGGTAGGCTGAGAGCCTCTTCGATTCCATCTACATTGGAAACCTGTTCTGTCACTTGTTTTGAGTACCTATAAGGCGGCTGATCCTTGATTTGACCCCAAGCCTTGCATACCATCCGCTCTTTTGCATCATGATTTGTGTTTCCCTGCACATCGAGAACTGCATATACATTAGCCTTGGTCTGCTTGTCCTCGTGCTTTGGTTTGCGGTCAGGGCATTGTCGAAACATGTGCTCTTTGCTACCACAAGAAAAACATTTTCCCTCCTTGGCATATTGCTCTCTTTGCTCCGGGGTCAAGCCGAATTTGTTCTTCTTTGGACCTTGATCTTTAGATGAGGTATTTTCAGCTCTACCTCCCTTGTGGGTCTCCCAGAAGTTCTTTTTAGGTGGCTGTCCACCTTTTTGCAGATTCGGGGCAGCCTTGTCTTTCCCCTTTGAACCGCCCTGATCCTGCTTAATTTTGAGCACCAATTGCTCCGTAGAAGAGCAAAAGCTATGAGCTGTTGCAAAGTATGTTTCGGGTGCAATTCAATGCCCGAACGATAAGCTGGTTGCAATCCAAACCAAAACTTCCTCTTTCTTTCATCCTCGGTGATTTGCATAAAGGGAGTTACCTCCAGCAACACTTTCCAAAACTTGTTGACATACTGTTGCACGCTTTCATTATCTTTTTGCTCAAGTCTATCCCACTTTTGGGTGAGAGTTTGCTCTGCATTTGGTGGCAAAAATTGAGCATAGAATCTGTCCTTAAATTCTTTCCAGGTGCAAATGGGGTCCTTGGTGATCTTTTCAGTGATCCACCAATGAGCAGCGGTCCCCTTCAAAAACATGCTAGCATGGCGTACTTTAGACTTCTCAGTGAAGTCCTCATCGCTAAAAGCAATGTCAAACTATGCCACAGATGCTAACACTTTGGAAGCATCATGCTCTCCATGAAAAACATCAAACTTAACAGATTTGTCACCTGCTTTAAATTCCTTGAGCTTTTTGGCATGAGGCTCATGGTCTTCTCTTTTTCTTTTTCCCTTATCCAACGGGACAGCCCTATCTGCATGGGCTCCATGGGCCATCATGGAAGTTTCATGAAGCACGGTGGCATGTGCTCCACGAACTTGAGAATCAGATGCATGTGACTTTTCTGCATAAGGCAATGTCTCTCCATGAGACAACTCAGAAGGCAAAGCTCTTCTAGCGGCAGACCTGTCACTCCTACCATGGGATACATGTCTTGAATGCATGTGACCATCATGCCCTCCATAAGCACTAGCATACATATACCTGTCAGGCTTTGTGCCTTGTGGAGAAGATGCATGACGAGAGGTGACTGTCACCTCTTCCTTTTGCATAAAAGACCGCAATCTTTGAGATGCGGGATCTCCATGCTTCAAGCGAGGTGGATTTCTGAATTTCAGCTCTCCATCGTCCCCCTCTTTGATGTCACCTTTGCGGAGGAGGTAGGCAAGTGCCAACTCCCTTGGCTTCTTGCCCACTTCTCGTGCCATGGACTTAAAAGTCACATCTACCATTGCATCGGCTTTCCTTGCTTCAATGGCACTTTGCACATGGGGATCTTCATGCAAAAATTTTAGCTCTTGCTCTTGTGCCTGCAAAAGCTTTCTCATATGTTCCATTTCAGCCCACATTGCACCAGGCTCTTCATCTAGCATGACTGTCTTTCCTCGAGAGAGTTGTTCCTTTGAATCACTATCATTAACCCTTTCAAGAGGCTTGTGCCTTCCTTGTATAGCATCAAAACCACAAGAGGCACTAGATGGACCCCTTGAATTAGGCACTTTCAAAGGGTTACCTTGGCTGTCCATTGTGTTAAGTGTGCTAGAAGCGGGGTGTCCAATACACAGGTTCGTTTCCCCACTAGGACAAGGGAAACAACCGTGCTTTGATACCAATGAAACCGATCCCGTCAAGTGGGAATAGACTCCGTTGGACACCCACACGCGTAAAAGCACAACTCAATATCACAATTTGAAATGGACAACTTAATAACAACTGAAGTTTGAAATGAAATGAAATGAAATAGATGGACACCAGCACTGGGGCCGGAACGGGCCGACCCCCCCCCTCAATATATGATATATTATTGGGAGTATTTAACAAATACAATGCGCCATGGGTTCAAAGAACCAGATGATGTCCATGTACAAATGAATACAGTACCAAACAACGACCACTTGAGTGGTCCAGTCTCTACGGTCCTGTGCCTTCACTGGACTCCGCGGAGAGCGCCCCACTGGTGTTCCAAGACCACGCACAAACAGGCGCTCCCGTACTAACGCCTGGCTCTCCCGATCTCGGCACCCTTGGACCGTGGTTCTCCAAAAGCTTGGACTACTCGGCACCGAACGGGTGTTAGCCGTAGAGAGAATCCCTTATCAGATTTACCACAAAGTTCTTTATTTGAATCTGAAATTCACTTACTTGTAGCTCGCAGATGGAGGACCAATACCCGGGAGTGTCTGTGTGCAGCTACTCGACACCAAGACACAACGGCCTGTCGAGGAGAGAGAGGAGTAGCTACCTGGGGGAAGGTATAGCCACCTGAAGAAGGGAGATGCCGCCTATGGAAAAGAGGCACAACCGCTTGCAAAGGAGTACCACCATCTGCTGTGCAGGACACAGCTGCCTGCTGTGGAATAGAAGGAAGCGTAGCCGCCTATGGAGAGGATGAGCAGCCTGCTGGAGATGGAGAAGTAGCCGCCTGTATGCAGAGTACAGCTGCCGGCCGCTTGGCTGTAGGAGCACAGTTGCTGGAGATGAACACACAACCGCCTGCTGTGGTAGGCAGCGCAGCCTGTATGGTTGCCTGACTGGAGACGCACACACAGCCGCCTGGCTGCAGAGAGGAGATGGAGGCACCTAGTCGCCTGCAGTACACAGGCGCAGCCAGCTGGACAGAGGAGGCATGCGTAGCCTGCTGGAGATGGCAGCCGCCTACTGAAGGAACAGCAGAAACAGCCTGATGTGCAGCCGCCTGGGAGCAGAAGCACAGCCTGATGAGCAGTACCGAAGGCACCGCCTGTTGGAGAACATGCGCAAGAGATGGTCGCCGGCTGTTTTTTTCTTACGGGTGGGGTGGTCGTTCTTTTATGTAGAGATTGGAGAGGTTAAACCATCACAGCTCACGTTTGCATGGGGACGGCCAGCTTCATGGTGGTGTGGGTAGGTGGCCATGCACCCATCCCCACACACACACAGTCAAGTGTGGCTCCCCTCCTTGGCCCATATGTGGGTGCCCATAGTGGGTGCCCACTTTTAAGTGAATGTGAACATACAATCTTATAAAACAAAAGGTTAGAGATAAAATTATTAAACCAACATGTGCAATACACTTACCATCTGTTCACATGCAACAAAACTCGTCAGAAGACAGAGCAAACTTCAGGACTCACTGGCAAGCGTCCCCGCTCAGTAAGTGACACGTCAAGCAGGCAAACACAAAAATACAAGTCATGCGAAAACAATTTCAAACATGCAAAACATGAGTGCATGTGCAAGTAGTATCATGGACATATCTCCCGTTCATGGAACAAGTACAAAATATCTGTCGAGCACAAAAATGGCACGACATAAAACATAAATCCTGGTCTTCCTATGGAGTGACAGTCCCATAGGTAAAACACAATTCCAGGCACGAGCCTCCCTATGGAGTGACAGTCCCATAGATAAGACACGCCACAAATACTGGCTATTCCATGGCGTGACAATCCCATGGATAGAACACAATCCAGGTCATACACGGGTGGCACCAGTCTGGCTCCCGTCCACACGACACCATCCTACTAACACACGGGTGGCACCAGTCTGGCTCCCGTCCATGTCAAGCAAAAATACTGGGTGGTACAACAAGTACAAGGGCTGATACAACCAATACAATGGCTGGTACAGCAGGTACAAGGGCTAGTACAAGAAGTACAAATGCTGAAAATCATAATAAATGATTAAATACCCTTGCCGTCGGTATTTCTTCGCGATGGAAACCTCCAAAACAGTCCCCAACAGCCAGTATTCTTCATGGGCAACCTTCAAAAGAGAGAGAAAGAGAGTAGCCATCATTAGGGCAACCTATAACGGTGGTAGAGGCTAGTGTGTAACAAGAGAGCCTCCATTAATGAAGAGAGAGGAGTCCAATTTATAGATTTGGGCCTCCCATGAGCTAAAATGGCAAGAGAAGGCTACAATGACAAGTGGAGAGCCACACAACAGCTGAAGTGACAAGTGTGAGGCCACTTGTCTCACTTTGATTCACTTTCTAACAAGTGTCAGGCCACTTGTCTCACTTTGGTCCACTTTCTTGCCACATGTCCCAATCTAAGAGATGGGTCCTTCCATAATCTTTACCTCTAAAAATATCCCAACTAGTAGACATTCTGTCATAGGCACTTTGCCAACTCTTGGTCTCTGCTCAATTCCAGATGTAATGACACGAACAAAATTTCCATCTAAGTCGGGCCAAAAATAGCAACTCTCCTAAATTTTAGGAGTGTGGTCCTTTGTATTCTAGGATAATCCCCCATTCCCAAAGCTTGTACTTTCCAAATATTTAGACATCCTGGAGTCCACCAGACCCCTTTCATACTGGGAAATGTCCAAGCTGGTGACATTCTCCCCAGCTTCTTAAAAGTTGTCCGCAACTTTAAGCTTCAAGCTATATATTCAAGATATAATCATGTCCCGTAGCACGCCCACTCCGACATGGAGCCCAGACCCGGGTTTTAGATGGATTCCTCCTGGCACAGCAGTGCGGTATTTGGGATGCTAGATTGGACTTGATTTGTCACCTGAGCAGCAGATCGCCCCGCTTCTTCTGAGCATTCGGAAGAAGCTTTTGTATTGGAGTACAGCTCGGCTATCCTTGGCTGGGAGGGTGGTGGTGACAAATCAGGTGCTTTTAGCGACCATGTGATACATCACGTCTTACTGGATTTTCTCGAGCTCTTGCATCAGCCAGGTACAGAGGCTGATCACGAACTTTCTTTGGTCTCGGCGGGACGGTCAGCCAGCCCCGGGCTAAGGTTGCTAGGGCAATTATTACTCTTCCGCTGACCCAGGGAGGCTTGGGCATTATAGATCCAGTTGATCAAAGTAGAGCCTTATTGGGGAAGCTTATTGTTCGGGGGCTGCTTCCAGGCGCTGAGCCTTGGAAGGAGCTTCTTTTTCAGCGACTGCAGGCTAGGGCTCCTCCAACAGGGGACACTTGGGTACCAGAGATACGATGGATCTTCATAGAGATGAGGAGGACAGGCCTCAGTAGAGGATGGGAGGACAGATTTGCCTTGAGCATCCTGCGAGCTTGGGAGCTGCTGAGATCGGGGCTTTCTCAGAGACCTCCTACTTGTGATGAGCGGGCCAGACAGCCGCTCATCTGGAGCCCCGCGATACGCACTGAGCAGGGTCATATGTTGGGTTCTCGACCTCGTCTAGCCTGGGGACCATTGGCGGCAAGCCCAGCACGCAGTTTTGGAGACTGGCAGGCCTTCTGCAGTCTCCCAGAGGCGGTCCAGGTGGAGAGGCTGCGTCACTTCAGAGCGGGGCTGATTATGAGGGATGACATTTAGGAGGCACTCACTAAGGAGTGGTTCACGCCTTTCGAGCCAGCGGCCCCACGGTGGATGGGAGCCTTTACACAGATGGAGATCCTGATTGCTGTCAGAGCTTGCACTGAGAATGGCAGATGCCTCTACTATGAGATCCAGGATGAGGGCAGACTTCAGAGAGTGGAGGCGGAGTCGCCTTTGGTTGCAGAGTGCATCTTTCAGAGGATACGGGTAGTGGCCGCCGCTTCCCAGAAGTGGCATATTGATCCAGACCCTGCAGATGTGGACTCTGATTGGCGCATCTGGGCATATGTTGCGCGCCCCTTAACCCGGCTCCAGTGGGACCCTGGCGAGTACGAGTAGCATGATCCTTATGCGTCCCCCGAGGCCACCGAGATTACCTTTTTCCAGTACACTGTTCGGTTGGGGGAGGCATATTTTGACTGCGAGGAAGATGGTCGCTCCAGCCGCAACGGAGCATTGGCGGCTACATGGACTCTCACAAGAGTTCCTGGAAGATATAAAAATCCTCCTAGTGTCTAAAATGGTTTCCCCTGAAATAGAATTTCAAAAAGAACTTTCCAATGTGCGATTGGAATTAATTGAAAATGTGTATAAAGGACCTTAGCCTAAGGATCTAGATTTTCAGAAATTTTTGGATTATGATCCAATGAAGGTTTCTATGGGCCAATAGGATCAATCGAAGTGTGGGGAGAAGATAAATCCAATGAATAAAAGAAAATACCCAAAAATGAGTAAATGCCCACATAAGATGAAGAGTTGACTGAGTACAAGCTTTATTAGTTAAAAACTATGAGATATTACTAAAACAATGAGATATTTTGGTATAATGATATATTTTTGACACCTTCGTAATAAGGAGGGAGGGAGACTTCAAGGAGGCGCCTATTTCACACATGTGGTGGAGTTTTTAAATCAAAAAAATTGTGATATTTTTATCTCTCTTCTCTCTTGGATCAAACCAAATCAAAAGAGAGCCAAACTAGGTCCAAATCTTGTCTGAATTCAGCCAAATTGAACTTGGAAAATTCTAGAACCTAGTTGGACGACTTGGTTAGAGGCCAAATCTTGTCTAAATTCAACCAAATTGAACTTGGAAAATTCTAGAACCTAGTTGGACTTGGTTAGAGGCCTCCCTCACCTATAAACAGATCCTTTAGTCTTTTGTAAAAAAATCTATGAGACGGAGCAAGACAGCCAGGCCATCAGATTCATTAGGAACCAGCCTCGCCTTGTTTCTTCACCGGATTTCTAATCCGCCATCTGGACACAGGAGAGGGATTTACGGTGGGAGCTCCTCAGCAGCCTCACCATCTGGTTCACCTGGAGAGCCCGATGTTTCAGGGCCTTTGAGGGGAGACTGGAGCCACCAGCAGAGATTGTTCGCGAGATTTGGTAGGAGTTGATCCACACCTTGCGCGGACAGTATGACCGCATCCGGGGTGACTCGGATGCGGCGATCTTGCGGCGCCAAGCCTTCCACACCACTTGGCGCAGCGGCCCCTTCTATACACTTCACACGGGTACCCCCGCTGGCATTACAGGCCACCTGTTTGGCTTTTCCCCCCTCCTATTGTATGATATAGCTCTCAGTCATTTGTACTGATCTTTGTACCTTTTTGCACCTAGGGAGAGTCTCCCTAGCTGCCTTGATTGGATCTCTGCTCTGCCTTCTTATGAGCAGGAGAGTTTTTTGTAGCCTAGTGGGCGTTTTTTTTAAAACTAATGAAAGGATCTTTTCTCGGAAAAAAAAAGATATAATCATGTCCCATCGAGTGGGCGAGACGAGACAGTCTCAAAAATCCAATATAACTGAAGAATCCATGTTACAAAGAAATGGGTGAGACTAAATAAGTCTCCATAAGTCCAGATATCATAATCCATGTCCCAAGTAAATGGGCGAGACAAAGTAAGTCTCTTGCCAGCAAGGCATCGGTCCACATCACCCTTGGCATAGACATAAGTCCCGTGCCAACCAGGCGTCATGTCCACTTTACCACTTGCACTCTGTGTTGGTACTCTGACCACACACCTTGGATGAGAGGTGGGCTCAAGTAACAAGATAAAATAATCACTCGTTCGCAGGCATAAATTACCTGGTGTTCCATAAGCATTTCTGCTACACATAGTTTATAGGAATTTCGGCCACCAACTCACTCTACCCTCTTAAGTGCCCATGTTCCCTTCCATCTGCTCTCTATTGTTCCAGCCATACAAGGTAGAAACAATCTTCAAGAGAGCACGTAGGACAAGAGAACACTACATAGGGTATGTTGTGCTTGACACTACCCTCTGAAGTGCCCATGTTCCCTTCCATCTGCTCTTTATTGTTCCACCCTCACATGGTAGAAACAATCTTCAAGAGAGCACGTAAGACAAGAGAACACTACACAAGGTATGTGAACCATGAGTTTCATAAGTCCAATGCATCCCAAATAAAGGGAGCCATACAGAATAATCCATAAACCTGAGGATAGATCCAAATCCCTAGAAAAGAAGTCCAGGAATCCATAGACCTGTATACCATACCTCTTACCACATACTCCATGCTAACCACACACCTTGGAGTAGAGGTGGACTTTTATCCATAAAAGCATTATATCCATGAGATATCCAAATATTTCTTCTCTATAAACTAGGACAGATTCGTCCATAATCTTGTCCAAGAAAGAAATCTCCATAGATATAATCCATCCCAATAAAGGGAGCCATAAACAATGTTTCCCTGAAACCATCTCAAGGCAAACAACACCACCTTTCTCCTTGCATGGCTATACAAGGGTTAGTGAACATCAAAAACACTTCACAGTAAATAGCAAAAGCACCAACTTTGCAAACTCAAAGTATACTTAGCTTTTATTTGCCAGGTTGGTCATGAAGCCAAAAGAAATATCTCGTCACCATATCCTTAAGATATCCTGAGATATATCTCTATATAGCTTGCCTGTAAGCTTGATAATATAATCCACAATATCCAAATGGAAAGAGTGCTAAACGTATGCACATAAAGCCAACTCCACACTTCCAAGATAAAATTTTGTGGATTCATAAATCCTTAGATCAACAAGCTATCTACTGCTCATGCTCTTGCTTCATAAGCTATGAAGCGGCTGGCCATGCTTAACAGCAATGATGGTAAGTGTGGTCCCCACTTGAGATCTTTTCTCTTCCTTATTGATAGAAGGAAGCCTCCGCTTCCAAGAAAGCCTATGCTCTGATACCAATGTAACTCGCGGCGGGTGCCCGGGGGACTAGGGCCTTTGACACACTTGTTGATTCCATCAATGCATATTAAAACATTTAAACATGGCCACAGCCTTAACACATATCCATCATCACTTTGCATAGAACATAAAGCTGGACAAAACATCCACAAATGCTGAAAATGGAGCTTGCATATGTGACACCACATAGAGGCCGGAATGGGCCAATCCCTCCCTTGGAGTATTTTATTACCCAAGGAGAATAATTTCATGTACAAGCTTTGAGGGCCTTACTCTCCCCATGGGAGATGCCGGATTATCCATATACAAATGCCATAACACAGCCCAACACGAGGCTACCAAGCCGGAACATAGGCTGTACAAATGCCGAGCCAACAATATAATCCATATACCTCTGAGTGGGTACTGATTCTTCCCCAAAAACCACACGTCTTCATGCAATAGAGCTGGTACAGCAAGTACAACTCTCCATTCAGTCGGTACATCAGGTACAGTGGCTGGTACAGCAAGTATAGAAGCTGGTACAACCGATACAATGGGTGGTACAGCAAGTACAAGTACAAGTACAAGGGCTGGTACAGCCAGTACAGTGGCTGGTACAGCAGGTACAAGGGCCAATACAACAAGTACGAATACTGGAAATCGTAATAAATGATTAAATACCCTTGCCTTCAGTATTTCTTCACGATGGAAACCTCCAAAACAGTCCCCAACAGCCGGTATTCTTCATGGGCAGCCTTCAAGAGAGAGAAAGAGAGTAGCCATCATTAGGGCAACCTGTAACTGTGGTAGAGGCTAGTGTGTAGCAAGAGAGCCTCCATTAATGAAGAGAGAGGGCTCCAATTTATAGATTTGGGCCTCCCATGAGCTAAAATGGCAAGAGAAGGGTACAATGACAAGTGGAGAGCCACACAACAGCTGAAGTGACAAGTGTGAGGCCACTTGTCTCACTTTGATTCAACAAGTGTCATGCCACTTGTCTCACTTTGGTCCACTTTCTTGCCACATGTCCCAATCTAAGAGATGGGTCCTTCCATAATCTTTACCTCTAAAAATATCCCAACTAGTAGACATTCTGTCATAGGCACTTTGCCAACTCTTGGTCTCTGTTCAATTCCAAATGTAATGACGCGAACAGAATTTCCATCTGAGTCGGGCCAAAAATGGCAACTCTCCTAAATTTTAGGAGTGTGGTCCTTTGTATTCTAGGATAATCCCCCATTCCCAAAGCTTGTACTTTCCAAATATTTAGACATCCTGGAGTCCACCAGACCCCTTTCATACTGGGAAATGTCCAGGCTGGTGACACTACGTACTGGTGAAGCGGCTATAGACCATCCAGTATAGTAAGGGCGATCCTCTGGGACTGGGCTCACACGAGAGTCTGCTACTGGAGAAGAAGGTACAGGGATAGGGGCAGCTACTGGTGTGAAGGGTGTATATTCTGGTGTAGAGGGACGCACCGTGAATGAAGATGGATAAACGTCCTCAAAATAGGTACAATATTCATGAAAAATGATGCTACACTCGAGGAGGATAGCGCCCAAATAAGGATGACGCTTGAGTATAAAACAGTAATGATCCAAATCTGGAACAGGGGCTCAGACCGGTGGAGAAACACGAGTAGAAGAGGGCACTATGGACTAAGAGGGTGTATCCTGTAAATAATTGAAATCATTGGTTTCCTCTGAGAATTATGTTGAGAATATCGTCGTTGAGAGTTGCAAAGGCCATAATAAGAGAATAATGAAGGACCATGAACCAAGCTAAGTGAACAGATGCTGGTCGAAAACAGCACGCTAGGCTGGTGTGCTTTTCTTTTCTTTTTTTAAGCGCTGGTTGCTGGCCGTGGGTTCTCCCCCCCTTTATTTTTTTGAGTTAGTGCTGGTCGCTGCTGTGGGCGTCTTCCTTCATTTTATTTTTTTTCTCTCTCGTCCGTTGCGCGGTCCACCACCCTTCGTATCTTTTTTTTTCTGTGTGCTTGGCGCCGTAACCGGCTGGCTGGCATTCTCTTTATATTTTTTTGTACGTTGGTCGGCCTAGGCGTCGTAGGCTGCTGGCCGTTTTTTTTTTTTTTTGATGTTATAAGGTTAACATGTGTTTCTTAAAAGAAAAGGACCGGCTGCTCGGATGGGCGGCCACGGTATTATGGCCAAGTGCTTGTCTGAAGCGCATGAGGGTGGCGACTCAAAGGGCACGCCCTTAGGTGAAAGGGGTGCGACGCATCACAAGGGCACGAGGCTTGTCAAGTGGTGCGACTCTTCAAAAAAAAGTACGACCCAAAGCAAAGGCAATCTTCATGCAAGCGAGGGCATCTGCTGCTGCAAGGTCGTGAGGAGAGATGGTTGGCTGCAAGGTACAATTGCCATAAGGGCTTCCTGCTTGCTTGAGAAGCAAAAGCTAGCCTTCTTTTTTTTTTGTAGAAAAAATTGGGGAAAAATGACTAATCATGTAAAATTGGCAAAATTGGGCAAAATTGGACAAAATTGGGCAAAGGGGTATTCTCTCCTGTTCTTCCATACAACTCTTGCTATCCCTAATTCTAAGGTTAATTTGTTGATTTAGGGTTTTTGATTTTTAGGGTTAGAGTTAGGGTTTTTTTGGATGTGGGCATCCTACAAGTTGGAGCTTGTTTGCTCTGATACCACTGTGAGAGGACTTCCTAGTCTATTAAGACATGATTAAAATTGAATACAAGAACTAAAGATAGTTAGGGAGCGGAAAGCTGAGTTGTTTGCATTGAGACAGAGGCCTTTCTTAAATAGAGGCCGAAAGGGTACAAGTGAAGAGAAACATCCCTGGGAAGGGGTGTGGCTCTTGAATCAATGCTCTTGAATCAATGGTTATGTCCTTTGGACTTAGGGGTGTGTCTTTTAATGAATAGACATGTCCTTTGATAGTGACCTATGTGTAAGGGTGTGACCCTTCACAGGTGTCCTTTCAGTTAATAAGGGATTAAGGAGTAATTAAGGAGAGATTAAGAGAGTCGCAATCGTGACAACATGTCCCAAGCAAAAGGGGAGAACCTTGTATGTGAGGAGCTGTAGCTAGACAAGCTAGGCGAGCAATGAAATATGAGGGAGGCATGCCAGCTATATATACACCTACATGAAGGCAGCCGACTGGAGCAAAAATACCTCCACGACTGGGAAAAATACCCAAGACCATAAATGGGAAATAAATATGGGTAAAATATATGTGAGGGATCACCAGCCTCTCTGACAAACATGGTCAGCCCTAGAGGCTAAAATAGGAAGCCAACAAGTAGGGGATGATGTCTAACAACCTCTCTGTTAACCTTGGTAAAACCAAGGTAATGGTCTTCAATACCTTTCGCCCCTTCACATCCAGATTGAGCTTCACATATAAAGGGGATCTTGTGGAGATTGTCTCATCCTATGTCTACCTTGGTGTCACTTTCAATGGCCCACGCTTCACCATGCTTCCCGCAGTACATGCCAAAGTGACATGAGGTTATGCTGCCTTGAGCTTACTTGAGCGGCAGTGCTTCCACGCACATTTCCAAGAGCCCAGGACGAAGGGCTGGCTTTTTGACACCCTCGCCACACCAACCTTGATGTATGGAGTAGCCTTCTGGGGCCAAATTTATCCGATGAGGATTGGCAGCGAGTTGAGAGACCCAAGGTCATGATGTTATCCCGTAGTATGATCCGCAGCAAACCATCAGTCCCACACCAGATTATCCAGGCAGAGTTTGCTACAACCCCGATGGTAGTGGATGCACTCTTCCAAACAGTCACATACCTCCATCGCATCATCATCCTCTGTCCAAGTCATCACCTTCCTTGTCTCTTGCTTGGCTTCAACCAGAACCTTATTTAATTTTCTTCATCCTGCCTAAGTGTGAGATCCATGTCCCCACCGCGCAACGAACTCAGGGGTGCTAGCAACGGAAGTAGCACTTCTTGTGTAGGGCAGGGTCCCACACTCGGGGCCTCGCCCACGGATATCCGGACAAGAGATTAATCCATCGGTTCTTCCAAAACCGAACCCGAAAAAACTTCCCTTGCCCGGAAAGCGCGGGCGATTCCTCCAGGATAACTTTTCTCTAATGTAGTCAAAAGCCTTAACTAACTGAATTGATATGACCGAACCCGTAAGTCCCATAGTTAGATCAGGGAAAAGATTGTACTTGGATCATAGAGACCAATGCTTTTTTCCTCATTGAGAGGCACAGCCGTTGATTCTTTTCCATAGAACAATTTTTTTCCGGGATTTACTTCATCTATCGAACCAGAACAGAATTGAGTCTCAATTTAGAGATCCATCAGTCCAGCCTAACCCCATCCAGTCCCATGGGTTAGCCAACCGCCCAACCACTGTAGTGATGGAATCCAATTAAGAATTTGGTTAGGTTGTCCCGGGTACCAGGGAAAAGAGTTCCCAGGCCCCTTAGCCCGATATTCACACCACTTACACACCTAATATGAAATTGCCTTTTTCACAGATTCAACAGTCTTTAAAACAATCATTTAATGAAACCATAGAGTCACTGATCATAATCCTCTAAAATATCCAATTTGAATTCTCATTTCCAATCTTTCTTTCATCGGTGTACCTATGGCATCATTGGCAACCAGAACGCTCACCACCTGTCCACTCAGGGGCCTTTTCGATAGTTCCTAGCTCATAGTACCCGGTAATATATTCACTTATAAAAATCCAGATGGACTCTCCGTTGAAGATCAGCAAGATCAACCAACAGATCCATATAAAAGAGCCATGGACTCATCCGTTGAGGACCAGCAAGGTCAATTAACCAGATCCATGCCCGAATTCAGAAAACAACTCTTACTCCTTATTCCAATATCTTCCCCGACGTACATGTGGGTATCTTCGACAAGCACCGTATGGTCAGCACCCTCTAGGATCCTTCGCAGGTCACCTAGCGCTTCACTCATAGGCCGCTTCCTTGGTCCCTCACCTTTTCTCCGGCTCTCTCACGAGGATACCAACCGAGTTATCCGGTTAGATCTTCTCAACCTCTACACCCATTGCACATGGATTACACCTTCGGAGCTCCCCACGAAGATGCACTTCTACAGATATCACTTCCTCACACTCACAGAGGATGGATTCATCCAGCAACTGGGCTACTTGAGTGTTCACATGTCCCATGCGGTTCTTAGTATATGGGCTCCGCATGGACCGCCTACCCCCCCTTCAGTACAATTTGGACTCCCCTTTTCTCCGGCTCTCTCACGAGGATACCAACCGGGTTATCCCGTTAGATCTTCTCAGCCTCTACACCCATTGCACATGGATTACACCTTCGGAGCTCCCCACGAAGATGCACTTCTACAGAGATCACTTCCTCACACTCACTGAGGATGGATTCATCCAGTAACTGGGCTACTTGAGAGGCCCCAGGTCATGATGTTATCCCGTATGATCCGCAGCCAACCATCAGTCCCACACCAAATTATCTAGGCAGAGTTTGCTGCAACCCCGATGGTAGTTGATGCACTCTTCCAAATGGTCACATACCTCCATCGCATCAGTCACATGGATCCCCACAGGTACCCGAGGCTTGCCTTGGAGTCCTCAAGACAGCTAGCACTTGAGGACCACTCTGGAGTATGGTATGCACTAGTTTCCACTTGGTTCTTAGTATATGGGCTCCGCATGGACCGCCTACCCCCCCTTCAGTACAATTTGGACTCCCCTTTTCTCCAGCTCTCTCACGAGGATACCAACCGGGTTATCCGGTTAGATCTTCTCAGCCTCTACACCCATTGCACATGGATTACACCTTCGGAGCTCCCCACGAAGATGCACTTCTACAGAGATCACTTCCTCACACTCACTGAGGATGGATTCATCCAGCAACTGGGCTACTTGAGTGTTCACATGTCCCATGCCATGCGGATTGCGATTGGCCAAATACGGGTTTCATCCCATCGCCTCAAAGTGGAGACAGGTAGAGCTGAGCGCATCTTCAGAGCTGGGAAGCTCATACGGAGACCCACAAAGGAGAGGATCTACCGATTATGCCACACAGAGATTGAGACGGAGGAATATTACATATGCCGCTGCCCAATATACTATGAGATCCGCGGGAGATTTCACTGTCTATTTCGTGAGGGATTTGGTCCACTCTCCAAGATCATTGACTTCCAAGACCAACGTTGCCTAGGCCTCTTCCTGCTTGAGCTCCACAGACACACACAGGGACACCTTCTAGAGAGAGCTTCGGCCCCAGCCAACAAGCCCCCTCCCTTGCCAGCCAACCATCACCAATTTCTTCCGGACCTAGGAGGTGGAGGACACTGATATATTGGATCTTGTGGACCCTCCACGAGCTGCTCCGGACCTACCTCGCCCGAGAGGAGTTACCTCGGACCGAGCCTCCGCACTCCAGCGTGCCTGACACCCCCATCCCCCCCGTCAACCACAATCACCTCATCAGCTCCAGATCCAAGACATGCTCCACCGCCATCGAGCTACCTTTCCACGTGACATAGCTGACGAAGACCTCTCGGCCATACTCATTAGCCCCATGCTTGATATTTTGGAGAGTGGTATACCATCTACTCGAAGCTGATGCGATTGTGACGTTGGAGCTTCTCAACATCAACCTATATACCATGTATTCACTAGTAGTTATTAGTGACTAGTCACTAATAACTTTTTTTTAAATACAGGTACGAAAAGCACAATACCGGTACGATACGTATTCGGATGAGTCCGAGTACGGAATGCAACTATGTATGCATGTTTTTGGATGTCTGGCTTACGTGCATGTATCAGCACAACAAAGACATAAACTTGAAGCAAAGGCATTGTGTCACCGTTTGGTCCCTTCACCAGTCTTGATCAATGTTTCACACACTAAGTGAAACCAAGGTGTGAACGGGGATTTTCCACATAAGAAAGCTGAAGCATCTATCGACAAAGTTTGGCCTGAAAGATGGCCACACGACATGAGCAACATGGGATTTTATTCATCAAAGTGACTTATAATGTTTATAAGTCGTCGTGTTCACATATCATTAAAGACCGGCTCGACATATTATTATTTTGGGCATGGGAAGGTGGACAAAAGGAGGCGCCTAGATGAAACTTGGGCATCAAGCCCAGAAAAGCATAAAAGTTGATATTTTTGGGCTAAAACTTAGCCAAGAAAAGCATAAAGTTGATATGTTGGACTAAAACTTGGAGTACAAGCCAAGAAAAGCATAGCTAGTCAACTGTATTAAAGTAGGGACTAGGGCTGTTTTTGAGAGGCGCATCCCAATGGAGCCTTCTCTCCTTCTCCTCTACTGCCTGGTGTGCTCCATACCTCCCTTAGGGCTGGTCAACTCCTTCCAAGGCAGCCACAAAGCTGGTCGACTTCTTCTAGGGCAACCACATGGCTGGTCGCTTTCTCCCACTGCCTGACACAGCTGGTAGACTCATTTCTGGGCAGATTTGGGACTGTTTTTGGGGCTGATTTGGGAGCTCTTTTGGGGCTGATTGGAGGCTCTCTTTTGGGGCTGTTTTGATGCGGAGTTCGGGGCTGTTTTGGCTCCGTACCGGGCTGATTTATGGACAGTTTATGGGCTGATTCATGGGACTGTTTCGAGATAGTTTTTTGGATGGCTTTTGGTGTTGTGTTTGTATCTTGGCACTGGATAGTTATCTGGGCAAGATTTGTGCTGATGCTTTGTGGAAAATCTGGTGATGTATGCACACGCACCTTGGTATCTTGTAAAAGCTTTTGTGTGAATAAAGAAGTTCCTAAGGGAAGGCCAACCGTTCAAGCTCAGTGCGGTGTTATTGTATTATTTATGGTTCTTCCGTTGTGTTGTGATGCTCTGTCTAGTATTTTAAGTGTTGGTCTATTCCATAGTCACAGGAAACAGCCGTTTCAGCCCCTAGAAACGCGTTTCTCCGTTTCTGGACCCCATCCGTTTCCATGGCCATTTCTCGTTTCCCAAGTGATGTTGTCATAGGAAACGGCCGTTTCCACCCCTAAAAACTCGTTTTCCCGTTTCCATTCCTCAAACGTTTCCGTTCCCGTTTCTCATTTCTGGTGACTATGGTATATTCTATTATTGTTCCGGGTTCCATCCCCTACTTGTGACAGTGGTATCAGAGCATAGGCTTTCTCGGAAGCAGGAGGTTTTCTTCTAACAATGAGAAAGAGAAAAGATTAGAAGTGGGGACTACACTGACCAACAGTTTTGCTATTGAGCTTATGAAAGGAGTCATGAGCATGAGCACTAGACAGCTTGGTCTAACGATTTATGGATTCATAGATTTTATCCTCGGAATATGGAGTTGGTTTTATGTGCCCGTGTTCACCACTTTTTTCATATGGATTATTGTGGATTATAAATCAAGCTTGTGAGCAAGCTGTATGGAGCTATATCTCAAGATATCTTATGCGTATACTGAGGAGATATTTCTTTTGGCTTCATGACGAACCTAGCAAGAAAAGCTAGGTATACTTTGAGTTTTGCAAAGTTACTGCTTTTTTGCAATTTATTGTAAGTGTTTTTGGACACTTAACCCTTGTGTGCTCGTACAAGAGAATTGTGTGTTGTTTGTTTGCCATGAATTGTTTCAAGTAAACATTATGGTTGAAAAGCCTGGTTTACATGGTTTTTCATAGAGACATGGTGACCAAGGACTATTGAGTTTTTGGCTCCTTTTGCTTGGATGGAGTATATTTTTGGCTCCCTTTATTTGGGATGCAGTGGACTTACAGAACTCATGGATAGATATCTCATGGATCGAGGATTTTTCTATGGATTTCTATTGGGGGCCGAAATGCCTGTAAAACTACCTGTCGCAGACATGTTTATCGAGAACCAAGGTGGAAAGGTACAGTACGCATTCAGGTACGGGTTGAGATTTTGAGGTACGTTAAATATGTAAGGTCCGTACAAACATAAAAAATATACTATATAGTGTACATATATATATATAGAAAAATGAATGAAAAAACAATTCATTTCTGAACATTCAACAACACAATTACCAAAATGAGAGCTCCATTTGTCAACAACTGTCATAGCACTCGTAGATCTACATGCAGTTTAGGAATATGTCAGTAGGGCATCAGCAGAGGCATCCAAGAAGGCGTCAAGTTCAAGGCCACAGCACTCCACTTCAGCCGAGGAGCAAAGGCGAGGTTCTGCTATGGACAATTGCAAGACACGGTATTCCAGTGATTAATCACTAATAATGTTATTAAAAATTAATTAATTCCACCCACATAAGGGGTGTTCCCACACGCAAAAGAGAATTTGAAAGAGCCTTAGTAGACAGATTGTTTTGGCAGTCCTGTTCCCAGCCTGGGGACAGGTTGGCAGAGGCATCCAAGAAGGTAACAAGCCCACTCCTTTCTCTGTTGGCACTGTCATAGCACTCGTAGATCTACATGCAGTTTAGGGGCATCCAAGAAGGCATCATGTTCAAGGCCACAGCACTCCACTTCAGCAGAGGAGCAAAGGCGAGGTTCTGCTATGGACAATTTAGACACGGTAATCCAGAGAGCCTTAGAAGACAGATTGTTTTGGCAGTCTTGTTCCCAGCCTGGGGACAAGTTGGCAGAGGCATCCAAGAAGGTAACAAGCCCAGGAAAACAACATACTCCACTTCAACAGAGAAGCAGAAGCAAGAAGGCCAGAGTTCATCTAAGCAAGGAAACTCGTGTCAAGGATTCTAAACTGTAATGAACTCGTATCAACTTCATAATAAAGAAAATACATCGAAAGGTAGGGGCCCTTGTGTAGGTTTTGGGAGACCCAATCTAGTGTCTCATATATCTTTCTCCTCTGTTCTACAGTAACTGCACAGTTAACTCACTAATACGTGATTAAGGCTTCCACATGTGACATGGGCACATGAATGTGCATAATCAGCCTGAAGCTGTGATAAAATCTCTATTACGTTTCCTCTCCTTCTCCATTTTTAATGACTCTTATGGGCAAGTGCCTTATGTAAGCTAGGAGAAAGGCTGGCAATAAAGAGACAAGCCAACTGTAATAAAGCTCTACAACTGCTTTTTTAAAATGCTGGTGAAATACAAGTCAGAACAAAGTCAGGCTTATTTCCACAAATCATTGACTAACACAAAAACTGCACATCAAGTGCAAGGGAAATGCTAGTGGCATTCACCTGTTTCTTCTGTGTATGATTCTGAGATCGAAGATCTCATACTGATCTTCATCAGCACCCAACGTTCTCATCTCCTCTTGAGCAGCTGCAGCATCTTCCTCATCTTGAGCTGATGGCTGGCACACATTTGGCAATTGACCTCCTACATCCAACTCCTCAATACCATCCTCTCTTGCCTCCAAACTCACATACTCATCTGTGGAATGAAGAGACGCCGATGAGTGATTTGACAAGTTCAGGTTTGGAAGATTCTCCTCGATTGAACAGATGATTGGTGATGAATCGTTGCTTTTCCGCTTCCACGCAGCCAATGTGTCATCAGGGCCTACCATGCCACTACCATACCCATCAGTCTCTTCTCCTTGAGCTGTACTTTCTCTGTTTGACCAAAGTGACTTCCCAGATCCTGCTCTTGACACTGCTACGTCACCAGTGCTTGAAGGAGAAGGAAAGGAAAAACCTTCAAACACAAAACCACCATTGTCCGGGATTGCTTTGTTGCTGCAGTTAGTCAAGTGCTTACCCTTAAGCTGCTCATTTTGAAACCCCCAGTTCAATATTACTCCTTGCAGCCTCCCTCTCATTGGCCCGCTTTGAGTGACCCCACTCTTCATTGTAACACTGTAGAATCATGTCGCGTTCAACATCACCTTCATCAAGGTGCTGCACAGGGGCACTTTTCACCTCCACATGCCTCCCTTCCTTGTTGCTAAAAAATTCCTGAGAGTTAAAGTTTTCATGACCTGGCCCATATGCAACTAGCTCGTGTTCTCTAAAACTCTCTGCATCACCTTCACTGCTACCACCTACCAAGCTATCCCTTACCTCACTGCCAACATCTGCGGCATCACTACTTACCAGAATCCCTCCTGACCTCACAGATCCGTAATTATCATCATCAGCCCCATCTGCACAACCACCCTCTACTCCATAACCACCCAAAACTACATCAGCTTGTTCTAGCTCATTTGCTTGATATATGAAGCCTTTCCAGACTGGCTGAGATCCCATCAAATTTTGTCCTTCAGCATCAAAAATCTGGCCTTCATAAGCATTGCCATCATCATCACCCCTTGGCAGCGTCAGGTTGTCATTATCATTATGTGTTGAGTACAAATTAGTATAAGTAAGTCGACCTTGATCCACCTGGTTTCTTAACTCAGACTGCTGTAACTTATAGGTTTCTTTCATTATGTGTTGAGTACAAATTAGTATAAGTAAGTCGACCTTGATCCACCTGGTTTCTTAACTCAGACTGCTGTAACTTATAGGTTTCTTTCTTGGCTGCTTGTAATCTGTAGTACTCCTCGCCTGAAAAGTAAGACTCCTCTTCTACAAAGGAGCGGTCATCTTCATCAACCTTCTTTGAATGCTTGGGTTCAGTAAGAATGTTTTTGTCTGTGCGTTGCCTTGATCTCTCATCATCACTTGGGCAATCAATTTCATGTGCAAGAAACCACTCTTCATCCTCAATTGGCTGCCTGTGGTAGCCAGGATCATCATCATCTTCCCAAGTGTCAGAATCACAGTATTCATCAGGATACCATCTTTCACTCTGGCCATCAGCAGCAGTTGCAAAACCAGAAAGCTGCTCTGACATATCTTCCGATAAAGTAGGAAGAAGAAAAACTACATAGCATTCACATAAATATAAAGCTTGTTGCTCTTGGGGAGCTTAGACTACACACAAATCTACATTTGCTTTGCCTAAACATTGTGTGCATGTTTCTCAATTTGAACTATAAAACATTTACAGTAAATTATGCATGTAATAAAGCAAAAGCTTCACGTGCCATGGGTATATGTAAACATACAAACAGACATATATGCATATGCACACATACATACCTGTGTGCGTTCGTACATACATATGTACGTACATAAGAAAAACAACACCAATGGCATCTTCTCTTTAATACATGGATTTTGCCAAACTCAAGAGTCAGTAGCAAAATGAAAATACCTGAAGTTGGCATATCCAGGCCCAATGGACCATCCGCTAATGTACCCCATCCAAAAACCCTCTGAAGTGCTTCCTGTGCTCCTGAAAGCAGCCGATTCCAAGCTTCTACTTGAGTTTTCATTTTCAGCAGCAGATCCACCATCCTTAAAAATGTCCATGTTTTTGTCCATAGAGTGAAGTCTAACTGGAGGCAGTCTGGGAAGCTCTTCAGGTCCATGGACACCATTTTCACTCAGCTCCATATTTTCTACACGAGGTAGATGGCGTGCTGCTCCGCTTCCTATAACCGGTGCTCTGATCTCTTCAAACTTTTCCACATCTCCACAGTTCCAACTAAGTCCACTTGCACTTTTCTGATTGTTCAAATTCAAATCGGCATAGTCTAGCGTCAATACTCTTTGTTGCTCGTTATTTTCAGAAGACTTTAGAAAAGAAAGAGGCAAAAAAGTTTTCAAGCCAAGATCTTTAAAGGATCCTTCATTGGTTGAGCTTGTTATGAAACCATTTTTCACCTGAAAACTTCCTTCCCCCCGTTTCACCACCTTTTTGGTGTTACCCTCTACTCGCCCCTTGGCAGCAGGTAAATTTGACCCAGATACTTTAGCTTCATTTTGAAGGAAAGAATGTGCTTGTGTCCCACTGTCTTTAAACTAATGTTTTACATTTACACAGGTAGATGTGCTACAAGTTATCCCTGAGACATCACACTCGATATCAAACTCTTTCTGCAACACTTCATTCTTATGTAGTTGTTGTTGAGCTTGATTTTGTGATCCTGGCAAACTATCGAAGGCAGTTGTGGGCTTTGAATGCTGTTGCCAAACCATCCCTTCATTGCCCCCTGCTGAAGCTTGTTCAGGTGGCTCGTTATTGACCTGTCGTACCTGATTTTCTACAGGCAATGGCTCTGTCGAGCTTACACTTGGCATGCTCGGTAAGGACACCTCCACTTGCTGAAATGAAGTTATCCAGCTGGATCCCTGCCCTGCAGTTTCCACTTCATAAAAAGGAGAAAAAACATTGGCTCCTGCAAGAGAGACTGCGGCTTCAGATTCTGGTGAAGTCCTGACATTTTCAAATGCAAACTCATGTGGAGGTGTGCACAGCGAGTCTTGAGACTCTGGTTTTCCAGATTCATACTCTACATACAGTTGCTTCTCTGGGGGAGATCTCACCCTTTCCAAGGGAATCCCTCCAGCTTTTTTCTCTTCATTACGGGAAACTCTCAAAGTATCTCTCTCAGGCATGGACGTGGCTGTCTGCTCGTCTGCAATGGTAATGCCCTGTGGTGCACGAGAACGCAACTGCAAATCCCAATCCAGAACATTTTCAGAAGATAAAAGAGGCCTCTCTCCAGAAGTTCTGCCTTGAAAGCTGCCTCAGCTTTTGCAAATTGGTGCCTTTGCAGAAATTCTAGAATGATTTCTATAGGGTCGGCCATAGTGTGAGATAAAACCCTAGGGTTTTCTTCCAAGCAGTTTCACAGTAAGATCGATTAGTATCAGTGTTGCAGGATCATCTCAAGCACCAAAAGACATCCAATGAAATCAATGGAAAACCCTAGACTGCAAAGAATGCCGTGGCTGCAAGAAACAATAGCTAGAGACTTGCCGTTCTCGTGTCAAGGAGGCCACAGATTCTGGTACTAAGGCCAGGCTTTTCCTGAGAAAAGCCACTACGTGCTGCCCACATACATTGCAACCCTACCCTGTCCATACTGCTGCAATACTTCTTCCCCTTGCTGTGAAACACCTCAGAAAGCCCCAAAGAGGGCACATATTCATCACAAAATACTTAAGCCGAGAACTGAAAGGAGATCAAACTCACAGGTTTTACTTCTCCAAGTCCTGATGATGCTTCTACCTGTCCCCATTTTCCCCGGTGGGTAGCCATATCCTGCAGATCTGCGTGTGTTCCATGGCCTATAGATTGGTGCAAGATCTGCGTCTTCTCCTTCTTGTGGCGAGTAAACGCTCCTCTCTGCAAAAGGCTATGGCGATAAACCCTAGAAAGGAGTGAAATGTTTGCATCTTTACAAGGCTGGTGGACAGCAATTCTTCCCAAAAAACTGGCTTCAACGAGAGGGTGAGGGGAAAAAAAATTGGGTGATGAGAGCAGAGATCGAGCGTGAGAGAGACAAGAAGTGTGGGAAAATTTGGTATCATTCACATTAGTACTTTCACCCTTTTGCCTTCTCCCATTGAAAACTATCTCCCTCCCCCCAACAAGAGCCTCTTCAAATTGTAAGTGTGATGGGATGGATATTCTCCCTTTATTCCTTCACCTTTTTTTAAGGATTTTATATTAAACCTCACCCCTTACTTAGAGGGTGGGCGGGAGTGGGTGAGTATTGAACTCAAGCCTGTTGGATAGAGTATGAACACTATCCACTATCCTGTCTCCCCCACCCTAAGTCCTTTAGCAATTTAGGATCACTTCAATCTAAGCCTTATTTTGCAGCTAATCGGAAGGTACCTAAGTTCAGCCCCGAACCTAAGTTCAGCTAATCGGAAGGTACCTAAGTTCAGCCCCAAACCTAGCCAAGATAACAGATCTCAAGGTGTCTTCAAAATGGAGCAACATGCTCACGCCTTCCAGAAATTACCCTCCGAAGCCACCCTCTCCCCATCCGAACATTCACAAGTAGAGGGGGAGTGGAAATCATCTTAAGTCACCCTAAGTCATCACATTTAGTAAGTTAAGATCAACATTGAGTTTCAATAGTGACGCGGCCTAAATGTGAACCTATTGAAACTCACCCATATTTAGTTGGATAGAGGTTAAGACCTAAACGGTGCCTTGGCTTGCTAGCATAGTATAGCATGCAATCTTTTACCCTCAAGGTTTAAATCCCTACCCATGGATTCGTACTACCATGCAATCTTTGACCCTTGAGGTTTAAATCCCTAACCACGATAACCTACTACGGCCTACCCATGTATTTGTACTAATAACGTTGAGAATGTTCAAGGAGCAATTTTGAAATGAACTCGTGATGTGAGTGTAAATAAAAGATTCATTCAAGGAAGAGGGCTTTATCCTTGTTGGCCTCCATCGCTTTGTTGATCTTATTCAAATATAGAAGGGGAGCTTTCTTTCATAATTGTTTGTGTAGTTGTTGTGAATAATGACTTCACCCCAACACCTTAGTCTGAACAACATGGTATACATGTGATTGTTAGATTGCCAATATTTATTGCATGAAAGAATCCAAAAACTCGATTTTGTGTCCACATCCACCTCTCTCTCTCTCTCTCTCTCTCTCTCTCTCTCTCTCTCTCTCTCTCTCTCTCTCTCTCTCTCATCCACCCGAGTTCAAGTCCCACCGTTGGTTGTATATGACCTCGTGTTGCATTCTACCGACGTTAATCTCTCTCTCTCTCTCTCTCTCTCTCTCTCTCTCTCTCTCTCTCTCTCTCTCAGAGTGCATGTGTGAATGCAAGCACCTGCATTCATGCAAATGACAAAAAAGATCCACATCTCTCTCTCTCTCTCTCTCTCTCTCTCTCTCTCTCTCTCTCTCTCTCTCTCTCTCTCTCTCTCTCTCTCTCTCTCTCTCTGCATGTGTGAATGCAAGCACCTGCATTCATGCAAATGACAAAAAAGATCCATTAAATTGAAAATATACTCTTTGAAGAACCAAATGATTGTTTTTAAGAGAACATGAGAAAAAAAAGTACACATTGTGAAGGCAAGCTTTTCTTAGAGTGCGTATAACTATATGACCTCGTGCTACAATTTACAATAAAATGGTTCCTAATGCAAGTGAAATGTAAAGCATAGGGCACTCTAGCTCACTAGGTGACACCTTGCTACAATCCACACATAACTCTTGGTGAAAGTGAACTTTCAAGCAAACATTGTATTTAATTGCTAATTTTCTTCACCATCATGCAAACTAATTTTGCCCATCTACAAAGGAAAAGAAAGTACTTAAGGCTTTTTCTTCAAATAATGTGCTTTTGAGCTTTCTAACAAAATAACTTTATTCGTTTGTGGGTGAACAATGAGTAAGTATTGGTGATTTTCCCTTATTTACATGTAAGTATTGGTGATTTTCCCTTATTTACATGTAAGTATTGGTGATTTTCCCTTATTTACATGTAAGTATTGGTGAATTATGAGTAAGTATTGGTGATTGTCCCTTATTTACATAGTATTGGTGAACAATGAGTAAGTATTGTTGATTGTCCCTTATTTACATGTATACAAAACAAAGTAAAAATTAGAGCCTACTAGGTATAAGCAAGTATTGGTGAATTTCCCCTATTTACATGTATATAGAACAAAGTAAAAATTATACCTTGCTAGGTATAAAGATGTAGCATTATAGAAAGGCCTCCTTTTTG
The DNA here is from genome assembly GCF_041138505.1 of Cibotium barometz. Lineage (NCBI taxonomy): Eukaryota > Viridiplantae > Streptophyta > Polypodiopsida > Cyatheales > Cibotiaceae > Cibotium > Cibotium barometz. Next base: position 16,457,176 of record NC_141084.1, on the reverse strand, counting down.
GATCAATGTTTTCGTTTTCTAAACCTTGCTATGATAGTTTATTTATAGATGTTGGGTTCTTTGAGTGCTTTATATGAGAGTTTTCTTAAGTTTTCCAACTTTCCCAACATTAACATGTTCATAAAAGAAAAGGTGACATAATGATGGTGCCCTAAAGATAATATAAAGGTGACATAATGATGGTGCCCTAAAGATAAATACATTGCAAATGTGATCTTTGGTGTCCTCTGCCCCACCGTGCCTTTGAAGATAGGCAACCTTACTTGCACACAGCTCAAGATAGTGGCCAAAGGCATGGTCCTCTCTCACCCTTGCCTTGAAGATAGGAAACCTTACATGCACACGCCTTGAGATAGTGGCTAAAGGCTCAAGAGTTTAAGGAGTAGCCATGGGAGGAGGAGATGGTGTTATGGGGGAGAAGAGAAGAGAATGGGGAAGAACTTTGGACTTTGCCACATGCCAATGACTAAACTTCAAGGGAGACACAAGGGGTGAGGAGAGCTAACAAAAAATCTAGTCCTTGTCATGGTCTAAGGGTATTACCGCTTAAGTATAATAGTTTTGTTACATCTTTGAATGTTGGTGTTACATCTACCCCTCTCACATTTGAGGTGTTTAGCTTATTCCTTTGAGATGAGGAGATACAAATGCAATGTTGCAATGGTGGCAATGACTAGGCTTTTTCTCCAGTAATACAAAGAAGAAGGGTAAGGATTTTGACTCTTTAAATCATAAGAAATAGGTTAATTTCTTTTATTGTAACAAGAACATGCAAATAGCCAAAGAATACATGAAAAACTAAGTAGCTGCCAATAGTGGCACTCTCAAACCAAGGAAGAATCTAGTCATGCTATAGAAATAGAGTTGTTTTTGTTCCATTACTCATGACCCTCAATTCTCTATCAACATGCTTCTACCTCTCATCTCTTATCAATTTCTCTATGAGGTATTTTGGGTGGAAGGGGAAGAAGTCCCTCAGAGATATCCTATCTACCTCCCACCCCAATGATTTATATGGGAATATTAATAGTAGATGGAATATCAAGAGCTTATGAATAGTATCAGTAGAATATGGAAGGGCATCGTGAAAAATGTCAACACATTGAAGTGGCTATAGTATGCCACAAAGAAGTGTGGACATGGGATAGTGCGCATAGAAAGCATGCATACAAGAGTCTTTGGAGAGTTAGTATGCAATATGTGTGGTGCACCAAAAATGATCAACTACTTGGTTATTCATTATCTTCAAGGCAAATGTTCATGCAAGAGAAACAAGACCAAATAGAGCATTATCAATTTCCCTTTCAAAATGAGCTAGATTTGCCAAATGTGAAACTCAACCTTTGAGATAAGGTGATTGGAGATAACTCAATGTGTTGTATGGAGGTGGGAGAATGTCATTGGCTTATTGTAACAATAAAAGCTAGAAGTAAATGAAACTGAAAGTATCCATGAAAATGAGACATAAATGTCAACACAAACATTCGGAAGAAATAATAAATATACATATTTGTACACAATTAGTATTAATCCTAGTAATGACCTTCAAACCCTCAATCAACCCTCCATGCATAAATGTAGACTTGAAAGTGCTTTAGGAGAATATGAGATAAGGGCAAAAAATCAAATGAATGATTCTGAAAGTGAATGGGAATCATTCACCAAAACATCTATGCTACCTCTTGAGGATCTAATCAACGTTTGGCTAGATTTCCTAGTGGGCAAAAACGCTCAATGAAAGCAAGCAATGATTAGCCTCAATGCTACTCACAATACTATTTCAAGAAGAATTTGGGCTTCTTTAGGCCAATCCTTGCTTATGCCTAGACAAATGAATGTGCTAGATGCTAAAGGCAAAGACCTCAAAGTCTGAGGTTTTGAGCCATGAGGTTTCTATGGGTTACCATATGAATTTCTCTTTGATGAAGGATCCTCATGCTACCAAAGAGGATTTCAAAGATGTTTTGGAACAGATTGTAGAATACAGATTTGGTGAGTTTTTATGTCATCAAGAAGGGTTTTCTTATGATACAAACCCACGTCATGTGTAACACAAGGAATTGAGGCCAAGGTAATGGAAGCATACCATGCTCCTTTCTACATGGGGCATAGAGACACCTTGACTACACTTCAAGCTGAGAGCTACTTCTATTGCCCTACTATGAAAAAGGACATTGAACTTTATGATTCCAGAATGTTTGTTTTGTCAAAAGGTCAAGTTTGATCAACAAACACCAGCAAGATTATTGCACCCATTAAATGATCTATGGGAGAATATTGCTATGGATTTTATATTTGGATTGCCAAAGTCAGGGAATGACGGTATATGGACCTTTCAAGATACCAAGAAGATCAACCATGTATGCCATCAATTGGATCTTTCAGATCATTGGAAGATATATAATGTTTTCCGTGATAATTTATTGAAACCATATACAGGTTATCCCCCGAGGAACTTGTTTTGAAGGATCCACCAGGGGTGGAAGAGCTAGAATAGATTGTGTTTCATTCTGTGAGAAAAAGAGGAAAGACAGTGGTCAGAAAGTTCCTCTTGGAATTCAAGAGTTATTCGCTGTTAGACGTGAAATGGACGCCAAAGGAGTACTTCTAGGACTATCCAGATATACTTCGAGCTTATGAGCATTGAAGAAGTGGTTGGTCCACATGTATTTGAAGTACAAATATGGACGTCTTGCATCAAGAGCAGATTCAAGAGGGAGGGATCATACCTCTAGCCCTCTCCACTACATATATATATTGGGCTAGAATTGATCATTATTTTGCTTATAATGGTTATTTAAACATGCTCTAGTTTGGGTGGCAATGATGCCCAATAGCCCAAGGAGCAAGATTTGTATATGGGAGGCAACGATGCTAGATGACCCATTGGATGGCAACGATGCCAGATATATTGGACTTTGCAATCGAGCAATCATTGCAACCAGATGACCCAAATGATTGTATTGGATTTCACAATTGAGCAATCATTTTTGGGATTGGAGATTTGGCAGACCTAGAGGGGATTCTTTGTTTCTCAACAAGCGGTATGTTCATGAGTTGCTATAGAGACCTTTGGGATGGAGAGCCACAAGTCTATTTCTTCACCGATGGATCCGAATACCAAACTTACAATTAATGATCCTTGTGAGCAGGTTGTATCAAAAGCTTGTTGGTTCATTGATTAGGTTGCTGAACACCAGATTGGACTTGAGCTTTCCAATGGGGCTGTTGAGCTCATTCATGTAGACACCTTTGAAGACTCATTGGGACATAGGATTGCGGATCTTGCGGTATCTGCAGGGTACAAAGGATCTTGGACTCTTCTATGACACTAGAGGGGGAACAACGGACCGAGTCAGACTCCAAGGTTGGAGTGACTTAGATTGGGGAGGAGATCCAGACATGAGGAGATCTACATCAGGCTATGGATTTACCCTTGGCTCAAGAGCTATTTTTTGGAGCAACAAAAGGCAACTGCCTTGTATTCTATAGTGGCAAAGTATTGGGCTACTTGTGGTGCTACTTGTGGGGTTGTGTGGTTGTAGAGGTTACTTGGCGAGATTGGGTTTCCACAGGAGGAACCCACGGTCATCAAGAGTCACTTTGTTCGTGAGAAGATATTGACTGGTGACATCTTGCTTGTTTATTGTCACGATAGAGGACAATGCAATGGATCTCTTCACAAAGTCTCTACCTCAGGCGATGCTCCAACAGCAGTCTAGCCCACTAGGGTTGGTTCCACATCTAGGAGCTGAGAGGGGGTGTTTTTAGTCATCTCCCGTCTATACCATGGTCCATATTACTCAGTGAGGGCCTCTGTTATTATGGGTTTGCCTCTGTTGTGGGTGTGCCTGCCCCAAGAGTTCTCTCCATTTTTTTCACGTTTTTTCCTTGTTTTTTGTCATGGGGGTTGTCTGGTTCTGGCCGACTGTTTCTATCCTAAGCCGACTGAGATTTTTGTTCTAGCTGACTGTGTATATGCTGGCCGACTGGCTTTTTCCCAATTGTGGATATGATTTGCTACTGTCGGCTGTTTTTGGGCTGGCCGACCAGCAACCTATGGTGGTATAAATACCACCCTTGCCCCCACACTCCTTTTTGTGTTAGATCTTTGTTCCTCTACAAATGGGTGCTTGTATTCTTTGATGATATCTTGATATATAGCAAAGGAGAGAAAGAGCACTTGATGCATGTAAGGGCTGTTTTGGATGCTTTAAGAGCCAACAACTTATATGCAAAGGAGAGCAAATGTACATTTATGGCATAAAAGGTTGAGTATCTTGAACACGTAGTGAGCAAAGAAGGCACATTATGGTGGACCCTAAGAAGGTTGAGTGTGTTAAGAATTAGCCCACCCCAACAAATATCACTCAATTAAGAGGATTCTTGGGCTTGTTATCATTTAATAGGAGATTCATGAAGAGGTATGCTCATATTGTTGCACCTCTCACCGCCGACAAGCTTAAGAAAGAGGCTTTCTTTTGGGATGCTTATAGTAGCTGATAAGAGCTTTCGAAAGCTCAAGGAGATGCTCACATCAGCCCCTATACTTGTATGCCTGGACTTCTCGAAGCTATTTGTGGTTCAAGCCGATGTATGTGGAAGAGACATTGGGGTTGTTTTGTTCCAAGAACATGGAGTGATCACTTTTGAGAGTCGAAAGCTTGATGAGAAGGAAATGGTTATGCATGTCTATGATCAAGAGATGTTGGCAATACTTCATGCAATAAAGAAGTGGCATCATTACTTGTATGGGAGTCATTTCTTTGTAAAGAGTGATCATAGAGTGCTTCGATACTTCTTGTCCCAACCTACGCTCTCTCCCAAGCAAAGAAAGTGGGTGGCTATATTGAAAAATTATCACTTTGAGATCTCTTACAAGGGAAAAGAGAATGTTGTGGTGGATGCATTGTTGCGCATATGGGCATGTAGATGCATGGGAATTTCGAAGGTACATAAAGATTGGATTTTGGATATCCAAGAAGAGTACCTATTAGATGAGGAAGTGGCACCATTGTCGCAGAAATTACAGCAAGGATCCCATGATGATTTGCCACAGTTTGAACTTCGTAATAATAGACTCATCTACTACAAAGGCAAAGTCTACCTTGTGCCTACATCAAGCTACAAGAAGAGGGTGTTAGAAGAGATGTATTCTTCTCCATTGTCGGGGCACATGGGACTATTTAAGACCTTTGAGAAGGTGCGGAAGAGTTTTTATTGGAAAAGAATGTGGAAAGATGTGTATACTTTTGTGACAAGTTGTTTGCCTTCTCAACAAAACAAGGATCCTACACATAAGCCCGGTGGTTTGCTTCAGCCTTTACTAGGACGCTCTTGAAAGAGTTTCCCAGCGATCACTTTGTCATAATCCAGCATCTATAAACGAAGGTCCACTCTGAACATCAGCAAGTCTCTTGTGAACCTCACGCTGATGGGAGATGGATGCAAAAGAAGCATCATTATTGCCAATGCAGATGTTGCAAGCAGATACTAAATCACCTACAGGTCTGCAACAGTCGATATAAGAAGCAAAACTCTTAAATGCTTCGTAAATCCAAGAGTCGTATGCTAAGTATATTAAATGTATGAAGCTGCCCTGCGTGTTGATCATAGGCATAGTTGCAGATGGTTTCATGGCGAGGAACATGACGTTCATGAACAAGGTAGGGCCAAACGGGTATCAAGCAGTTGTAGTGAGAGCTAGTGTAGACAACTTTGTGTTCGACAAGTGCTGCTTAGAGGGGTATTACGAAACGTTGTACGTGCTCTCAAGCAAGCAGTTCTACAGAGATTGTCGGGTTCTAGGCATAGTGGATTTCATCTTTAGGATTGCTCTGTGGCAGTGTTCCAAGTTGGTGGCTTGTGGGCCAAGCCGCCAAGGGCAACAAGTTACATACAAGGCACAAGGCAAGGAGGATGGCATCTTGCTCACAGGCTTAGCCTTCCAACATTGCAACTGTTGGAATGCACAACGGAAAATAAGACAACTGCTGTGGAGAAACAAAATGCAAAAGTGTAGAGAGAGAGAGAGAGAGAGAGAGAGAGAGAGAGAGAGAGAGAGAGAGAGAGAGAGAGAGACAGAAGCTGTATAAACTCTACTATATTGTTCCAAGCACCTTGTTTATTAAATCTTGAAATGTTGTCGGCGTAGTGCACAATCCAAAAGGCATAACCAAATAGTGGTAAAGACCTCTCTCGGTCCCAAATGCGATTTTGTACTCATCACCTTCTTTGATTCTCAATTCGTGATAGCCCGATCTCAAATCGATCTCTTAGAAGAAACATACACCTTTTAACTCATCAGGCAAGTCATCAATTCGTGGAATGGGGAATCTATTCTTGATTGTAGATTTGTTCAAGTCCCTATATTCCATGCACATATACGAAAAGTGCCATCCTTCTTCTTGACCAAGAGTACGGGTGATGAAAAAGGTGATTGGCTAGGAGTAACCCATCCCATGTCCATAAGCTCTTGCACTTGCTTTGCCACTTCATCCTTCTCCAATTTTGACAATCTATAAAGTGGCTTATTGTTGACAGGCTTGGTATGTGGCTCAAGCTCGGCGGCAAGCACTTTGGCATTTAGGACATCCTCATACTCCTTCAACAATTTCTTCATATCTTTATGATAATTTCACCCTTTTGTTCATTGCCTTCCTCTTTGGAAAACTGTAAAACATAAAGGCATCCCATCTTCTTTAGCTCTCTCTTGAGGTGTGTGGCATTGATCATCTTGATACTAGGCACACTAGTTCTGGTCAATGTAACCACATGGTTTCCATGCATAAAACTCATATATCCTTGTTGTGAATTCATGTGAAACAACCCAAGAGTTGCCAACCAATCGCACCCCAAAACAATGTCAATGGGGCCCATATCCAATACAAGCAAATCAGCTTTGCAAGTATAATCATATGTGAGAATCAACCTCACATCCTTTCATACCATTGTACAATCCATCTTTGCCCCATTAGCCGCTTGAACCTCATGCCACAAAGATAAAGCTATGGGCTGTAATTTGAGACTGCACATGGATTTGGTGTTGATAAAGCTATGTGTGCTTCCACTATCAATCAAAACATGTGCCACCCTTCCATTAATGCATGCCTTCAACCTTAATGTATTGGCTTCTTTGCAACCAGCATAGGCATCACTTGAGATATTACATAGAGTAGCCATATTATGTTTGTCATGTGATGAGTACATATAGGCATTGGTTGCCCATCATCATAGTCAACATCTCCCTCCTTTAATCTACCCGGATCAAAGGAAAATTCACCATTCTTCTCTATATCCTCAATTTCATTGTTGGCATCTTCACATTACTCCTCATACTCATCCACATCCTCTCTAATGTCTTCATGGCAAGGTTCGGTGAGAATCATGCTTAGGATCATCTTCTTGGCCTTACAAACCTTCCAATGATCCTTGTTCCATTTGTCACCGCACTTGAAGCATAAACCCTTTTCCTTCAAGTCATTAACACGATCTCTTCCCAAAACCTTTCTCTTGTTGGATGCTTTTGCATAAACTTGCTTCCCATCACCATTTGGAGGTCGAGAAAAAGTGTTACCAAATCTGAAATTTCCTCTTCCACCTCTTCCATAGATGGTTGGGAATCTAGGAGGAACCCATGTGATAAGCAACTCCGCTTGAAGATTTGCCCAAAGTTGAAGTGCCAATATCAACCCTAATTCCATGCCTTGATCCACTAGCATATGTATACTTTGCCTCATAGATCTCTGCAGAAACATGGCCACCTTGATTGTGTCGGGCCTTTGAGCATCCACATCAACCTTGATGTTGTTTTGCAGCCCTTTGACAAATTTCCTCAATTTTTACTCTCACTCAAGCCTTCCACATGAAGTGAAAACTTTATAAACTTGTGCACATAGTCCTTGACATTACCTGTTTTTGAGTGAGATCATCTCATTTCTCCACCATCCTTGATCTATTGAGGGCTGAAACAAAGGTTCTCCTCATTTCAAGCTTGAAGTCATCCCAAGTAGTGATCAAATAGTCATGAGCATTCAAGTGCCACCACCATGCATAGGCATAACCTTCTAGATGCAAAGTAGCAAACAAAACCTTGGCCCTATCACTACGAGAGGGCTAAGTTCAAAGTAAAGCTCCATCTTGTCAATCCATTCTTCAAATTCATCATTCGATGAACCCTCTCCTTTGAACTTAGTACGCCTTGTATTCAAGACATACTCCCCCCGGCTTCTCCTCCAAATCCTGAGGTACCCTCACACATCACTTGCTTACTAGAAATTGAAATGCGAATACAAGTGTATGTGAGTATCATAGTCCTTTGTTGCTCAAGGTACATCTTCTCCATCCATTACATCATCCCTAGATTCTCGCCACCCATATTGGATATCCTACCATAAATCCTGAGGATATCCTTGACCTACACATGTCATGGTCAAGAAGAATCCTTGTCTTCATCTTCAATTTCCACTTACCTCGTAAATTCTAATGTTGCTAAAATAAACTCCTTAATCTCTATCCTAATGCCCCACCTACTAACACATCTCAGGCAGACTGCATATTCTCTACTTTCACTCCTCAGCACAGCAGATAGATTTTCCCACAAACACTCTCTCCCCCGAGGAGATACTGGCACCTCACCCGTCTGCCCAACGGTAACCTCAGGAGATACACTATCCTATTCCCTAGGATAATATTGAAGCTTTCACTGATGACACAATTTTGGAATCATTGTCTGGTGTAGAATATGAGGGCTTCATTCGCGTTGGCAATCCTCTGTTAAAGCCCAAGTTGATGTTCAAAGTGCTAATGCAAGTAACGCCCTTTGAACCAACTCGAAGGATTCTACCAGAAGCCTACTCCGAGGTCACACCAACAAAACAGCTTTATGTGCCATACTCTTTAAGAGCACCTCGCCCAGATTTAGAAGAATTACTTCCCTTGGTGCTAAAGAGGGCACATTATGGGCTAATGTGGGATGGCACACAAAATTGGCCAATCCCCAATTGGCCGACCTGCTGGAAATCAGGATTGTCACTTTCATGATTAGCTATTGCTTTCGCAGGTGGAGAAAGGCTCACCCCATACACACAAGAGGCGACTATACCACAATTGTCACAGATGAGGCACATCCCAAACTAGAGGATTTTGGAATATAGCTAGACTGGCGGAAATAATACTTAACGATTCCAGAGTATAGCCCCATAAACACATTAAATAAATGACATTTCCTATTTAAGATAAACTTTCCCATAGCCATAATTTAGTTTCATATTCTACTTGGCATATTATGCCGAAGCCCCGAGGGAGAAGTAAATTGATCCCATTTGTCCAGTCCTCCATCACTGCACATGGGAGAGTTTTACAAAGAAGCAAAGGCTACATCCCACTTGGCTCAATTATCCACAGCTATCCACACCTTCCAATTATGTAGAAGCTACACAGAAATATATGATAGATGCATGTACAACCACAATTAGTCAATTTAAAGGAGTTCCAAATTTAGCATGTCTCATGCTCTCAAAGATATGTAAACTAATTATCGCCACAATAGAAACATTCCCCCAATCTATAGAAACCCAGGCATCATGGACCACATTTTTGGAAGGGCGTAGGGGACTATGCTAGAACCTTTAGCTACTCCCTCCCCTAAACCTTTCATGGGTTTCTACGCCAAAGTCCAATTTTTGCCAAGTCATTTTTGACAAAGCCAAAAGAGAATTCTTATTCCAAAAATAACCAGTAATACAAAAAATCAAGTGAGCTATCCCACTTATGATATTCCATTGCCTTAACTACTTCAAAAACAAGGGGTTCCTTCAGATGTTTAAGCTCCCTATATTTGTCTGGTAGGGGAGGTAAAGATATCCTTTACAAAGGAGTACAAAGTTTGCTATTAAGTCACTTTCATGGAGCTATGCAATATGTGGGAATTATCTTAGTTATTTCTATATACACCCATTAATTCTGGGTCATCTCAATTCCATTAATGGTGACTATGGAGTCCAATCTTATAGTTTGTATAAAAACATATATGTTCACAAGCTTCAGCTGCTCGTACCAACGAATCCTCCTTAGGTCCAAAAGAATATGTTCAACTCTTCCAGCACGGATACTCCAATCTTGAGGTCCCATGCACTCCAGCCACATCTTATCCTTCTTAAGTATGGATCAATCATCTTCTCTATAATATATATAATCTTTAGTCGAAAGGTATGATCTCAAGATTTGCATGCGGTCTGGTATATGGTCAAAAACAAAAGGAACTTTTGGTATTTGGCTTGCAATAGAAATAGAGGTCATACTCTCATGAATACAAATACATGTATAATTATAAATCAATCAATTTAATAGAAGCAATCAATTAACCTCGCTTTGATACCACATTTGGTGCCCCTAGTTAAAAATTTTGAGGTCCTTCAGTAGTCATCTAGGTAAGGCAATCCAGTATGCCTTGGTCCAGCTCGCCCTGGAAAGGTCTAAACCTTAGTGAACTGGAAACCCAAGTGGATCTACCTTGCATGTCAAAAGCTAAGACCAGTCTAAAGACCGTTGTTGCTTTTATTGTTAGAGAGTGGAAAAATCCTTTTCCATGACTGGATAAATATCACCAATTTACTAAAGGTCTCGCTAATGACCATCTCACACTCAATCAACCTCATCGGCTTGCACTGGGAAATCAAAGTAAGATTTTCTAAGCTCACCCTTGATTCATAGACATTGATGCTTTTTTTTTAGTCTTTCATGGGCACAATCACAAATGTGTTCCCCTAAGGTGGTGTCATAAATTCTCATAAGGAGACTATCGTTGAACTACTTTGTAAATCCTTTTATTTGAAAAGCTACCCGATTGATCGAGTCCACCCATCCATGAAAATAGCATCATAGGATGAATATTCCTCTCCCACTTTCCACCCACTCATGCCACTAGTTTCTTTTTGTTATCTAATTACTACCACATTGCTGACATATGAAAGCATGTTTCTTAATTATTCTTGGCACAACGTTTGTTAAATCAACCCTTCAAACAGTTGAAGACAAGCCTAATGAAAGTACCCTAATTATTAACAACAACTTGAAATTAAACAATATTTTGTATCACATTATCATAACTTAGCCATGCCATCCAAGCCTATCAAACCCCAAGTGGATTACAACCATAATCTTTTTCTCATATAATCTACCTTAGATAGGGACTTCCATGGCTCAACAAAACAATCCATTAGAAGATCTAGAATCCAACCTTACATTGCTAGCCCATGGTGTGTACAACTAAAAAGCCCGCTACACCTCCCTCCGATCAAGCAAGGAGTTTAACGCTCATAGCCCTTCTAAGCTTCCTTGCCCCTAAGGAGTTATGGCTATTTTAATGGGCGTCCAAAAACAAAATTGCCACTATCTCCATTGCCCAAGAAAAATCAGTAGCTCATCCAACTAAATACAAGGTAAATAACCAAGAAGTAGGGATTTGACTTGGTTCATTAGCTCAAGTGCCACAAGACTTCAAGAAGAGTGGTTGTGACTATACTGCCACATTTAAATCTCCCATAGACATGGGTCCAAAATTGCCTCTTACAGGGTCTTCAAAAACTAGCTCAAGCGGTTCAAGACTTCAAGCATGAGCGGCTATGGCTTAGTTGCCGCGTTCATCTAGTCATAGACTGTAGTTTTAATCAATACAATGTTTAAATTTCCTTTTTGCCAAACAAACTTGACTGTATACAGCATTCAAAAACATTCTTTTGAACTAAAAGTGAAAATATATGTACGATGTCTCCAGTCAGGGAGTTCCCAACACTTTTAGTCACTTTAATATAGGATACTAGGCTTTGTATCTATAGTCATGTATGCAATGCATGCAATTCTACTTCTAATTTTAACTTGAACTACTAGTACTTGGTTACTAGGTTGTCGTACGTGCATAGCGTTGGTGGTCGTAAGCATTGTCGAAGTGGGGATGGGTGCTACCATAGGTGCAGTCATCGTGAGGTTAGTTGTGGGTTGGAAGAGAGAAGCAAGGATTATGGGTGGTTCCTAAACCATTGACATGGTTTGCAATGGCGTAGGGATTTTTGTTGCTTTGTCTTCGTTCTCATTATTGCTTCGGCTCGCTCTTGTTGAAGTTGCTCCTTTTCAATTGTTATGAGGTGCCATCCTTATCTTAGTGTCCCAAAAGATAGAAAAATATAATATAATTATAATCTCAACTTATTATGGCTATGTTAGTCTTTGATTTGGGGGTAGTTTTGCTGTTTTTAGGGCAAAAAAGTACTATTTTTGTGCTTTTTTTCACATTCAAACGGGGTCAAAACCTTATAAAACTTTACAAATAAGTCAATTATGGTGTAAATATCTGATTTACAAGATATTGTAATTTTTTAAACTTATTAGCTAGTTCTTTCTAATTTTTGGGGCCAAAAAAGTACCTATTTTTACACTATTTTTATATTTTTAGGAGATAAATGATATTAGACTGTGACCAAATTTTTTTGTCATGTTTTCATAGCCTTGATAATCAATTCTACAACTTTAAAATATAATATGATTTGGTTTGCTATTTTTTCCTCTTAATTTGGGTCTACAAAACACTCAAAATCGATTGCTTTTTGCCAATTGGGGATCCAAATGATCTGGAAATTAAACCAAAAATCTTTTTCAAGTTTATCTTATTCTTAATTTTATTTATACAAAAGAAATTTGAAAAACAACAATGTTTGCTCAAATCTCTATTGTTAGGGGTTGCTTTTTTTGTTTGCTTTTTTCCTAATTATAGCGTCTCTTGGCTATGTGAGGGGGTTTTGCTCATCTAGGGTCTAAAATAGATAATTAACATCTTTTCATCTGAGTTACACACAAATTTGTTAAACTATGTGATAAAATTACTCCTACCACATCTAGGTTAAATTATATTACTAATTTCTTTTAATTCTCAAATTTTAGGGCTGAAGATGGTGATGTAATTTAGAGATTTCTTAGTAAACATGCAAGATTTGGATTAGCACATCGCATACAATTGGTCAAAAAATATGCATTTTTGCCAAAACTATATATGTAGATGATAACTAGATGAAGAAGGTAATAGTAGGAGATAAGGAGAGGCTTACCCATAGATGAAGAAGGTAACAGTAGGAGACAAGGAGAGGCTTACCCATAGATGCAGGCTTTTAGTGAGGGAGAGGTCAAGAAGTGAGGCTATAATTGCCAAAATTTGCTAAGAATCGCTTCGCAAGTGTGTGTTGCCAGGGGGTACCTGTCTATTTATACTGCTTGAGGGGGTGCTCTTTAGCCAAAAATAGCAAGAGGGGAGAGAGAAGGTGCTAAAATAAAGCACTTTTGGCTGTATTTTTGACTTGCTTAGCTTTTTTTAAGCCTTGGGGGCCATGTTTGGCCCAATTTGGCCCCCATTCACACCTTCTCTAACAAAATAGCTTATATGGTTCATACTACTCCAATTTCAATCCGTATTCCCCATCTGTAAATGAATCTAACCTTAATTTTGCAAAAAAATTATAAAATTTTAGCCGTAAAACTTGATTTCTTTGCACAACTCTCTATACTAAACAAATTTTTATGCCGTAAATTGTGCTAGAGATCTATTTTCACCTAGAATAACATTACTTTACAAGGGATTCTATGAAAACATAATGGGATTCACTCACAAAAAAATACCATAGCTTTTCATTGAAATGCTCTCTTAAATCAGTACAATTTGATGAGTAAGAGTCTCCAACATCTAAAAATAATTCGTCTAAGTCTAGTAATGTGGTACATTACATATATATATATATCCAAACTAACTTTTTCTAGAATTCTGTCAAAAACTCACCCATAGGTTTTGTAGAGACCCAAATGACCTAATAGTCGACGAATGCATCTCTTGCAACACCCTTTCCTTATATGAAGAGTTAGGAACCAAATACACTTTCCCACGATACCATAGAAGGCCATTGTGCACCTTATAATGAGGGAACTCGTCACTAACACTATGCTATAATTTCAATTGATCAAGTAGGTACTCCTCTTGTATTACCATAATCCAATCTTTGAAGACCTCCCAATAAAGAGAGCATCGACCACCACATTATATTTTCCAATCATGTAGGCTACCTCAAAGTCATAACTTTGAACAGTGGTCAACCACCTCCTTTTCTTAGGAGAGAGAGATTGGGTTGAGACATCAAATATTTAAGTACCCTATGATCACTTCTCTCCTTTTCTTAGGAGAGAGGTTGGTTGAGACATGAAATATTTGAGTACCCTAATATCACTTCTCACCTTCAAGTAACTCCCATAAATGTGATGATGCCACTTCTTGATTATATGTATGATTGCCAACATTTCTTGCTCAATGCATGCAAAGACATCTCTTTGTTGGCGAGCTTTCTACTCTTATATGCAGTCACACCATGCTCTTGGTACAAAACAACCATCTAGATTAGAAAGAAGTTTAAATGGATATTTAAAAAACCTTTAAAATCTCATTTAAAAAAGAACCAAAAACATTATGTTATTTTCTTGAGTGGAAACCTACGTTCCCTTGCTTCATTAAAAAAGTTTAAGAGAATATTATTCAAAAAACCATAAGATATTGTTTTCATAATTATACTGTCTTCACACATTTTACCCAAACTTGGAAGCACATGTGAATTTGCTTAAAGTTCAAAACCAAATAGTCAACAACTCATGCATGCACTATAGTTTTCAAAGGATTTATAACCATGTGGACATTGACACATTTGAAATAATGTGAGTAGACTTTTGTTTAGATAGAGGCAAAATAAAAATGGACAAAGATCATAAAGAAAATTAGAACCAAAGTTCAAGCAATGACTTGTGAAACTATTGAAGAAGTGTACTTTTAGATGCACTTTGTGCCCTCATCACAAAAATGGAAAACAATATGATAACCATGGCTTAGCATCTCTTAGCAAATTCAAATAAAATAACTTCTCATTCCTATTAGGAGAAAATGGAAATCCACCATTTATGTTGGGGATTTTCACTTTTCTTAAGACTGAGTAATTGGGATTTTAATAAATTAAGTGTTGAGAATCGTAGAGCACTATCACATCTTAAGTGGACACACTAGCATGGGGACACTTCACTAAATTGATGTGTCATTTTGTTGACACGTTATACACCTATGTGACAATCATGTCTTGCTTAACAAGTGATTTTCATGTGTACTTTTCTTTATAATGACATAAGTGATTAAAATGATTGTGTGTGATACGCACGTGTTTCTATTCTACTTGCTCTATATTTGTATATAGATGCATTGAACCTCATGGCCATCTTAGGCTATGGTCATTTTATTGTTGGTTAGTTGAGTGTGGTATACACGATTCATGTGTAACTAGATCTATTAACCTTGATTTATAATTAATGAGAATATATTTTGTTTATCTTAATTATGAGTTAAGTGTGATAGATAGCATAATTTTCCACCTCAATTTACTCTTCTAGAAATTATACAAATAGAGGAAGGACACAATTGGCTCACAAGCCTTTTACAATTGCAACAACTAGTAGTTACACATATAAAGTGCATTTTGGTGACTTGGTCTTCGTGACATCTTTAATCTTATTTTCTCATGTTAACTCTTTTTTTGTTTACCTTGGTTTAGCTCTACTTTTTCTACTTAGCTCTACTCTTTCTACTTCACAACTCCAACATTATTAATTATGGTTTGTCGTAGGATCTTATATTTGCAAATTAGCCCGTTTGGCTGCTGCCCAGATTACCGCCTAGACTGACCATTGTGCAACAAACCAAGCCTTCTTGTTTTGTAACAAACTTGTAACAATTTCTTAAAGAATGGGTAGTACTCGTGTGGTTGTAAAGGGGCAAAGGGGGATTAGTAGAGTGTATGGATTAGAGGATAGAGAAGACTTGGTCTACCCAGCTGAGATTATAAGGAAAAGAGTGTGTTTTTTCCTGGATAGTTTGAGAATCATGCACGTCTACTTGGGCCCGAAGGAGAGGAATAGTACTGAATAGGAAGATAGGAGATTTGAGTGAGTAGTTCATGAGCATAGATCTTGCTAAGGCATTATACTATATTACTCAAACTATTACTCAAGAATGACACATGGTTGGTCTTTGTCTTATTTGACTCATGTCTGGATTCAGGACTGACCCATGAACTAACCTGCTTGTAGTCATGATCAACTCCCCGAGCTTAGGCAGACAAGTAGCTCGACGTCCTAGCGTTGGCTTATTGCATTGGGAACAGTTGCATTAGTTGCGCTCTTTTGGAGTCGACTAGGTGGTATGGAACCACGTAAAAGCCAAGTCTTGACCAAACACCGAAACTTAATGCATTCATGGTTTGCATGATTCTCATATGTGTAGTACATGCTACTCTCCATAGAGTGTTGCTCTTCGTTGTGGTTTCAAAGAGAGTGCTTCTAGTTTGGCTTGATGAATTTCCACATGAATTAGGAATACAATCAAATAATCTATAGCTCAGTCAGTGAAGCTCAAAGATAATCTATATCTTAGATAATCTATATCTTAGTTGGCAAAGCTCAAAAATAAATCCAAAGTGTTGCTCAACTCTAGAACATAACTTGCATGACCAAAAAATCCTTTTAAATATGTAAGGATGTTTGAACCACACTCAAAGTTTTGGAATACATGGGCTATCCTCTAAACTCTCTAGCTCAAAGTGAAAAGCTTGCTAGCACACCCATGTTGCTCCATCAAGAGAGCTAAAGAGTTTCCCTTTGTCTACCTAATCATAACTTAGACTTGAAAGTTCACAATATCTATGCCACTTACATTTGTAATTCCATCCAATGGAATGGATCTAATAATCGAGCTATTGACTTTACAAGTAGTGTAACACTAATTCATAAGCTTGCATCACAATTGAGAAGAATATGCATTACAACAAAAATTGATTTACAAGTAGTATAACATTAATTCATAAAGCTTGTATCAAAATTGAGAAGAACATGCATTACAACATAGATTGATTATAATGCAAATTACAACGGCTTCGGCTTTGGCTTGTTGGGCTTGCTTAAATATCCCTCAAATAGAATGTGATAGGTCTTGACCCTTGGGATATTCACACAAAATACTCACACCTCTTCTTCATATCTCTGAATCATATCCCTCTCACACTCTTCATATCCATTTCTTCATACCCTTGAATCATATCCCTTTCACACCTCTTCATATTCCTTATTTCATTTAATAATCCTTATAATTAAACATGAGTCTATAATCATTTAATGTTCTAACACCTTAAGTAATATCCTAGGTGCTAATAAGTGAACAATACACCTTACCAGTAATTGAAAATGTCCTAGGTGCTAATAAATGAACATTATTCTATTAACCATTTAATGTTCTAACACCTTATTCTATTAACACCTTACTAGTAATTGAGAATGTCCTAGGTGCTAATAAGTGAACAATATACCTTACCAATAATTGAGAATGTCATAGTGCTAATAAGTGATGTCCTAGGTGCTAATAAGAGAACAATATACCTTACCAGTAATTGAGAATGTCATAGTGCTAATAAATGAATATTATTCTTAGATTCTTTCCCTTAATGATCAATTCATTTTCCTTCAGACCCCTCTAAAGTACCTAAACTTGAGTTTTTAAGCACTTTTATGAGAATATATGCTTGGAGTAATAACAAGTTCCATTTCTTTTCCTTAAAGCTGTTCATGAATAAAATGATAGACGTTAATGTGTTTTGCCCTTGCACGAACAACTAGGTTCTTTCCAATTTGAATACAACATTGGTTGTCCTAACAAAAATTGAGTTGGATGTTCTCGATCCTTCACAATTTGACTTAGTAATCTCCTTACCACAACACATTTTGCACACTACATTCTTAGCTATATTATACTCCACTTTAGTGGAGGATAAAGCCACATTTTCTTGCTCCCCCCCCCTAAAATAGATCCTAAGCCAAGAGAAAATACGTATGGAAACATGTTTTTTAAATTAAAATAGATCCAAAGGAAACTTTCCCAATCCGCATCATATAATCATGAAAGAATAAAATCATAAGATGATGTATACTCAATATAATAACTAAATGTTCCTTTTAAATACTTTATCAAACGCTTTGCTTCTCTCCAATGTTATAGATAAACCATATGATAACTTATGGCCTCCCCACAAGTTGTGTACACAGTACTATTAACACAAGATTCAAGTATAAAGGGCAAAAAGGTTTAGATTTAATTCCAAAACGGATTCTATATATCTATCATGTTGAAAATTTCTAATATCTCCTTAATGTACTTTAATTGAGTAAGAAACATACTTGATTCTTGTTTAATTTTAAGACTGTAATGAAGTAGATCCTTCAACATGTGATGTATAGAAGATAACACTCACGAGAAGTAAAATCTCTCACATCACATAACTTTAAAACTCATATTGCACAATAATAGAGATGATAGATGAGAATATTATATGAAGTGAGATATAATAGTGGCAAAGCCCCACACTCATGTGATCTTGCAAGAGAGCTTTGATGGCTAATTCAAGAACTTCTAAGGTAGAGTTTGTATGCTAGTAGAAGCTAGGGAGTAAACTCAAAGAAGTGATGATTAATGAACTATGTGGAGAAGGGGCTTGCCATTTATCTATACATTAGAGAATAGACTATACAGAGAAGGGGCTAGCCATGCATCTACACATGGGCCATGACTATGACTGCATAGGCTCACGATAGAGGTAGGGAGTAAACTCGAGTGATGATGACTGATGAACTGTGTGGAGAAGGGGATGCCTGTGTGGAGAAGGGGCTGGCTATGTATCTATATATGGGCCATGACTACGTGGAGAAGGGGCTGGCCATGCATCTACACATGGGCCATGACTATGACTTCAAAGGTCCACGACTGGCAATCATAGTTGGTGCCACCATCCATTCTATGTAGACTTGGCCATAAAGATATACTAGAGACTACTATGTTTCCATACCTCCCACATGGCCATGTGGGCTTATCTTGGGCCTCGTAATGTCAGGACTAGGTGTCCAAGAGTAAAGTCTACCTACTCCATGTGTGGATTGTTATGAGATAATGATCTAGTGTAGCATGTAGCCTAATTAGTAGTGTGCCAAATCTAATCTAAGTTATCTTTGTGCCATCTCACTTCATAGGCCACCATACGAGGATGTCGATCTCGTGAGCTACTTAACCATGGCAAACTCCTCATAATGGGGGGCATACTAACATGAGCTAGTCAGTTCCTAGATAATACAATTTAAGGGTGGAGCATTGATATCCAACACGCCCAATTATTTCATATCAAATTCCTTTAAAAATGACTTTGCTTTACTTTTCCAATAAGAACATTATAACTAACACTGATGATTAGATCATCCACATGTACAAGTCATGTAACCACCTTTGTTTAATAACACTTATTCATGATGATGCATCCATTAAGAGCATATTCTTTTATAGATCATCCAAATTACGAGCTAGGTACCCTACATAATCAAAGTCCAAACCTCAAACATTGTTTCAAATCTTTATCCTTCTTTTGTGCAGGAAGATATAGGTTCCCAAAGATAGGTGGTTATCACCACACGAATGCCATGTCTACAATAGCATGTTAGGGTATCTCCTCTAACTCTTTTTCTTTTAAATATTATAAACCTTGACTTGATGGACTTATAAACTATTCCAAAAACCAATCTTTAAGTTTTCAAAGTAGCATTGCCTTCTAGATATCTAAAAGATATGGTTTTGAAAGAGGGAAGACCTGCTCAGGCTGGAGTAATCAAATCAGGATATCTAGATGTAATTTTCAGTCTTCTACTTTCGAAAAAAACTCAAAATATAAAAATTTAATTTTCAGTTTTCATGGGATTAGACACTGCCCTTGCATTTCAGCAAGTGGTAAGACCTTCCCTTCATCTATCTGTCTCTCATGTACGGGATTAGACACTACCAAATATGGTAAGACCTTCCCATCTCTCTCATATTTGTCTATGCTTTCATGCTATCTACCACCATTGATCACCAACAATGATGTAGGCAGGAGGATTGCCCTTGAGGAGGGATTATCTATCAAGGTCCATCTCTCTGTCTATCTACAATCAGTTAGTCTCTCTGTCTATGTGTCTATCTTGTGTGATCTTACAGTCACATGTCTCTGACACTCTGTCTATCAGTCTATATGCCTCTCTTTTGTGGATTAGCTACCCACATTCTCTTGGCATTTTTTGTCTATGTCCCCATTTATCTTCAATCTGTCAGACTCTCTCATGTCTATCTGATAGTCTCTCTCTCTCTCTCTCTGTGGGACCACTCTACTGGCTGATTGCCTCTCTCTCTGTCTGTCTATGATCCACTCTTGTCCCTACCCTTGTGGACCCATATGAGGATATCACTTGAGGAGGGGTGTCTCAGGATTTTGTCTATCTTATCTTCTGGCTTGTCTCTCAGTCCTTGTCTAGTCTATCTGTATTAGTCTTATCTTTTGTCATGTCATAGTCTTGTCTTTCTATCTTCCTTCTAGTGTCCACTTAAGGAGGGTGTTGGAGATAAGTGCACACTAGGTGTTCTCCTAGTCTAGTCTAGTCTAGTGCCATGTGGCACCTCTATAATTGTCCCATAAGTCAGTGAGTCTACTCTATCTTGTACTTCTCACCTATATATTATGGGTGTCACATCAATGAAAGAATCAATCTTGTGTCTTGTCTACACTCATCTTAAGGTATCTCTATGCTTTGTCTTGCTCTCATTTCAGTTTCAGTTTCAGTTTCAGCTTTGTCTCTCCCCCATTTCTCCTACATTAGCAACCTTCTCAAAGGAAAATGAAGAGACTAAATGGGAAGAAAATAAACTAACGTCAACATTGAAGTCACTTTTAAGCCATAATGATGAGACTAAATGGAATGAAAGTAATCTAAAGTTAGCATTAAAGACACTTTTAAGTCTCAAGTAGCATCTAATATTTTCAACATTCAAGGCACTTTTAAGTCTCAAGTAGCATATGATATTTTCAACATTCAAGGCACTTTTAAGTCACAAGTAGCATTTCTGATATTTTCATGCAATCACTTGAGAAATATCATTTCTGTGCAGTAACTAATCATAATAAATGACTAACATCACAATTGAGGGGCAATGTGACTAATAGTTCAAAGTGTTGTATGCCATTGAGGAGCAAGGAGATTAATATATTTTAAAGGACTATATTACTTTATGTTTTGATAAAAGAGAACTGTTGATTATTCAAGATAACTATAACTTGAATACTATCTTGTCACACAACTAGATACTTCATGCTAAACTTGAGAACACTTAATAGGACATGCTTCCTGGAACAACTTTAAAGTTTATGTCCAACTAAAACACAATTATTTATCCACCCCATCTTTAAATTCACATATGTATTTCTTTTCTATCTCCTCGTGCCTGTGAAATCCTTCCTTTTAAAAATCCATAAATATTTATAAGAAGAAATTACCTCTTTATAAGATGCAACTTTTGTTCGAGTTTGTAAATGTGGCTCTGTATAATGAACTCCTCATTTCTTCCAATTCTTTCAGCTTAACTTTTTTGAGCCAAATTATATTTATTGAAGTTATTGCTCTTTCCCTTCGCTTTTTTCGCCCTTGACTACCTTCACCATGCTTATCCAAGAATTTATATAGCTATTTATGTAACTCAGTGATTTTTTTCTTTGTAGCCCCCCTTGCCCTTTTCATCTATTCAAAAAGCCTTCTTGTGTATTTATTTGACCTTTAACTCACCTACATTACTTCTTTCATGTTAACTCACCTACATTACTTCTTTCATGTTAGTTATTCTTTACATGTTCAAAGGCATCCTTTTCGTATTAGATTCATATGTACTTCTTCTCTCTTTTCTACAATGTTTGTTGAACTACCTCACCATATTACTCCATAATCTTTAAGTTACAATTTCTTGATTTGTTGTTGTTTCCTCCATGGTTAAATCTATCATCTTTAACCTTTTTAGCACACCAACCCCATTCATGAGAGAGAGAGAGAGAGAGAGAGAGAGAGAGAGAGAGAGAGAGAGAGAGAGAGAGAGAGAGAGAGAGGTGACGCTCATGGTTCCAACCTTGTTCAAATTGTGAATAAATACTCTTTCTAATGACACACTTCTCAACAAAGTGTGTCACTGGAATGGTGTTGTAATATGCAACACTCTAAAATATTAGTATCATTGCCCCTTAATAATGGTGATGTTAGTTATTTATTAGATAGTGATGTTGAAAAGTGTGTCATTAGAAAGAGTATTTATTCACAATATCTAGGAACTTGGGGAGGAGGTAGCACCAACAGGGTTGGAACCACTAGCATTACCCCCCCCCCCTCTCTCTCTCTCTCTCTCTCTCTCTCTCTCTCTCTCTCTCTCTCTCTCTCTCTCTCTCTCTCTCTCTCTCTCTCTCTCGGTGCCCAAAAGGTTGAGAATGATAGATTTAACCATGCCATAAAGGAATGAAGGAATGTCAAGTAATATTGAGAAGTGGAAATAGAAGAGGGAACAACAACAAAGTTAAGAAACTGGAATGGATTGAAAGAGAGAAACTTAAAGACTATGGACTAGTGTGGTGAGGTACTTCAACAAACACTATAGAAAAGAGAGAAAAAGTACATATGAATCTAATAGGCAAAGGATGCCTTTATATGCAAATGTAGGTGAGTTAATGCTCAAATAAAGAAAAAAGAAGCCTTTTTTAAAAGGTGAAAAGGGCAAGGGGGTTTGCTACAAATAAAAAAACCGTTGAGCTACACTATCTAGTTGCATACTATCTTGTAAAAACAAGATACTCCATGCTAAAGTTAAGAACACTTAAGAGGATATGATTTGTAAAACATTTGTAAAGTTTGGGCATAAGTAAAAGACAACCATCTATCCACCCCATCTTTAATTTCACATATGCATTCTTTTTCTATTTCCTCGTGCTTTTACTTGAAAAAGTCCATGAAGATTTATAAGAAGACGTTATGGACCTCTTGATAAGTTAGACCTTTTGTTGGATTTTGTAAACATGGCTTGTAGATTAATCATGTTGCCACTCTTTTTTTCCTTGAATGTTTGCTCAACTCCTCCTTTTTTCCACCTATCACTTATTCTTTCAGCTTACCTTTTTCTTGTGCCAGATTATACTTCTTGAAGTTATTTCTCTTTTTCATTCCTTAATTGCCTTCACCATCCTTAGAATTATATAGCTATCTATGTAACTCGGTTGTTTTTTCTTTGTAGCCCCCCCCTCCCCCCCCCTTGGTGATACCCTTTTCATCTATTAAAAAAGGCTTCTTTTTCCTTTCTTTAAGCATTAACTCATCTACATTACTTCTTTCACCAATGCATTAAGTGTACAAAGGCATCCCTTGTGTAATAGATTCATACGTACTTTTTCTCTCTTTTCTTTAGTGTTTGTTTGAACTACCTCACTTCCCCACCCTACTACGTAGTGTTCAAGTTTCTCTCTTTCAAGCCACTTCAAAATTTTGATTTTGTTATTGTTCCCTCTTTTATTTTCATTTCTCTATATTACATTCCTCTATGGCGTATCTAAACCTATCACCTTCAATCTTTTTAGCATCCCCCCACTACTACTACATAGTGTTTAAGTTTGTTTCTTTCAAATCACTTCAAAATTTTGACTTTATTATTATTCCCTCTTTTATTTCCATTTCTCTATATTATTTTACAATCCTCTATGGCATATATAAATCTATCATCTTCAACCTTTTTAGCATCCCCCCCTTGAGAGAGAGAGAGAGAGAGAGAGAGAGAGAGAGAGAGAGAGAGAGAGAGAGATTTCTTAGAAGTAAGGTCCGTGGTTCCAACCTTGGTGCTATCTCCCTTCCCCCGTTCATATAGAAATTGTGAATAAATACTCTTTCTAATGACACAATTTTCAACATGTGACCTTAGAAAAATCGCATGCTCTTTCATGAGTTTTTGGCAATAATTGTAATGAGCATTATCAATTATCACAAACATTAGCATGGCTTAAAATAATCTCACATGTTTAAAATCATGACTTTATGGGAAGAAATGAGTGCAATCACTTTTATGCATAGAAATATGTGGTTGAAACCACGGTTACATTTCTTACACATGTTTTTCCTTATGCGATTGACATCTAAAAATAACTCTAAAAGAAGAGCTAAAGTCAAGGAACTAGATAATAAAATGGGACAAAATTAATGCTATGATGAAATATTATGCGCGCGCGTGTGTGTGTGTGTGTGTGTGTGTGTGTGTTGTGTGTGAGAGAGAGAGAGAGAGAGACAGAGAGAGAGAGAGAGATTTCTTAGAAGTAAGGTCTGTGGTTCCAACCTTGTTGGTGCTATCTCCCTTCCCCCATTCATATAGAAATTGTGAATAAATACTCTTTCTAATGACACAATTTTCAACATGTGACCTTAGAAAAATTGCATGCTCTTTCATGAGTTTTTGGCAATAATTGTAATGAGCATTATCAATTATCACAAACATTAACATGGCTTAAAATAATCTCACATGTTTAAAATCATGACTTTATAGGAAGAAATGAGTGCAATCTCACTTTTATGCATAGAAATATGTGGTTGAAACCACAGTTACATTTCTTACACATGTTTTTTTATATGCGATTGACATCTAAAAATAACTCTAAAAGAAGAGCTAAAGTCAAGGAATTAGATAATAAAATGGGACAAAATTAATGCTATGATGAAATATTATGCGTGTGTGTGTGTGTGTGTGTGTGTGTGTGTGAGAGAGAGAGAGAGAGAGAGAGAGAGAGAGAGAGAGAGAGAGAGAGATGCAAGAGTTGTTTTCCCACTGTGTGGTGTGGGGTTTTTTATATGATATAACAAGATGGGTGGGCGCGAGAGAGGGGGGAGATGCATGCATGCTAAATAAAGCACTAAAAGCGGTGTGCACATTGATACCTCTAAATATTTTACTAAAAGACATGGATATTTTTGATGCTCCAATTAAGATTAACCACAAAAAATATTTCCATAGACTTACTTTTCAATATTAAATGAAGGCAAAGGAATTAAGTTTTTATGCATACTAAATTTAATTATGGGTTCTCGTTTATTACAATATAATACGTGAAAGAATGCATCAATACTACCTAAGACACATTTATGATCTATATGCAAAGATTAAGGTGAAAAAATACTATAGAATACTAAAACTCATTTATGTGCGAAGATTAAGGTGATAACAAAACAAAAATGCAAATTAAAATCCAATTTGAATTGAGGCTATCCAAGGACTTATGTGATTAGAAAGGGGGAAAAAGATAAGAAAGTGGAGAAAAGCATACTTTGTTGTGTGTTGCATAAGTTGCCATTCTAGCCCATATATTTTGGATGCATCAAATCACATTGAGAGGAACATTTAAGTTTTTTTGAAGTGTTTGATTATGCAAGAAGGTAAAAACTTGAAAGTTTATGCAAACATGGAATAAGACAAAAAGATAAAGAGAACAAAGGGTGAAGCAATACTAAGAGGACGTCTTTCATACAAAACCATAACCTCTTCTGCTTTACTTTCCTTTTATAATTCACTTGCTTCTTTTCACCATCCTCTCCTTTATTGGTAATAAATAAATAAATTTATAGTTTGGTTATCATTTCCAATGCGTCTATTTAATCCTACTTAGAGGCCCCAATTTTTGGTGCTTTATTATGTGTGCTTCTTAAGTTCTATAGAAAAGCAAAGGCATGGAAGGCAATCACATCTTTTGTGCTCAATTATATTCTCTTTATTCTCCAATTCTGTAGATATGGACAATAAATGTAATAGTATGCTTTGACTCTACCTTCCTTTTAGAATACGTTTTCATGATATATGGTATTGCTCAAGAAAACCTTCTCCCAGAAGGATAGGTAAGAGGTTGAGTAAGGAGGTCCCCAATATTATTGTGCAAAAGTGTAGATGTTAGTAGGTAGTAAGAGTGTAGATGGTACCTAGTTAGAGATTAGACTTCAATGGGGTTAGCTATGGTGCAAGCGGTCTCGTAAGAGTGTAGATGATAGTTAGTTATGGTGAAAGCGGTCTAGTAAGAGTGTAGATGATAGTTAGTTATGGTGCAAGCGGTCTAGTAAGACTATAGATGATAGCTAGTTAGAGATTAGACTTTAATGAGGTTAGCTATGGTGCAAGCGCTCTAGTAAGAGTGTAGATGATAGTTAGTTAGAGATTAGACTTTAATGGGGTTCGCTATGATGCAAGCGGTCTAGTAAGAGTGTAGATGATAGTTAGTTCTGGTGCAAGTGGTCTAGTAAGAGTGTAGATGATAGTTAGTTAGATATTAGACTTTAATGAGGTTCTTAGGGTCTTAGGAAAATCACCATCAAATATTTGGGCTACCTCTCCATAGCCACTAATCTTCTTCCTTCCCAACCTCTCTTCCTCTCTCTACCTCTCCATAGCCACTAATCTTCCTCCATGTAGGGGTGTCTCAACGGAGCAATACATAAATGACCTTCTTGTGAGCATTTATATACTCAAGTATGGCTTGTCAGTCCCTAGCTAGTCATGGGTAACTAGGCACTTCTAGTCATGGTGTGGTACATGCCGGTGAATTGGCCATCTAAGATTGTAATATGGGATTTGATCACTCTCTTAGATCATAAATGATTGTGGGAAGCACAAAACGCCGAAAATGTTGTGAAGCACATAGTGGGAAGCTCGTGATGGCTCACTTTGCTACCTAAACTACTGGCTACCCAAGGGAAGCTCTGATTTGAATCAGACTAGTTCGATTGGGAAGAGGAAAATGGAGATGGTTTTAAATAAGGTAGAGGGGAGAGGACTTAGGAGGATGAGAGAGAGAGAGAGATCCTGTAACTCAGTGATTTTTTTCTTTGTATCCCCCCTTGCCCTTTTCATCTTTTCAAAAAGCCTTCTTGTGTATTTATTTGACCTTTAACTCACCTACATTACTTGTTTCATGTTAGTTATTCTTGTGTATTTATTTGACCCTTTAACTCACCTACATTATGTTAGTTATTCTTTACATGTTCAAAGGCATCCTTTTCGTATTAGATTCATATGTACTTCTTCTCTCTTTTCTACAATGTTTGTTGAACTACCTCACCATATTACTCCATAATCTTTAAGTTACAATTTCTTGATTTGTTATTGTTTCCTCCATGGTTAAATCTATCATCTTTAACCTTTTTAGCACACCAACCCCATTCATGAGAGAGAGAGAGAGAGAGAGAGAGAGAGAGAGAGAGAGAGAGAGAGAGAGGTGACACTCATGGTTCCAACCTTGTTCAAATTATGAATAAGTACTCTTTCTAATGACACACTTTTCAACTACGAGAGGGACGGACAGGAAACCTACTTATCCATCTCTCGATCTGAATCAAGCAAAAACTTTGTGTGACCAATTTCAGTTCCTAAATACAAAGAATAGACTACCGTTGAACTAAACTAGTTTTCATTTGATTGAAATCACCAAGAATCTAGTTGAAGAGTTAGACAAATGATGGGTAGATTACACTGATGAGAGATCAAAGATTCTCATTATGAAATTGGAAATTAATGAAAAAAGGAGTTTTGTGGAACCAATCTCAAACCGGGAATTTTACTTACATAGAACCTTTGTTTTTCATCTAAAGGATTGTTTTTCATCTAAAGGATTGTTTTACGCCGGAATGATGGAGGAAGCATTTTGCATGTGTTTTACTAAGAGGAGTTTCATTGCAACAGCTGTGGTGGGGAGTCATCGAGGGACGTCGCTCGCGCGGGCAAAGCCCGCCGAGGTCTTGACTAGCCTCGGAAATGAGACTAATTGTTATATATTATAACACCATTAAGACTATGTTGCAACACCATTTCCTCAATGGTGATGTACACTCTAAACTATTAGAGTGTTGTATATTACAACACCATTAAGGTTATATTACAACACCATCGAGGCAATGGTGTTGCAACATAGTCTTAATGGTGTTGTAAAATATAACAATTAGTCTCATTTACCCTTAATGGTGATGCTAGTTATTTATTAGATAGTGATGTTGAAAAGTGTGTCACTGGAATGGTGTTGTAATATGCAACACTCTAAAATATTAGTATCATTGTCCCTTAATAATGGTGATGTTAGTTATTTATTAGATAGTGATGTTGAAAAGTGTGTCATTAGAAAGAGTATTTATTCACAATATCTAGGAACTTGGGGAGGAGGTAGCACCAACAAGGTTGGAACCACGAGCCTTACCCCCCCCCCCTCTCTCTCTCTCTCTCTCTCTCTCTCTCTCTCTCTCTCTCTCTCTCTCGCGGGGGGGGGGGGGGGGGGGGGGGGGGGCGGAGGGGGTGCTCAAAAGGTTGAAAATGATAGATTTAACCATGCCATAAAGGAATGAAGGAATGTCAAGTAATATTGAGAAGTGGAAATAGAAGAGGGAACAACAACAAAGTTAAGAAACTGGAATGGATTGAAAGAGGGAAACTTAAAGACTATGGACTAGTGTGGTGAGGTACTTCAGCAAACACTATAGAAAAGAGAGAAAAAGTACATATGAATCTAATAGGCAAAGGATGCCTTTATATGCAAATGTAGGTGAGTTAATGCTCAAATAAATAAAAAAGAAGCCTTTTTGAAAAGGCAAAAAGGGCAGGGGGGTTTGCTACAAATAAAAAAACCGTTGAGCTACACTATCTAGTTGCATACTATCTTGTAAAAACAAGATACTCCATGCTAAAGTTAAGAACACTTAAGAGGATATGGTTTGTAGAACATTTGTAAAGTTTGGGCATAAATAAAAGACAACCATCTACCCACCCCATCTTCAATTTCACATATGCATTCTTTTTCTATTTCCTTGTGCTTTTACTTGAAAAAGTCCATGAAGATTTATAAGAAGAAGTTATGGACCTCTTGATAAGTTAGACCTTTTGTTGGAGTTTGTAAACATGGCTTGTAGATTAATCATGTTGCCACTCTTTTTTTCCTTGAATGTTTGCTCAACTCCTCCTTTTTTCCACCTATCACTTATTCTTTCAGCTTACCTTTTTCTTGTGCCAGATTATACTTCTTGAAGTTATTTCTCTTTTTCATTCCTTAATTGCCTTCACCATCCTGAGAACTTATATAGCTATCTATGTAACTCGGTTGTTTTTTCTTTGTAGCCCCCCTCCCTCCCTCCCTCCCCCCCCCCGCCTTGGTGATACCCTTTTATCTATTAAAAAAGGCTCCTTTTTCCTTTCTTTAAGCATTAACTCATTACATTACTTCTTTCACCAATGCATTAAGTGTACAAAGGCATCCCTTGTGTATAGATTCATATGTACTTTTTCTCTCTTTTCTTTAGTGTTTGTTGAACTACCTCACTTCCCCACCCTACTATGTAGTGTTCAAGTTTCTCTCTTTCAAGCCACTTCAAAATTTTGATTTTGTTATTGTTCCCTCTTTTATTTTCGTTTCTCTATATTACATTCCCCTATGGCGTATCTAAACCTATCACCTTCAATCTTTTTAGCATCCCCCCACTACTACTACATAGTGTTTGTTTCTTTCAAATCACTTCAAAATTTTGACTTTATTATTATTCCCTCTTTTATTTCCATTTCTCTATATTATTTTACAATCCTCTATGGCATATATAAATCTATCATCTTCAACCTTTTTAGCGTCCCCCCTGAGAGAGAGAGAGAGAGAGAGAGAGAGAGAGAGAGAGAGAGAGAGAGAGAGAGAGAGAGAGAGAGAGAGAGAGAGAGAGAGAGAGATTTCTTAGAAGTAAGGTCCGTGGTTCCAACCTTGTTGGTGCTATCTCCCTTCCCCCGTTCATATAGAAATTGTGAATAAATACTTTTTCTAATGACACAATTTTCAACATGTGACCTTAGAAAAATGGCATGCTCTTTCATGAGTTTTTGGCAATAATTGTAATGAGCATTATCAATTATCACAAACATTAACATGGCTTAAAATAAACTCACATGTTTAAAATCATGACTTTATGGGAAGAAATGAGTGCAATCTCACTTTTATGCATAGAAATATGTGGTTGAAACCACGGTTACATTTCTTACACATGTTTTTCCTTATGCGATTGACATCTAAAAATAACTCTAAAAGAAGAGCTAAAGTCAAGGAACTAGATAATAAAATGGGACAAAATTAATGCTATGATGAAATATTATGCGTGCGTGTGTGTGTGTGTGTGAGAGAGAGAGAGAGAGAGAGAGAGAGAGAGAGAGATGCAAGAGTTGTTTTTCCATTGTGTGGTGTGGGGGTTTTTATATGATATAACAAGATGGGTGGGCGCGCGAGAGGGGGGAGATGCATGCATGCCTAATTAAGCACGAAAAGCGGTGTGCACATTGATACCTCTAAATATTTTACTAAAAGACATGGATATTCTCGATGCTCCAATTAAGATTAGTTATGGTGCAAGCGGTCTAGTAAGAGTGTAGATGATAGTTAGTTATGGTGCAAGCGGTCTAGTAAGACTATAGATGATAGCTAGTTAGAGATTAGACTTTAATGAGGTTAGCTATGGTGCAAGCGCTCTAGTAAGAGTGTAGATGATAGTTAGTTAGAGATTAGACTTTAATGGGGTTCGCTATGATGCAAGCGGTCTAGTAAGAGTGTAGATGATAGTTAGTTCTGGTGCAAGTGGTCTAGTAAGAGTGTAGATGATAGTTAGTTAGATATTAGACTTTAATGAGGTTCTTAGGGTCTTAGGAAAATCACCATCAAATATTTGGGCTACCTCTCCATAGCCACTAATCTTCTTCCTTCCCAACCTCTCTTCCTCTCTCTACCTCTCCATAGCCACTAATCTTCTTCCTCCATGTAGGGGTGTCTCAACGGAGCAATACATAAATGACCTTCTTGTGAGCATTTATATACTCAAGTATGGCTTGTCAGTCCCTAGCTAGTCATGGGTAACTAGGCACTTCTAGTCATGGTGTGGTACATGCTGGTGAATTGGCCATCTAAGATTGTAATATGGGATTTGATCACTCTCTTAGATCATAAATGATTGTGGGAAGCACAAAACGCCGAAAATGTTGTGAAGCACATAGTGGGAAGCTCGTGATGGCTCACTTTGCTACCTAAACTACTGGCTACCCAAGGGAAGCTCTGATTTGAATCAGACTAGTTCTATTGGGAAGAGGAAAATGGAGATGGTTTTAAATAAGGTAGAGGGGAGAGGACTTAGGAGGATGAGAGAGAGAGAGAGATCCTGTATATTTGTTGGATATTTTTTTGGGAAAGATTATCCTATTTGTTTGACCTTAGGCTCCTCCAAGTCCCAGGAATCTTCCCTCTTCTTTAAGCTTTTGACCCTTTGTTATCAATTTTTTTTGGTGCATCATTTTTAAAGGCCTTTTCTTTGCGTTTACTTTGATAGCCACGAGGTCCATCTTCATCTTCATCGTCGCCGCCTGCCGCCGGGTATGGCAGCCCTTGCTCTCTTCCTGCTTCTTCTCCTCCCCCTTCCCCGCCTACACGCAGAAGCTCCAGCGGATCCGCAGCTCAGCGATGGCCTGTCCTCGCCGCCGCCATGCCAGGACGACCCCGCCTTCCTCCAGGAGCTGCATCGCACCAGAAGCCAGCTTCACGATCTCGGCACGTTTCTTAATCCGTGAACTTTTTCACATGGAAGTCTTCTGCGCAGGAAGGAAATGAGCTTGCGTGCCTGGATTTTCTGTGTGCAGAGAGAAGCTTGTCGGAAAAGGATCTTGCATTGCAGGACAAAGGCAAGGCCATCTCTTCACTCCAAGCGGAGCTTGAAAGACTCAAGGTTCGACTGGGTATTCTTTTGGGTTCTAAACTTAGGGCACAAGCAGTCTATATGTAAGCAATATAATGCTTGCAATTTGAGTTTTGTTGCTTGCATTCTATGCCTCAATTTTATTTGAAATCCGGAGTCTGTTTCACCAGAAAAAGGAGAGCTTGGATCTGGACGCTGTGCTCAAGGAGTTACGGTCCAAGGTAGAGTTGCTCTTTTGAACCTTCTCATCAGTGGATATGTCCAAAGCTCGTTCCCTTGTCTTTTGTGACACATCGTGGGTACGTCCCAAGCTCCTCCCCTTGACTTTTGTCACACATTGTGGGACGAACATCGATCGACAACTTATTTTAGGTGACACACACTGGCCTTACAACCTCACACTTAGAATTTTTTCTAAGTGTTAGAGCTCAGTGTGTCAGAAATGTACATGTAGGCAAGCACTCAAGTGTAAGGATGTGTATACGATTGGGTGCATCTACCATGATCTGAACCCATGTCCTTGGGTTCAACACATGCTCGATGCTCAGCTGCTTCTAGAGGGTATTGAAGAAGTAAATTTGTTGTCATCTACCAGCAGCCACAAAAAGCGCCCCCCCCCCCCCCCCCCCCCCCGCGGCGGGGTGGATGGACACCTTCACTTCCGCTAGCGACAAATGGGGGCCTTGTGATGTATCCACAGCCAATTATTTGCATGACTACTTTGTGTTAGCAGTTTTTTCTCTCAAAGATTGAACTCATAGGAATTTGAGTTTTTGTTTCACTCTTCAAGCATGTAGATGGTTTTGATTCTGGAAGTTTCAGGTTACTCGGCTCGAAGATCACCTGAGAAAAGCAGAGCTAGAGCTGCAGGAATCAAAGGACAGAGTAAACACTCTAGAGGCTGCAGAAGCTCTACATTCTACTAAAGTCAAACAGGTGATTTGCATTTACTCTTCTTTAATTCCCACCTGTTAGTGTCAGAAGCATCAGCAACAATCAAAATTTTGCTTCTGATCATTATTGTGTATAGAAGCCATTGTGTCATGTCTCATCACTGCAACCAACCTTCTATGGTATGTACTTGATTGTTTGACCTTTGTGAGTGTGATTAAGTTTGCACTAATTTTGGCTCAGTTGACTTAGATCTGATTCATATGATTTTTTCAATATCCTGTCATACCATTTGAGTGTAATTTTTAAGTCAGCTGTGGTCTGTAACTACCATTCTGAGGTTACTGCATTGATCATGAGTGATTGTGTCAGTGCATGGGTGCATGTTACATTTCCTCTTGCTTAGCTTGGCAGCAGTTGCATGGCTTCCAAGTAGTCCGCCAATAGCTGTGGGTACTCTTGGAAGAACTCCTCATTGAGCCAAATCGCCTAATGAGTGCCTCGATCTTTGAATTTGGCGTAGAAGTGTCTGAGCAGTCGACCTAACCATGCTTCCAGTTGTGGAGAAGAATCTGCTCGGGCTCGATAACTTCTGCTTCGTCGGCCACCTTAGGCTGCTGCTCATTCAGAACCTCTTGCAAAGATGATCCAACATAAGGCTTAAACTGTGAGGTGTGGAAGACATCATGCATAGTCCAACTGTGTGGTAACTTCAACTTTATGGAAACATCATTGAGCTTCACAATGGGAAATGGGCCAAAGCTTCTTGAAGAGAGCTTCGGACGACACTTGTTCACTTGCTTTAGCCGTCGCTTCCTTATGCGGAGAAATATCGAATCTCCCTCCTTGTAGTTGACACCTCGTCTAGACTTGTTGGCTTGCTTGGTATGGGCTTCCTGTGCTTTGGCAGGGTGCTCCTTCACGGGCTCAATAATCTT
The DNA here is from genome assembly GCF_041138505.1 of Cibotium barometz. Classification (NCBI taxonomy): domain Eukaryota; kingdom Viridiplantae; phylum Streptophyta; class Polypodiopsida; order Cyatheales; family Cibotiaceae; genus Cibotium; species Cibotium barometz. The sequence continues at coordinate 16,423,637 of NC_141084.1, read as the reverse complement.
TGGAAATGTTTGTGTGGTATTGTTGGTCTCCAATGATGGCGGCACCATCCTCATAAGAAGAGACGAGACATGGTGACCAAATGTTGCCCCATATGGAGTTTGCCAATACCGGTTAAATGAGTGTCGTTCAGGATAGCTTGCACCAAAGGAAGATATTGTTCCATTTTGATTGCTTTGTCATGGCAATATGATGGAGAACATCAAAGGCCAGTTGATTATAAATTTCTATGCTATGGTCGTCTGCTTGCAAGAAAGAGCATGCAAAACTTATTGAATCGGTTAACAATGGGCATACTCTGTGTATTCTTGGTTCACATAGCTGTTGGAGGAGGCCCTACAAAGTCCATCATGATATCTTGAAAAGATCCCTCGGGAATAGGCAAAGGCTGAAGTGACCCCTCGTGCTTCCTGGCATGTGCATGCACATGGACATGCTCATCCCACTGCTAATCCTTGAAGGCAGCAGATAAACAGAGAAATTAGGGCTTGAGCAGGGCACTGGAGAACACTAGATAAACATAAGGACTTGTCCCAAGTGCCTTTTAAAGGGCTCAGCCAAGCACTTGTTCATTCATTCAGCTCTTTAGGGATTGAGTCTTAGACTAGGGCTCTTGGAGTCCAAGATTACTTTTTCAAGGCAAGCCTATGGTTGCTAGATTGATATACCCTTTTTGTGCAATATGAACATATTGAAAACAGAGCTCTCTCTCTTTTCTCCATGTCTTCTTTGAGCTCTGCATCAAGATCTTCCTATGAAAGGTGCTTAGGGAAGAAAGAAGACAGTGTGACATTGGTATCAGAGCTTCAGGTTCAACAATGCTAAACACTAATGGTGTCCCAGATGAAGGTGCATCGTCCAAGGAGAGTAACACAAGACTTGGTTGATGGTGTTTCACAAGACCCAAGGGTAATAGTAGCTCTGTGAATCGGATGCCACTTGGGGCATACCAGGAAAGGCTTTCAAGAAAACGGTTCCAAGGGATGATGATCATCCAAGGGGTGGAGTGAGAATGCTAGACTCAATAAAAAAAGACCAAAGAAAGTGTTTAGGTATAGGGCAAGAAGGCAAGGAGACAAAGTGGAACAGCTGCACTGTGCACAGATGTGCATCAGATTTAGAATGGAATTAGAGACAGGCAAGGTTTTCAATGAAAAGGTTGCCAGGAAGGAAGGGATGACAGGTTTGGGAGTCCATGAGGATACAAAGGGATGATAAACAGTCATCCAGGGTTAGAAGTTGGAATCCTGTCATCAAGTTTAGCAGAAGAGGATGTCATGTGCATGCACATGGCCATGCTCATCCCACAACTAATCCATGAAGGGCAGTAGATAAACAGAGGAAATAGGGCTTGGTTGGTGTTCCATTGGGTCTGGTACCTCGTGTACTTGCCTGGAGCACGTCTATTTTGGTATAGTCTCATGAACGGGGATTGTCCATACTAATGCTGCATTGCATAGCATCTTTATGTGCTTGCTTGCAATTGAAATTGCATGCTGTTTTCATGCTTGCTTGACCAATGTGTAGTTCCGGGTAAGGGGACGCCTACTTGCGAACCGTGCGTGTGAAACTGTCTGCTGATATGGTTATGTGGCATGTGACAAGTGGTAAGTATTGGTCATAAACTTGGCCTTAGGAGTTAGCACTAATTTATAAGAGTGTGCATACACTTCATTAAGTTTTGGGCGACCAAAACTCACTTATAAATTATGACCAGCCCGGTGTTCACACACACTGATGTCCCAAGGTGGACATAACCCAATGTCCACCGCCCAGACCTTATCCCCTTTGTACAAAGGGAGTAACCAGCCATGTGTCCACTCTAGCTTGCTCCACAAAGCACCTGCCTACCACCTACACTGGACAACTCACCTCCTCACTCTTCCTTCTCTCTCTAGAGATGGGCGCCTCTTTCATGAGGGCTGTTGGGCTGCATTTTCTGCACTTTCTTCTTCCCAACTCCATTTCCAAGCTTGCTAAGGTGTTTTTCAAGCTTCCAAGAGTGTTTCCGGATGCTAATCACTCTCCTACACACTCCCAATGACTGAAATTCAGCAAAACAGCTCTCTATATTGCTGTAATTTTTAGGCTTTTTGCTGAAAACCCTAATTTCAGCCCTCCTTTATCAAGTTGAACCATAGGGGAAGCTTTCCGAAGGTTCCCTTCATCCTCTTGAAGACCTTTGTCGTGAAGAAATGCGACAAATCGTAGATCTCAACACTCCAAGGACTTCCATCGCGAAGACTTGCGCTGTCATCTACTCTACTTGCTATTGGTAAGCTTTTATGCTTAAATATGGGAGCAAGTAGCAGGAGGGAGGAACCGGATTACAAGATCACATACCCTGTGTAGTGTTCTCTTGTCCTATCTGCTCTCTTGCAGATTGTTGCTACCTTGTGTTGGTGGAACAATAGAGAGCAGATGGTAGGGAACACGGGCACTTGAGAGGGTAGTGTGGATTGCAAGTCTACATTGACAACCACTTGTTTGCAATACTGTATTCATATGCATTGGTATGGAAATTTGGTCAGAAATGCCCATGACACTATGTACTTGATTCTCCCAAGATCAATATACTTTATTTGAGAGAGGGGTCAGCCGTTCTGGCTCATTGTGTGTCTCTTGTCAATTCAGCAATTTACTTCTTGTAGTTGAGCAAGTGTCCATCAAATCTTAGTGTATTTAAGTGTATGGATTAGCATTGTGTTCAACCAAGTTACATTGGTATCAGAGCATACGGTTCTCTTTCACTTCTATCGTAAGAGACGATTACCGTGAACACTAGCTATCTCTACACTTAGAACATTATGGACAACCATACAATGAATGTTAGAGATGCTAACACAAGAGGCAGGGACACAATGAAATGCATGCTTCCAATGCTTTACAGGATGAGCAAACTCATGTGGTGCACAATAGGGAACATGAATATGTGGGACAGCCGTCCCGTGGCAAAGAGAAGATGCAGGAAGAAGAGTCAGTCTTGAGGGCTGAACTTACTCGTATGTAGGCTCTTCTCTATGCACAACAAGAAGAATTGAATCTCTACCGCCGCGAGGATCCATTGGTACATGACCGTTTGAAGGCCAAGAAAGTTGAATCTTATATGGATCATGCAATGGCAATGATTGCTCAAGAGTTGCACATGCAACCGAGGGATGCAACACGTGCATACTTGGCTCGTATAGAGGATGCCTATGCAGAAAAGGCAACCATCCCACATGTCTTGGAATCCCCAGAGGTGTCTGAACAAGAACTTATGTCTAAGAGGATGAATCTCCATGCTATGAGAGAGGAACAATCAGTGACTTCATGCCATGTAGGAATACCTTATGTAGCCCGTGAAGGATACAATGTTCATGGCAGTGGTCAAAATGTATGTCAAATGCCTGTCAGAATATGCAGCGGAGATGATGACCAAATCTGGGAACACGAGCAAAAAACGCAGGCAGAAAAACAGCACAAGAGAGAGACAGATGTAGGCGTGTAACTCTGCTCTATATACACAAGAAGATCCCGAGATATGATACAAATGAGGTATGGGGGCTGAGGACATATATATACCTCCCATAGAGGGCAGTCGGCCAGCAACAGAAAAGCCCACGATTGCTGAATATGTCCCACGACTGCATAAATGCAGTCGGCCAGCATAATGAAGCCCACGACTGATAAAGAGCAGTCGGCCAGCAGCCCTGAAGCCCACGACTGATCAAGATCCAGTCGGCCAGCACTGGGGTGCTCCCGGCATCATCTGGCAGCCCTCCCAAGCCTCAGAAAAATGGGAAAAAATAGGGGAAAAATGCGGAGAGTGGGGAAAAATGGGAAAACACCTCATAAGGGCGGGCACACCCACAACAAAGGCCCTGGTGTATAAAACTAAACAGGAGATGACTTCTAACACCCCCTCTCAGCTCCTGGCTGTGTAACCAACCACTGGGAGCTGGGGTGCCGCCTGAGCAAATCCTGAGAGCGACTTCGTGAAGAGGTCCACCGTACTGTCCTCCGTCGAACAGAACTCCAGCAAGATGTCATCAGCAACAATCTGTTCACGAACAAAGTGCCTCTGGATGACCAAGGGTTCCTCCAGTGGAAGCCCAAACCTGCAATGCAACCTCCTCCTGCTCCGTAAAACTGCTCCTGGGCCATAAGTAGATCTCCTCATGTCCGGATCTCCTCCCCAAACCGAGTCACTCCATCCGTGGAGTCGGACTCCATCCAACAATCCCCCTCCTGTGTACAAGAGTCCATGATCCTTCGCATGCCGCAGAAACCACAGGAAACGCGATCCTGCCTCACAAAGAGACATCTGCAACCAAGAGCTCAACTGCCTCACCAAGAAGCTCCCGTCCAATCCGGTGTCCATCAACCAGATCCATGAACCATACAGCTTCTGAATCACTGAGACATCACACTGCTCACAAGGATCAACACCTGTTACGGTGCACAAGCAAGTCCTGGAAACCTGATGAAACCTGTCAACAACCCCCTCTGAATCCGGAACCACAAAGCCTGGAGAAACCACCTCCTTCTGCAAGTAAGCACCTGTCACCTGCCTGGCTTTCCGAAAGGTCCCCGTGGAAAGAACATCCTCAACAACTGGAGGTTCTATGTCCCGAACACGACGAGACATCAGAGCATAAGTGACCTGTTCAGCTTCCTCTGACTCACGAACACAAGAACTACCAACCTCAGTACTGGAAAGTTCCTGCCAACTGCTGCCATCTACTGGTAAGCTATCCACCATCTGGTCCCGGAAAGCCCGCACCTGCAGCGTATCCACACCTGAGTAGCTATTACCACACTGCCACTCATCACAATCTTGAGGACCTGGGAGAGAGAGTGCTGAAAGCTTGTAGACTCCATTCTCCACTCCACCTTCCCAAACCACTTGGCCTGTTGCTTTGTCCCGGAGAGCAACAAAATGCTCATCAAACTCCACCCGTACGCCAGTCTTGCAAACCTGATGCACTGACAACAGATGAAAAACAAGTGCCGGAACATACAACACCTGGGAGGAATGCTTCCCCCCTCTGCCATCGGGAACTATCTCCATCCTGCCCTCACTGTGAACTGGGATAGTGGACGTATCCCCAGTAAGAATATGACCAGAACACGTGCAAAGATCCTGTAAACCGGAACGGGAAGGAGTCATGTGCCTGGAAGCACCACTATCGAGAATCCACTCCCGAGTATCCGTTGCGGAGAGTCCTCCAATCTCCTCCCTGCCTGAAGAAAATGAAGCATCGGTGTCCATCACCTCCAGGTGCACAAAAGCCGGAGTCTTCATGATTGCTGAGGAGTCTTCACCCTTCTCGGTCTTCCGCTTGGGACACTGCCTCCAGTAGTGGCCTTTCTCGCCACAATCATTACAGGTCCTCTCTGCCTTTAGTTTCTCGCGGTCAGCGTCGGACATCTTCTCAGAAGACTTCTCCGATGAAGCCTTCCCCTTGCCCGAGTTACGGCCTTTCGACCGTTGGCCAGTAAAGGCCTCCGAACCTCCACCCTGAGGAGGGTTCGTAAATCGTTCCTCCTGGTCCAGGACCATGGGCACAAGCTCCTCCCACGTGATGGTGCTGAGCTTGCCACTGGTAATCAACGACGAGTAGAATGCTGAGTACGAAGAGGGCAAATGTGACAGCAATGTGATGGCCATGTCCTCTGACGATATCTCCTTCCCAGCCTGGAGAACTTCCTGCTGAAGAGCCTGCAGCTTGTTAATATGCTCCCGCATCGTCGACGACTTTGCAGGGCTCATAACCCGCATCTGTACTTTCAAAGAAATCCTCTTCATGGGTGATACCCTGTTGTACAGAGAAGCCAAATGCTGCCATATACCTCTAGCCAGCGTCATGTGCTTTACATGATTGATTACCTGTGGTGTGCAGTTGAGGAAAATAAACGAACGGACCCTGGCGTTGACGCGATCCCACATCTGCGTCTGGGCCTCCCGGTCCTTTCGGGTTGACGGTAACTCCCCTTCCTCTACTTCCGGCCGTGGAACACCAACAACGACGAAATCGGCGAGATCGTAGGACTCCAAAACGGATTCCATCATCACCTTCCATATGCCGTAGTTGCTCCCGTCCAACTGACGGTCCACCGGGAACGTGGGGAGTGTCGGGATCTTCACATGTCTCTCGGCCATCTCAAACAGATCTGCCATAGCGGGGATGTACTCTGAAAAGGGTGGGTGGGTGGGAACAAAGAAGAACTGATACCTGCAAGTGGCTGTCCAGCAAATCAGCCCGCCTTCCTCTTGCTTCTCCTCTTCCCGAACAGTCCAGAACAGTCCACCAATCAGCCACAAAACAGCCCCCTCTTGCTCACACAAATCCCAAGACCTATCTAGAGCCTAGGCTCTGATACCAAGTCAGAATATGCAGCGGAGATGATGACCAAATCTGAGAACACAAGAGCAAAAAACGCAGGCAGAAAAACAGCACAAGAGAGAGACAGATGTAGGCGTGTAACTCTGCTCTATATACACAAGAAGATCCCGAGATATGATACAAATGAGGTATGGGGGCTGAGGACATATATATACCTCCCATAGAGGGCAGTCGGCCAGCAACAGAAAAGCCCACGACTGCTGAATATGTCCCACGACTGCATAAATGCAGTCGGCCAGCATAATGAAGCCCACGACTGATAAAGAGCAGTCGGCCAGCAGCCCTGAAGCCCACGACTGATCAAGATCCAGTCGGCCAGCACTGGGGTGCTCCCGGCATCATCTGGCAGCCCTCCCAAGCCTCAGAAAAATGGGAAAAAATAGGGGAAAAATGCGGAGAGTGGGGAAAAATGGGAAAACACCTCATAAGGGCGGGCACACCCACAACAAAGGCCCTGGTGTATAAAACTAGACAGGAGATGACTTCTAACAATGCCATCGCCGGCTGAAAATGTGCATGCACAACACATGCAACATGGGCTGTAATTTTTTGTTGATGCAGGTATTCCACATATCTCTCATGCCACTCATGCCTTCGAGTGTGCTCGTGAGGGAGAAGCTATGGCTGAAAATGTACCAATGCATGTTGAGGGGCCAGCCATGCCTCATGCTTATAGGGCACATGTATCTATGCCTTATGCATCACCTTTTGGTCGTAAAATGATGCCAGTCATCACTCACAGGGGCTGTCCCAACGGACAAACATGGGGGAAAACATGTTGAGATGCAGGCACATGCATCAAAGTCTCGTGACTTCAAAGCCGGAGACAAATATGTGAAGTTTGACACATATCATGGGGAATATGATGCATCAAAGGTACTCTTCATGAAAGGTTCATGCTTGATGATTGTGCATCTGAAAATTTCATATCCACACAGATGGCAGCTGCTTTGGGTATTGAAGTGGAGGACATGGGTCCTGAAATTGAAGCAGGGGTTGCATTTGTTGGTAGAGAAGTGCAGGTCATGCCTGTTTTTGGCAAGTTGCGCATACGCATTCAAGGCTATGTGGATCATGAGGATTTTCTTGTGGCGCCTTTGAATGGTTGTGATGTATTGCTTGGAAAGCCTTGGCATACACGTATTGATCCGTGCAAGGCTCACAAAACCAACATAATTACCTTCATGCATAAAGGCCGAGAGCATGTAATTGATGCTGGTGAAGAGGGTGATACCATTCCCCTTGTATCTCATGTACAAATTAAGAAAGTAATGAAAAAGAGTGTTTTTTGCGTACTTGATTTTTGTACGAGATCATGTTGAGGAAAATAATGTACATGTAAACACTCTTAGTAATGATAGGCTGAAATTTTTGCAAGAGCACAATGATTGTTTTGCTTATGAGTTACCAAATGAGTTGCCACCCGTACGATGAGAAGATCATCGCATTGATCTCGTGTCGGGAATCTCACCACCTAATAGGCCAGCCTATCGTGAAGTGCATCCCAAAAAGAGGAGATCATGAAGCAGGTGAATGAGCTTCTCGAGAAGGGTTTGGTTCAGCCAAGCTCTTCCCCATATTGTTCACCCGTCCTCTTGGTTCAAAAGAAGGATGGATCCTTTTGTATGTGTGTGGATTATAGAGCTTTGAATAAGCTTACCATCAAGAATCGGTTTTCGATTCCACGCATACACGACATCCTTGACAAGTTGGATGGATCGGCATGCTTTAGCCGAATTGATCTCAAGAGTGGGTATCATCAAGTGCGTGTAGTGCCTGAGGAAGTACACAAAACTGCTTTAAGGACAGCATTTGGGCTTTATGAGTATCTTTTTATGCCTTTTGGTCTTACAAATGCTCCGGTTACATTCAATAGAACGATGGATTGCATATTCCGTGGGTACAGGAAATTTACAGGTGTCTTCTTTGATGACATCCTAGTCTTCTCGAAGACCGAAGAAGAGCATAGAGCTCATTTGGCCATTGTTTTTGAGAAACTCCGTAAGCATAAACTCTTCATAAATGCAAAGAAGAGTGAGTTCTTCTTGTGAGAGATACATTATCTTGGGCATATTGTGTCCAAAGATGGAGTGCGGATGGATTCTGCAAAGATTGATGCAATTCGGAATTGGCCCGAATTGAGTTCGATGCATGAGATCCATAGTTTTCTTGGATTATGCTCTTATTACCGCAGGTTCATTCGGCACTTTGCATGGATTGCTTCTCCTTTGCATGATTTGACAAAGAAAAAGGCCGTGTTCAAATGGACTAATGTAGAGAGGGATGCATTCCTCAAATTGAAAGATACAACTACTCATGGTCCAGTGTTGATCATTCCGGATTTGCAAAAGCCTTTTAGTGTGGAATGTGATGCATTTGGAAATTGCATAGGAGTTGTCCTTAATCAAGAGGGACATGTCGTGGCTTATGAGAGCCGTAGATTGCATGATGGAGAGCTATCTCTTGGCATTTATGAGAAAGAGCTCTTGGCTATAATTCATGCACTTACTATATGGAAACATTACCTTCTTGGGGCTGATTTCACTGTGAAGACAGATCACCAGAGTTTGAGGTATTTTCTTACCCAAACTAAATTGTTAGAGAAGCATATGAGGATGGCCAATTTCTTCTCTATGTTTCATTTTCAGATCTTGCACACCCTGGGAAAGAAGAATGTAGTGGCCGATGCATTGTCACGAATGCCGTATGTAGCAGCTATCTGGGTTGCCTCTCTTGGGGACTTGTCTACCATGCGTGATTTGTATCATATGGATGTTGATTTTGCCACTATTTGGACTGATTTGATGGCTGGTCATGCACATGCCTCATATGTAATCAAAGAGGGTTATCTCATGAAAGATAATTGCCTATGTGTGGTGTCTGACATGAGACAAAAGGTTTTGGATGAGTGCCATGCTCCTCCATATGCTGGTCATAGAGGCATAATGCCTACTACGCACATGATTGAGCGGTATTTCTTGATGGGGAGAAACCTGAATTAGGGTTAGGTTAGAGTTCATTCATGGGAGACATACACAGAGAAGCAAGGAAGAGAGAGAGAGAGAGAGTTGTGGGGATAAGTCAACTCATGAAAAGCATGAGTGTGTGACTCCCCTATCACACACGTATATTGCACTAGTACACATAGTGCACTTAGTACATTAAAAGTACTAAGTGTACTATGTACTATAACTTATGGGCTTGTACACACTATAAGGGTGGGCATAACGCCTTTACCCCAACAACCTCCCACTTAAAGGCAAAGTGCCCTTAAGTAAAGGAAAAGAAAAATCAGCATGTACATGATAATATACAAGGCCATATCAAGGCTGAAACTGGCCTCATCCAATGCCCATCAAGTGTCTGCAATGAGCAAACCGCTCCGGAGGCAAACTCTTTGTCAACAGATCAGCCGGGTTGTCATCCGTGTGAATCTTAACAAGCTGAATTTGCTTGTTCTCTATCACCTCTCTGATGAAGTGATACTTCACATCCACATGTTTCGTCTTTGCATGAAAGACAGGGTTCTTTGCCAACTGGATGGCACTCTGACTGTCACAATGCAACAATGGAATATCCCCTGTATAACCCAAATCAACCACTAACCGAGATAGCCATAATGCCTCCTTGCAAGCCTCTGTGGCTGCAATATACTCGGCCTCTGTAGTAGATAAGGCAATGCACTTCTGCATCCTGGATATCCATGACACAGCACCTCCTGTGAATGTAAACACATAACCGGTAGTAGACTTCCGGTTATCTGGATGACCGGCATAATCCGAATCCGTGTAACCATGCACTAATGCATCCTGTTTGCCAAAGCAAATGCACAAATCCTGTGTGCCCTTCAGGTATCTCATGACACCTTTCACTGCTTCCCAATGCTTCTTGCCAGGGTTGGCCATGTATCTAGAAACCACTCCCACTGCAAATGCAATGTCCGGCCTAGTAGCAACCATGGCATACATGAGACTGCCACAAGCTGAAGCATACGGAATCTTGGCCATATCAGCCCTGTCTCTATCTGAGGCTGCTGCATATATATCTCCTCATGGAGATCACCGTGAAGAAAAGCAGTCTTCACATCCATTTGAATCAAGTCCAGATCATCATGCGCAACCAAAGCCAATACAGCTCTAAGTGTGGTCATTTTGACCACTGGAGAGAAGATCTCATCAAAGTCCACACCATATTCCTGCTTGAAGCCCTTAGCCACTAACCTGGCTTTGTATCTTGGCTTTGCATCTGGTGCAACTTTGAGCCTGTATACCCACTTGCATGGCAAAACCTTCTTGCCTGCAGGCAAAGGCACCAATTTCCATGTTCCATTTTTATGCAGAGAATCCATCTCTGACTTCATGGCACGCTCCCATAGAGCTTTGTCTGCCCTCTGTAAAGCCTCTTTATAACATGAGGGCTCCCCACAGTCAGTTAGCATCAAGTAGTCAACCCCTGGAACAAACCTGTCAGGGGCTCTGGAGGGTCTAGTGGACCTCCGTACCCAATGACCATCATTTGCAGGTTGCTGTCCAGCCTGCATATCACCCATTGGTGGCTCCTGTTCCATGCCATAAGGCTGAAAAATCATCCCCGGTATATCCTCCAACTGTGGTATATCCATAGGGATATCTTCTGCCATCTCTGGCTGTCCATTTGGACCATTTTCAGCACCATTTAAGGGCTGGTTTTCCTGCTGTAATGGCTGATTTACAGCCCTTTGTTGTTGTCCATGATGTCCATCATCATCAAAGATGACTCTGCCAGGCTCCTGTTGCCTTGCAGGCTCCTTATACATGCATGTTTCATCAAAAATGACATCATTGCTGCGTATGATCTTTCTATTCATGGGATCCCAAAGTCTATACCCCATTTCACCTCTGTCACCATATCCTAGGAATATGCATTTATGAGACTTAGGATCAAGTTTGGTGCGCATTTCCCTGCGTATGTGCACGTACGCAACGCAACCAAACACTCTCAAGTGCTTGTATGACGGAGGCTTCCCTGTCCATACTTCTTCTGGCACTTTTCCACCAAGCCTCGTGTTAGGTGACCTGTTTATAAGGTGAACGGCTGTCATAACAGCTTCAGCCCAAAAACCATGAGGTAATGCAGCATGTAACAACATAGAACGGACCTTCTCCTGTATGGTCCTGTTCATCCTCTCTGCTGTCCCGTTTTGTGGAGGATCATAAGGAGTAGAGAGCTCCCTCTTGATGCCTTTAGCATCACAAAAGTCCTGAAACTGTTTGGACGTATACTCTCCACCATTGTCGGAACGCAAAGCCTTCAGTGTTTTGCCAGTTTGATTCTCAACATGAGCAACAAACTTCTGAAACACTGAGAATGTATCGCTCTTCAAACGAAGAGGATAAGCCCACACCTTGCGTGTGGCATCATCTATAAAAGACACAAAGTATTTTGCCCCTCCCAAAGAAAGCTGAGGCATCTCACATACATCTGTATGCACAAGCTCTAACTGAGCATCTTTTTGTCCAAGAGCTTTCTTGTGGGGGCACTGTAGTTGCCTACCATATATACAATGCTCACAAAACTGAAAACTTGAAAACTTTAGAGAAGGCAAGTAACCCAAACGAGACAATTGCTCCATTCCTTTGACACTCATGTGTCCCAACCGGCTATGCCACATAGAAATTTCCGGCAGCTCGGTTGCATTTACATTAGCATGGTGACAAACACCTGCATGCATGAAATAAAGAGTGTCCACCTTAGAGCCTCTGGCAACAACCAGTGAGCCCTTACTAATCTTCCACTTTCCACTACCAAATGTGGTAACATAATCAGCATCATCAAGCTGTCCAGTAGAAAGCAGATTCTTCTTGATCTCAGGCACATGCCTGACATCATGGAGCATAAGCTGTGAGCCATCTGAAAATACAAGCCTTACATCACCTCTGCCAAGAATCTTGCATGCATGGTTATCACCCAAATAAACCACTCCTTCATTGCCAGCAGTGTACCTGACAAACAAGTCTCTGCAACCTGTGACATGAAAGGAGGCACCTGAATCAATGATCCATGAGTGCATACCATGACCACCTGTAAGAAGTGAATGGGCATCAAGTGAAGACGTAAAGAGGACCTCATCCTCACTGCCACCTGCATGTGACACATTGATTTCTTCGATCTTGACTCCACTTTTGCCCTTTGGCTTTACATCTTTGGCTTCATCCTTCTCTTTGTCTTTGCCTTTTCCCTTTTCTTTCTGATCATTTTTCCATTTGTAGCATTGTTTTTTGATGTGTCCCTTCTTGCCACAATAATGGCATTCCAAATCCTTTTTGGAGCGAGACTTGCTCCTTCCCCTTTCTTGGCTTTTCCCCCTTTGCTGGGATCTCCCACGTGCATTCATTGCATTGGACTTTCCAACAGAGTTGTTCTTCCTGTTCATCTCTTCTTGAAGAAGAGCACCCTCAACATCTGCATATGACAGCATAGCATGCGAATTGCTAGTGGCTGTCCTGAATGTGTCCCAACTCTCTGGCAAAGTGCATAACAAAAAAGTGGCTTTGAACTCATCGTCCATTGCCAACTTTTGATTTATAACCTGGCTGACAATACCATTAAACTCATTGAGATGGGCTGTCATAGAAGCCCCTTCCTTCATCTGAAGAACTATGAGTTGAGGCACTTTGTTGGGCATACAAGTCCTGCAATCTCTGCCACATTCCCCAAGCTGTCTTCTCTTCACGAATGCTGAAAAGTAATGAGTCTGACACAGACAACATGATAGTAGATCTTGCCAGCTCATCCATATCTTCCCACTCTTCAGCCGTAAGAGAAGCGGGCATCACACCCCTTTCTTTGATAGGCTTATGTTGCTTTTTCTGAAGCAACACATTGTAGCACTGGGTTTGCCAAATATCATAATTATGCGAGCCTTCAAGCTTCTTGATGTGAAGCAATGAAGAGCTCTCACCTGTGGTTGCCATAGCAAAATGCAACCTGTAATGCCTGACTCCCTGCAAATGTGCAAACACTGCACCCAAGATGTGCAAACACTGCACCCAGAGCACACAAAGTGCTCACAAATGTTCTCCCAAGCTTTATCTCCCACTGCGGAAGCAAGAATGCAACTTTTCTCCCACTTTTTGTGATGAAAACACCAAAATCTGGTTGCTGCAGATTTTGGACAGCACCTTGAATGTGCTCTTTTGCCTCTCCAAAGTACTGTACAGCAGTACCAAGTGCTCACCAATGATGTACCAAACCTGTATCGGCAATTTCAGCAGCTGAAATTGAACCTTTTGGTCACTCAAAACAGTGTACAGCCATGCCAAAACATGCACAAAGCTGTGCCAAATCTGTACCAGCAGGTACAGTAGCAATAAATGCTATCCTGGCTGTCCAAATGAGTAAAAAATCAGACTTTTACAGTCACGAACACTGCATACAACAGTCCCGAACAGAAATTGGGCAAAAGCCCCTTGACTGCAAGCTGATTTTTGAGGATTCAAGGCATAAATGGCTTGCCTGCTGCTTTGCCAAGCTCAACAAGCATACGAACTTGAAAAGCCCCTTGATTTGAGATCAATTTCTGATCATGCATGGTACATTGGCGCACATGAAGGCATCCAGAGTGTTCACGATGCTTCCCCCTGGCCACATATACATCAAATACATGAAAGCCCCTTGATTTACAGGCACATTGAGTGCTTGTAAGGCATCAACACATTATCCACAGCATCAAATGCGATTGCCTGCATGCAAATCAACCAAATCGGCACAAAAGCCCCTTGATTTGCACTGCAATTTGCTGCAATTTTGCCCAAATGTGCGATTTTTCACATCATACAGCATGTATGAGTGCTTAATTGCACAATTACATCAAAAGCCCCAAATTTCGACATCCAATTTCCTGCAAATTGATCCTGATTTGACCAATTTCCTACAAATTTATCCTGATTGTGACCAATGTCACCCAATTTTGCCAATTTTGCTCAAAAATTGAGCAATTGGGCACCTGTACCTGCTCAATTGCTGATTGTACTTGCTCAATTGCAAATCCCAAAAAAAAATTGAGGAAAATACCTTATAATTTTTTTGATTTTAATCCAATTTGCAGGCTGAATTTTTGTTGCAGGAATCTGCTTCGGCTCTGTGCAGGTGAGGGGAGGGGGCACTTCTTGCTGATGTTGATGCTGATGCTCCTGCTGAAAAGGACACGAGGCTGTTGAGACACCTCTTTGCTGGCTATATGCTCTGAGCGTGGCCTTACAGGAGGCGCCTGGCTGCAGCAGCCATTACGATGTTGCTCGAAGGGCCCCGTTGGCGTCTGCTGCTCAGCGCTGAAGGGCCAGCGCTGCCTTCGCTTAGCACCAGCCGACGCCCAGCGCTTGTAGTCGACAGCTCTGGTGGCGCCTGACACGCCTAATTGTATTGACGGGTAGTAGCGATGACCACTAGTCGCCTGTGTTTCCGCCTGATAGCAACACGTCGCCAGTCCACGCTCACACGCTGCTTTCGCCTAGCGTATCGCTTTGCTGCCTTATAGTAGGTTCTCGCCTTCGCTGAGTAGCAGCGCTACAGCATCACGTGCCTGCGATTTTCTGCCTTGCGTGTGATTCAGCGCCCAGCCTACGACTATGCCCAGCAGCCTTCGCTTCTACTCCAGTTGGCCAGGCGTCTAGCGTTCAACGCTCAGCCAGACAGCACACGCCTACTCCTTGTGTGTACTTCTACTCCAGGCTATCAGCTTTCAGCCATGCTTGCTTGGACACACACCTGCAAGCTACTTGCCTGCGCCAGACGAGGCTCTGATACCAGTTGATGGGGAGAAACCTGAATTAGGGTTAGGTTAGAGTTCATTCATGGGAGACATACACAGAGAAGCAAGGAAGAGAGAGAGAGAGAGAGAGTTGTGGGGATAAGTCAACTCATGAAAAGCATGAGTGTGTGACTCCCCTATCACACATGTATATTGCACTAGTACACATAGTGCACTTAGTACATTAAAAGTACTAAGTGTACTATGTACTATAACTTATGGGCTTGTACACACTATAAGGGTGGGCATAACGCCTTTACCCCAACATTTCTTTTGGCCAGGTATGCGGAAGGACATAGAGGCACATGTACGTGCATGTATCACCTTTCAAAAGGTGAAATTTGATAGGCAAAAGGTACCAAGTTTGTTGCAGACATTGCCTATTTCCACGTAGCCATGGGAAAGTATTACAATGGATTTCATTATGGACTTGCCACGGACCCACCAGGGTAATGATGCAATTTGGACAATTGTGGATAGGTTTAGCAAGCAAGCTCATTTCTTTCTTGTCAAAAAGACCATCAAAGGTGAGCATATGGTTAAAATATATCTTGCACAAGTGTTCAAACATCATGGCATGCCGAAGTCCATTGTGGGGGATAGAGATCCCAGGACCACAAGTCTCTTTTGGCGGGCCTTATTTGATAATATGGGCACCAAATTGGACTTCTCATCAGCTTATCACCCTCAAACGGATGGGCAAAGTGAGGCTGCAAATTCAGCCGTGTTATGTGGCGGATCAGAAGTCTTCTTGGGAGAAGTACTTATCGCTTGTGGAATTTGCATACAACAACACGGTGCATGCATCTACGGGAAAGACCCCGTTTGAGATTGTTTATGGTAAGGTGGTTTTGCCACCCATCCTTCGCACAAAGAATGAGATATTTGCAGTTGATGAGTATGTAAGAGACTTGGATATTGCTTTTGCTTAGGTGCGGACAGCCATTGCAAGGTCACAAGACAAGCATAAAAAGGCTGCCGACAAGCATAGAAGGCAATTGGATGTTAAAGAGAATGATTGGGTATTGCTGAAATTTGAGAAAGCAAGACTTGCAACGAGGCTTGGCAAAGAGGGTGCATATCCTAAGCTTGCAACCAGGTACTAAGGGCCTTTTCGAGTGATCGAGAAGATCAATGAAGTGGCTTTCAGATTGGCATTACCTAGTCATTGACACATACACAATGCTTTTCATGTGAGTCTCCTTTGCAAGTATGTAGGGCCGGAGCCCAGGGCCGGAGCCCAGTGAGACGGTCATTGAGGATCCACCAGAAGTGGATGAGCTTGAGAAGATCTTGTAGCCAGAGCAGATTGTGTATCACAAGGAACACAAGCTTGCCACAGGCAAAGTTGTCAGGCGTTACCTTGTGAAGTTTAAGAACTATCTTCCCATTGATGCTAAATGGGTAGATGAAGAGTTCTTCAGAGATTGCCCGCATGTGCTTCAGACATATTTGGATGCTTTTCAGTTGTGGACAACTGTTTAGAAGCCGGGGGGATGCCACCATTTGGCCACCCAATTGGTTCACCCGTGCTTTCTTATCATGTATGTACATTGGACTGGTGTCCATGGCAGTTGTATATGGCGGGGATTGATGCCACTCATGTGATACTGTGGACTTGGCTTTCCGTTGGGACTTGTGCCCCCGTGTACATGCCCAAAAATGCTTGGTGGATTGGTGTTCCATTGGGTCTGGTACCTCGTGTACTTGCCCGGAGCACGTCTATTTTGGTATAGTCTCATGAACGGGGATTGTCCATACTAATGCTGCATTGCATAGCATCTTTATGTGCTTGCTTGCAATTGAAATTGCATGCTGTTTTCATGCTTGCTTGACCAATGTGTAGTTCCGGGTAAGGGGACGTCTACCCGTGAACCGTGCGTGTGAAACTGTCTGCTGATATGGTTATGTGGCATGTGACAAGTGGTAAGTATTGGTCATAAACTTGGCCTTAGGAGTTAGCACTAATTTATAAGAGTGTGCATACACTTCATTAAGTTTTGGGCGACCAAAACTCACTTATAAATTATGACCAGCCCGGTGTTCACACACACTGATGTCCCGAGGTGGACATAACCCAATGTCCACCGCCCAGACCTTATCCCCTTTGTACAAAGGGAGTAACCAGCCATGTGTCCACTCTAGCTTGCTCCACAAAGCACCTGCCTACCACCTACACTGGACAACTCACCTCCTCACTCTTCCTTCTCTCTCTAGAGATGGGCGCCTCTTTCATGAGGGCTGTTGGGCTGCATTTTCTGCACTTTCTTCTTCCCAACTCCATTTCCAAGCTTGCTAAGGTGTTTTTCAAGCTTCCAAGAGTGTTTCCGGATGCTAATCACTCTCCTACACACTCCCAATGACTGAAATTCAGCAAAACAGCTCTCTTTATTGCTGTAATTTTTGGTCTTTTTGCTGAAAACCCTAATTTCAGCCCTCCTTTCTCAAGTTGAACCATAGGGAAAGCTTTCCCAAGGTTCCCTTCATCCTCTTGAAGACCTTTGTCACGAAGAAATGCGACAAATCGAAGATCTGAACACTCCAAGGACTTCCATCGCGAAGACTTTCGCTGTCATCGACTCTACTTGCTATTGGTAAGCTTTTATGCTTAAGTATAGGAGCAAGTAGCAGGAGGGAGGAACCCTGTGTAGTGTTCTCTTGTCCTATGTGTGTGTTGGTGGAACAATAGAGAGCAGATGGTAGGGAACATGGGCACTTGAGAGGGTAGTGTGGATTGCAAGTCTACATCGACAACCACTTGTTTGCAATACTGTATTCATATGCATTGGTATGGAAATTTGGTCAGAAATTGTGACATGTGGGAGGTTATGACCGTCGTAAACACAACCTTAGTCTGACTAAACTGCACTTAAAGATGTTTAAGAGATAGACAGATATGTGTCAATGCAATGCAGCTATATTAGATGAATGAATGATGTTACAATGAGATCCAAATGGATCTGTACTGCTGAATATGCTGCCTATATGCTGAATATGCGGGATGAACTGCTGTCCACTCTTTCCCTTGTCTCCTGGGAAGGAAACGATGAAGGGAGGCTTTGGAACAGAGGCTGAATGCTGACCTGATGATGAAACCCAGATCTGTTGGGCTGAACTGACTGCGTTTGCTGATGATGATGTTGAAGATGATGCGTTTGCTGGTTATGTTGCTGATGATGATGCGTTAACTGTAGATGATGCTGAGAGTGATGCGTTAACTGCAACTACTGCTGATGATGATATGCTGAAACGCCAGATGATCCAAAGGAGGATGCGCTTCACTGATGAGCTTGCTGATGACTGAATGGATGAGGCGCCTGAATATATATGGAGTGAGGGCTGCTGGTCGGCCAGATGGACTGCAGTCGGCCAGTACTTAAAGTGCTCATAAATACCATAAAATACCATAAATGGTAGTCGGCTGCCTCATAAATGATGTCATGCTGATTTTGGTGATAAAACACCCTCATGTATGCCTGAATAACTCATGACTAAATGCTTGATAAAATCCTGATGATGCTAATGATGCCATGTCACTGTACACCTGACTGGTGTGCACGTGACAGAAATGCCCATGACACTATGTACCTGATTCTCCCAAGATCAATATACTTTATTTGAGGGAGGGGTCGGCCGTTCCGGCTCATTGCGCGTCTCTTGTCAATTCAGCAATTTACTTCTTGTAGTTGAGCAAGTGTCCATTAAATCTTAGTGTATTTAAGTGTATGGATTAGCATTGTGTTCAACCAAGTTACACTTGGAGTCCAAGATTACCTTTTCAATGTAGACCTATGGCTACGAGATTGATATATACCATTTTTGTACAGTATGAAATTGAAAATACAGCTATCTCTCTCTCTCTCTTCTCTCCATCTCTTCTTTGCGTTTTGCATCAAGATGTTTCTATGAAAGGTGCTAGGATTGAAAGAAGGTACAGAGTGTAACTCGCGGTGGGTGCCCGGGGGACTAGGGCCTTTGACACACTTGTTGATATCATCAATGCATATTAAAACATTTAAACATGGCCACAGCCTTAACACATATCCATCATCACTTTGCATAAAACATAAAGCTGGACAAAACATCCACAAATGCTGAAAATGGAGCTTGCACATGTGACTCCACATAGAGGCCGGAATGGGCCGACCCCCTCCTTGGAGTATTTTATTACCCAAGGAGAATAATATCATGTACAAGCTTTGAGGGCCTTACTCTCCCCACGGGAGATGCCGGATTATCCATATACAATTGCCATAACACAGCCCAACACGAGGCAACCAAGCCGAAACATAGGCCGTAGAAATGCCAAGCTAACAACATAATCCATATACCTCCGTGTGGGTACTGATTCTTTCCCAAAAACCACGGGTCTTCATGCAATAGAGCTGGTACAGCAAGTACAACTCTCCATTCAGTCAGTACAGTAGGTACAATGGTTGGTACAGTTGGTTCAGTGGTTGGTACAGTTGGTACGGTGGTTGGTATAGCAAGTACAGCAAGTATAAATGCTGGTACAGCATGTACAATGACTAGTACAGCAAGTGCAGTGGTTGGTACATCAAGTACAAAAGTTGGTACAGCCGATACAATGGGTGGTACAGCAAGTACAAGGATTGGTACAGCCAGTACAATGATTGGTACAGCAGGTATAAAGGCTGGTACAACAAGTA
Organism: Cibotium barometz; assembly: GCF_041138505.1. Lineage (NCBI taxonomy): Eukaryota > Viridiplantae > Streptophyta > Polypodiopsida > Cyatheales > Cibotiaceae > Cibotium > Cibotium barometz. Next base: position 16,403,792 of record NC_141084.1, on the reverse strand, counting down.
CAATGGCTAGAAATCATAATAAATGATTAAATACCCTTGTGTTCAGTATTTCTTCGCGATGGAAGCCTCCAAAACAGTCCCCAACAGCCGGTATTCTTCATGGGCAGCCTTGAAGAGAGAGAGCAAGAGAGTAGCCATCATTAGGGCAGCCTGTAACGGTGGTAGAGGCTAGTGTGCAGCAAGAGAGCCTCTATTAATGAAGAGAGAGGGCTCCAATTTATAGATTTGGGCCTTCCATGAGCTAAAATGGCAAGAGAAGGCTACAATGACAAGTGGAGAGCCACACAATAGCTGAAGTGACAAGTGTGAGGCCACTTGTCTCACTTTGATCCACTTTCTAACAAGTGTTAGGCCACTTGTCTCACTTTGGTTCACTTTCTTGCCACATGTCCCAATCTAAGAGATGGGTCCTTCCATAAACTTTATCTCTAAAAATATCCCAACTGGTAGACATTCTGTCATAGGCACTCTGCTAACTCTTGGTATCTGCTCAATTCCAGATGTAATGACGCGAACAGAATTTCCATCGGAGTCGGGCCAAAAATAGCAACTCTCCTAAATTTTAGGAGTGTAGTCCTTTGTATTCTAGGATAATCTCCCGTTCCCAAAGCTTGTACTTTCCAAATATTTAGACATCCTGGAGTCCACCAAACCCCTTTCATATTTGAAAATGTCTAGGCTGGTGACACAGAGCTTCCGCGCATGTAACACTTCGAGTGTGGAACCTTCACTTTCTAGTAAATTCGGCATGCTGGTAGACGTCCCTTCTCATTTTTGGCCAATAGAATAATTGCCCTAACTTCTCTAGGGTATTGTTGATACCATGATGATTCCCAACAAGAGAATCATGGGCATCATGAAGAAGTTTGTCTTTTCTCTCTTAGTACACATAGCCAAGAACAACCAGCCATCTTGAACTGAATAGTGGCCCAGTTCTGAAATGAGGGCCAAATTATACGGAGTCCTGAATTGCATGGAATACGTCTATTGTGCCTTCATACTATCCAAATCTTTGTCTTGAATCTCTAGCATAGTGGACTACTGCAATGTCTGAATAGTGGCATCTCGACTAGAGCATCAACTAGGGGGTTATTTTTGCGAGAGACATACTACTCAATCATGCTTGCAAACTATTGGAAAAGTTCACTCCACCTAGATTGCCTATCATTGCATTGGACACTAGGCATAGTTTGCAACCATTTAAGTGCCTGGTGATCAGTTGTCAATGTGAATTTTTTTGCATAAAGGAAATGTTTCCAATGTTTGAGTGCTGTGATCACTCCTAATAGCTCCTTGCCATACACCAAATAGTTCTTCCTGATGACGTTCAACTTTCGGTTGTAATAAGTCTTTGGTCAGCCATCTTGTTGTAAAACAGCGCCAATGGCAAGATTACTAGTGTCGATAATATCAAATGGGTCATCCCATGATGCTTGCTTAAGAAATGTTGTGTCTGAGGTCACTCTCTTTAATGCATGGAAGGCCTCAAGAGCCTTGCTTGTAACACACTTTTTGGTGACATGTCTTCACTTCCTTGAGCATACATGTGAGAGGTGTTGTAAGATCGGAAAACTTGTCTATATGGGTATTGTAGGCCTGGCAAAAAGACACAAATGATTTGATTTCGTGAGTTGTCTTGGGAATATTCCAGTCCAGTGTAGGGTGCGACTATTTAGGGTCTAGGCAAATATCGGAAGCATTGATAATGTATCCTAGATAATGAACTTCTAAGAGTCCAAATGCGCTCTTCTTCTCCATAGTTGTCAGGTACGAAAAGTTCGATTTGGTACGGTACGTTCAAATACGGTCTCGGAACGCACCGTTAAATTTTAAAAATAAAATTATGGTGGAGGTACGATCTATTAAAAAATACTTAAAAATATAAATATAGATGCAAAACTTAGAGAAGTTACAAGTTACAATTTATAACTTACCCAAAACATAAAAATTTAGAATGTTGCAACTTGCAAGTTGCATAGAAAATGAAAGTAGATAAATGTACATGTGACATGTCAAAGAGTCATGAATATATATAAAGCCGCAAAAGTCGGCATGTCGCATGGGCAAGTACAAAAATGTGAGTATAAAAATGCTAAAAGTCCATAGAGGACTATAGAGGCTAAAAGCCTATGTCATCATCTATGTTAGGAGTCAGGACTCAAAGCTATCGCTAGGCTCTTCAATATCCTCACTAGAGGAGGACACCTTAGAGCTCCCACCAAAATCCCTATCGCTAAGAACGTTGCCCTCATCATCATATTCGGGCTCCCTAATATCACCATGAACTGTCGAAGAAGACTCCGCAATGGAAGCATCATCAACTCTAATCGCTGCGGAGGTAGAGCTCCGAGAGCCATGTCTTACATAGGTAGCAACTGGGCGATTAGAGCCTCGAGAGCCAAAGGTAAGAATAGGCCGAACCTGTACTCCACCTCTAGCTCGACGGCCACGACGAGTGCGAGAGACTCATCTATCAATCTCCTCTAGCTCTTTGTAGAGCTCTGCATATATGGCCTTCTCCTCTTCATTACGCTCCTTGTGGACACTTTTAAGAGTGTCCACCGTCAACTTGAATTCGTCGACGTTTACCTACAAGTTTTATAATTGATTAGGGACTAAATAATAAAACGCTGAAAGTTATGTAAGTCTAACATGTTATAGAACAATATACCTGTCTAGCTTGACTCATATCGTGCATTGCACGCACCTATTGCGGCAATAGACCAGTCGCTCTAACTGTCTCGTGCTCAGTCGATTGCGTAACTTTGTGTGTATAAGTGAGTAGAAACTCCAGTTCCTCTCACATGCATCTGAAGAGCAATCCTAATCCACAATAAAAATAAACAATGTTCAGGATTCTAGTATCTACACATAATTTAGTAACTTGGTACCAAAGTGGTTAGTGGTTACCTGCGCTAGAATCCTCAAAGCCACTCTTTGTAGGTGAGGTTATTGGTAAGCAAATGACTTCCACTAAAAGAGAGGCTTCACCATAGAATCCCTCCTCCAACATACCGCATTGGTGAATGCGGGGCCCCTCTGATCATTGTAGTTGATGAGCTCCTGTAAGAACTGAAATTGCCCATTCTCATCATTGGGTAATTCTTTCGGTAAGAAAGCATCCCTAACTGAAAGCAACTCTTGATCAGTGAAAAGTGGGAGTGCTTTGTAGACAGGATGCAACAAAGGAGCAAGGCCATGGATAGGTCTCTTCATCCACTTCCATCTCTTCTCCACGCGAGTGCCAAGATAGCATTGCGTCGAGGAGTAGCCTCAAGGGGATCACTGTGAATTTTAAAATAAAGAGGAGAATATCTTATATGAGAAAAACGAAAGAACAAGCATTTAGATTCAACATTCTATTTTAGTTTATTTCTTATTCTTGAAAAGTTGAATCTTATTTACCTTGTTAGCATATACTTTGGATCAAGCTCATCGAGGACTGTGGTGCGGGTAATCTCGGCAATGGCCTCTCTCATAAAGTGAGTGAGAAGCCCCATAGTAGCCCCCTCCATGTCTGTCATGCGTAAAACCCTATACAAGGGAGTAACCGCAATGACAAGGGCGCGGACCTGGCACCATAACTCCTCTCTCAAGCATAGCCATTGAATGGCTATTGCCTAATTGACACGCGAAGGTATCTCACCTTGTATCCATTTCTGCCACTCCGGTGAAACCACTGTTACTTGGAGCTTAGGCATGACATCATAAAGGCGCTCTAGCAGAAGCCACATTTAGGCAAAGCGCGTCGAGGATGACTTCTTCATCTCCAAGTCGCTGTGATGGAGGAAGATAGCAAGGACCTTGACTTTTTGACTGAAAAAAGTGACAATTTGAGTGGCTTGTGTCACCACACTCTTCATCTACTCTAACTTGCCTATGTCCTCCATAAGTAAGTCAAAAGTGACAATTTGAGTGGCTTGTGTCACCACACTCTTCATCTACTCTAACTTGCCTATGTCCTCCATAAGTAAGTCAAGGCAGTGAGAGGCACAAGGAGTCCATACAATGGACTTAAACTCCTCAAGCAAGCGGCCCATCTTGCGGCAATTGGACGCATTGTCTGTAACCACTTGAACCACATTTTCGGGACCAATCTACAAGGATGATGGATGCATGAAAAAGGGAAAAAAATAAGACTTGAAAGTTGAGTAAAAGGCAAAGGCTAAACTTTCAAGCTTCAAACTCAAAAATTAAAATTGTATCTCACCTCGATTATGGATCGTCGAATGTGGCGATAGATGACCTCGCCCGAGGTTTTCTTCCTTGCCTTTCCGGCATCCACAGCCCACAAGAAGTACGTGCCAAGAGGGCAAGATACTAGAATGTTGAGGATGCTCCTCTTCTTTCTATCGGTCCATCCGTCGGAGAGGATGGAACATCCATACTTCACCCATCCTGCTCGGACGGGCTCGAGGGTCTTGTTGATTCTCTCCTTTTCTTCATCAAGTGCCTTCGTGCGCATGTCGTTGTAGGTGATACCATGCCAAGGCCCATGGCATGGTCCTACTTCGGCAATGGCCCTCACCATCCTTTGCCATTGAGGTGTTTTGAGGACACGAAATGCGAGATTGCACTCAATGACCGTGCGTGCAATCTCCACATTTGCGTCTTGTTGTTTTGCTCGGACCCAAGAGGGAGAGGCCACATTTGCTCCAATGGAGCCTCCAAGAGTGGCTTGCCTCGTGTGGAACCTCAAACTCACTTGGTCTCTTTGATGAGGTTGGAGTTGGTGAAGGGGGAGAAGGATGCGGAGAATGATGAAGAGGATGTATCCCTTGCTCGGCGAGATGACTTCGTCTTGAGCGGCGGCAACGGCGGGGGAGACTCTTCCACTATCACTTGCTTTGCCAAGCAAGGAGTACTTCTTCACAATGCCATCAGAAATGTCTTGAGGGATCATCTTGCAAGGTGCAATTTGCCCCCCCATCTTGGAGAGAGGTGCAAGAAGCCTAGTGGCACTACTAGTGTAGGCCTTGCCCCAATACTTGCAAGTCCACTTCCATGCTCCCAACTTCCCCTGGTTCTTCTCATGGGTAATGGCATGCAAAGTAAATGCTTCATGCTTTTCTCTCATGGTGGTGAAAGAGGAGAGAAGGGTCCCGGGAGAAGGAAAGGTAGAGGTAGGGAGAGGCTTGACAAAGAGGGAGAGAGAGGGAGAGGGAGGGAGGGGCTTGAGGAAGAGGGGGAGGCTTGAGGAAGACTCGTCGAGGGAGAGCCTAGAGGCTTGAAAGTTTTGGAAGAGGGAGAGGCTTGAGCCTTGAAGGGGAGGCTTGAGCCTGGCCCTTGAGGAAGAGGAAGAGAGCCTAGAGGGGACTCAAGGGAGAGGATAACTTGAGCACTAATGAGGGAGCGTTGAGCAATGAGAACTTGTGAGGATGGGGTTGGGGGAGGGTCTATTATATAGATAATAGGGAGAGCCTAGAGGCTCAAGGCTCAATAGTCAAGCCAGGGTTGTTTCTGTACGGCGTACGACGCCATATCGTACGGTACGGTATCGCACATACTCGTACGAATTCGTACAGATTTTTTTCAGATTTTTTTTTTGATTTTTTTTAAAAATATAATTAAAATTTTTAATAGGTAATGGTCTTTCTCTTGCTTATCTATGGCTATTTGAGCTTCCTCTGTACTATGATGCTTCCCTTCTTTCGAAAATATTCCATATCTTGACTTGGAAATACCTAAGTTTATAAGTATTTTTTTAAAACACCATATTTTATCGTACAATAAGAAATTTTTTTAATATTGTACCGTATTTTCTCGTACAGTTGTACGAACCGTACGGTATCGTACTTGACAACTATGAGTCAAGCCTCGAGCAAAGGCAAGTTGGCAACCAAAGGGCCAACTTGCCAAGCCTCAAGGCAAGCAAGCAAGGGCTCCCAAAAATGCCCATCAAACGGCTCTCATAAATGGCCACAAAAACGGCGCACAAAATGGCAAAAAAAAAACGGTTAGTTCAGGTCTGAATCGCACTGCACCGTATTGTACCGAACTGCCTTGAACCATACTGCATCGAACCGAAGGTGCGCGAACCGGGTGCAGCTATGTTCTTCTCATTGGTGTAGAGCTCATTGTCCCACAAAAGTTGTAAGACCTTCTCCACATCTTGCTCATGTTGCTCGGCAATTGTAGAAAAGATAAGTTTGTGATCCAAAAAGATGAACACACTTTCCAATGAGCTTTATGAACACTTGAGACATCATCTTATTGAATGTCGTCGGTGCATTGGTTAGTCCAAACAGCATCACCACAAACTCATAATGGCCACGCTTGGTTTGGAAAGCCGTCTTTGGGATGTTGGCCTCAAAGTTCTAAACGTGATGATAGACTATTTTGGTAAAATACTTAGAACCATTGAGAAGCTCGAGAATGTGCTCAATCTTGGGCATTAGAAACTTATTTTGATGGTGAGCTTTTGGAGTGCCCCTGAAGTCCGCACATAAACGTGCAATCTTGTCTTTCTTTTGCACAAATAAGATGGGTGCAGCAAATGCAAGAATGATGGGTAGATAAATCCAGCCCAGAGTAATTGGGACATCTGCTGTTCTAGCACGCCCTCCAATGCCTTGAACATGTGATAGAGGAACTTATGGGTGGATCTATCGCAGGGACCAACTCAATTCGATGATTCTCAGGATGAATGGGTGGGAATGTGCGCAGGAGGTCGTCCCTCAACATGATGTCTTGGAATTGTGGAAGGAGGCCTGCCAACGGTTTCTCTATAGGTGTTGTTGATTGAACAACGGACTATTGCATGCGGACATAGATCAACACACACTCGGCTCTTGTTTTGATTACTCATTGGGCTTGGACAATGCGAAATGAGTGGGATTCGAGGAATACTGCTATCCCCGACGAACTCAAGTAAACCATCAACAATGGTGAAGGTGTCCTACCGCCAATCAGGGATGGGTGCAAATTCTTGAAACCACTAGATGATGCCGAGAATCATGTCACACACCAAAAGTGGTGAAACAATGACATATCATTGAAATGCGGCCTTTTAAATATGGAACTCAAATTGTTGAGCTTTTGTGAGTATTGTGCGTACAAAGACACAGCGTAAACCCATCCGTGGACCACAACTGATGGTGTGATACCAAGGTATAGCCCATCTTAGTAGCCAACTACGGAGAGATGGCGTCCTCAGAGTTGCCCATGTCAAAAAGGACAATGAACTGTTGTGCCTTCGGTGTTCCATAGGCACGGATAGCTTTGGTTTGCTTTGTAGTCTCGCCCTCCTGCTTTAGCACACATCAGCGCTTTGCTTCAGCAGTCATCTGCGTTTTGTTGCAACATACATTAGCGCTATACATCAGCCCACATCTGTGCTTACATCAGGGCTCATATCAGCGTTTATCTCAGCCTAACACCAGCGCATACATTAGAGCTCACATCCGTGCTTACCTTTAGCATATCTTGTGCGTTTTGTCACAGCCCTTGGGACAGCAGCCCTCTTTGCTACACATCGGGACGGCAGCCCTCTCTGCTACACATGGGGACAGCAGCCCTCTCTGCTACACTCGGGACGGCAGCCCTCTCTGCTACACTAAGGACGGCAGCCCTCTCTGCTACGCATCGGGACAGCAGTCCTCTCTGCTACATCGGGACGGCAGCCCTCTCTGCTTCAGGTATGTAGCACTTGTGTCAACAGAGCTTGCACCACTCGGGATGGCAGCCCTCTTTGCTCTTCAGGTACGCAACACCCGTGACATCAGAGACTGCACCACCATCATCGTCACCGACGTTACCTTTTTCCACTGCCACTATCACCTCGGAGTGCTTTGCCTCACATCGACGCGAGCCTTCGTCATCGACCGTGCTTCAGCTCCGACATCTTCTCTGCTTCAGCACTGGTCTTCTTTCTGTTCAGAGTCACCTCTCATATGAGGGCTCTTGTACATATCTGCACTCACCCTTTTATATATATTCACTTACATATTTCATGCTGTGTGGTTTTGCTCTGATCTCTTGTATATCTGGTCCTTGCGTCCTTTTGCCCTCACATGGTATCAGAGCAATCGTCAGCAAAGGGATTGAAGACCTCGAGAGCACATATCTACCCGCACTCTTGGAGGACCGATTCTTCTCACTAGAAGATGCTTCTCCAAACTTTGATCTAGATCACATAGGGAATAGGATTTCTTACTGAGTGGAGAATCTTGTTCAAGATCATACTTTGGGAGACGATCAACCCATGCACATCACCTCATCCACACCACCTTTGCCATCACGATCGCCCTCTCTGACTTTATCAGATTTTGATTCCAGAGGGGATAATTTCCTTCTGCCATTGTGTTTGTGTGGGACCCTGGCATACTTCCTCTTCCTTCATCTTCTCTCATGGTCCCCTTTTTGGCCTGAGAGGGGGTGTGAAGAAATAGCACTTTTCCAAGCCCTAAAAAGGGACTTTTTGGATATTTTATATTTTATTTTTGGGGTTTTTTTTGTCTTGGCTGCGGGCCTACACCTTTATGGTGACCGACCAGCACCCCCCCCCCCTTCACTATATATAGCATTGCCTATACCTCATCATAGATGTACCACTTCATCGCCATATCAGGTACCATCTGGCCACCTATAGCAGGGGCTCACATCAGCGTTTTCCTCTGCTGGTCCAGGCTGCCTTTTGCAGGGCTTACTTCAGCCTTACATCAGGCTGTTCTTGGCACTTACATCAGGCTTTCTTCTGCACCATATCTGCGTTTTACTTCTGTATATGTCAGCGCCTACATCAGAGCATACATCAGCGTTTATACATCAGCTTACATCTGCGTTTTGGTTCAGTAGACATCAGCGCTTTGCTTCAGCAGTCATCTGCGTTTTGCTGCAGCATACATCAGCGCTATACATCAGCCCACATCCGCGCTTACATCAGGGCTTATATCAGCGTTTATCTCAGCCTTACATCAGCGCATACATCAAGGCTCACGTCCGTGCTTACCTTTAGCATATCTTGTGCGTTTTGCCACAGCCCTTGGGACAGCAGCCCTCTATGCTACATTGGGACGGCAGCCCTCTCTGCTACACTCGGGACGGCAGCCCCCTTTGCTACTTCGGGACAGCAGCCCTCTTTGCTACACATCGGGACAGCAGCCCTCTCTGCTACATCGGGATGAAGAGGTGACTCTGAGCAGAAAGAAGACCAGTGCTGAAGCAGAGAGGACGTTGGAGCTGAAGCACTGTCGATGACAAAGGCTCGCGTCGATGTGAGGCAAAGCACTCCGAGGTGATAGTGGCAGCGGAAAAAGGTAACGTCGATGGTGGTGCAATCTCTGATGACACGGGTGCTGCGTACTTCAAGCAGAGAGGGCTGCTGTCCCGAGTGGTGCAAGCTCTGGTGACACGGGTGCTACGTACCTGAAGCAGAGAGGGCTGCCATCCCGATGTAGAAAGGGCCGCCGTCCGGATGTAGCAGAGGGCTGTCCCGAAGTAGCAGAGGGCTGCTGTCCTGATGTGTAGCAGAGAAGGCTGTCATCCCGACTGGGCTGCTGTCCCAATGTGTATCGGAGAGGGCTGCTGTCCCGATGTGTAGCATAGAGGGCTGCCGTCCCGATGTGTAGCAGAGAGGGTTGCTGTCCCAAGGGCTGTGGCTGAAGGTAAGCACAGATGTGAATATGCACTGGTGTAAGGCTGAGATAAACGTTGATATAAGTCCTGACCTAAGCCTGATGTAAGCGCAGATGTTGGCTGATGTATGCTGCAGCAAAACGCAGATGACTGCTGAAGCAAAGCACTGATGTCTGCTGATCCAAAACGCAGAAGTAAGCTGATGTATAAACGTTGATGTATGCTCTGATGTAGGTGCTGACATATGCAGAAGTAAAACACAGATATGGTGGAGAAGAAAGCTTGATGTAAGCGTCAAGAACAGCCTGATGTAAGGCTGATGTGAGCCCTGCAGGTGGGGGCCTGGCCTAGCAGAGGAAAACGCTGATGTGAGCCCTGTTGTATTCGGCCAAATGGTACATGATATGGCGATGAAGTGGTACATGTGTGATGAGGTATAGGCAATGCTATATATAGCCTTTTGCCCTCACACCCTGTTGACCTATAGATTATGGCAAGAAGAGCTTCATTGAGAAGGAGAAAAAAAAAAGAAAAATCGGTGAAAGAATATGATCTCATTCGTCAATCTTTGAAACAACAGATCAGAAAGGGTTCATCAATCCAGGAAAAAATAAAGATTTCCAAGGGATTACAATCTCTACCATGTAACAGTGCACGTGTCTGTAACCGATGCTCCCTAACCGGATGACCCAGATCATGTGAGGGCAAAAGGACGGAAGGACTACATATACGAGAGATCAGAGCAAATCCACACAGCATGAAATATGTGAGTGAATATATATAAAAGGGTGAGTGCAGATATAGGAGCCCTCATATGAGAGGTGACTCTGAGCAGAAAGAAGACCAGTGCTGAAGCAGAGAAGATGTCGGAGCTGAAGCACGGTTGATGCGAAGGCTCGCGTCGATGTGAGGCAAAGCACTCCGAGGTGATAGTGGCAGCGGAAAAAGGTAACGTCGATGACGATGATGGTGCAGTCTTTGATGACACGGGTGCTGCGTACCTGAAGCAGAGAGGCTGCCGTCCCGAGTGGTGCAAGCTCTGTTGACACGGGTGCTGCATATTTGAAGCAGAGAGGGCTGCCGTCCCGATGTAGCAGAAAGGGCTGTCCCGAAGTAGCAGAGAGGGCTGAGGTCCCGATGTGTAGCAGAGAGGGCTGCTGTCCCAAGGGCTGTGGCAAAACGCACAAGATATGCTGAAGGTAAGCCGCACGGATGTGAGCCCTGATGTATGTGCTGGTGTAAGGCTGAGATAAACGCTGATATAAGCCCTGATGTAAGCACATATGTGGGCTGATGTATAGCGCTGATGTATGCTGCAGCCTGCAGCAAAACACAGATGACTGCTGCTGAAGCAAAGTGCTGATGTCTGCTGAACCAAAACGCAGAAGTAAGTTGATGTATAAACACTGATGTAGGCGCTGGCATATGCAGAAGTAAAATGCAGATATGGTGCAAAAGAAAGCGTGATGTAAGCACCAAGAACAACCTGATGTAAGGCTGATGTGAGCCCTGCACAAGGCGGCCTGGACCAACAGAGGAAAACGTTGATGTGAGCCCCTGCTGTAGGTGGCCAGATGGTACCTGATATGGCGATGAATTGGTACATGTGTGATGAGGTATAGGCAATGTTATCTATAGTGAAGGGGGGGTGCTGGTTAGTCACCATAAAGGTGTAGGTCAGCAGCCAAGACAAACAAACCCCAAAAATAAAAATGTAAAATATCGAGAAAGTCCCTTTTTAGGGTTGGAAAAAGTGTTGTTTCTTCACAACCCCCCCTCAAGCCAAAAAGGGGACCATGAGAGAAGATGAAGGAAGAGGAAGTATGCCAGGGTGCCACACAAACACAATGGCAGAAGGAAAGTGTCCCCCTCTGGAATCAAAATCTGATAAAGTCAGAGAGGGCGATCGTGATGGCAAAGGTGGTGTGGATGAGGTGATGTGCATGGGTTGGTCGGCTGCCAAAGTATGATCTTGAACAGGATTCTCCTCTGAGTAAGAAATCCCATTCCCTATGTGGCCCAGATCAGGTTTGGAGAAGCATCTTCTAGTGAGAAGAATCGGTCCTCCGGGAGTGCGGGTAGACGATCCATGTTGTGTGCTCTCGAGGTCTTCAATCCCTTTGCTCACGATAGCTCTGATAGCATGTGAGGGCAAAAGGACAGAAGGACCAGATATTGGTGGTGCAATCTTTGATGACACGGGTGCTGCGTACTTGAAGCAGAGAGGGCCGCCGTCCCGAGTGGCGCAAGCTCTGGTGACACGGGTGTTGCGTACCTGAAGCAGAGAGGGCTGCTGTCCCGAAGTAGCAAAGAGGGCTGCTGTCCCGAGTGTAGTAGAGAGGGTTGCTGTTCGGATGTGTAGCAGAGAGGGCTACTGTCCCAAGGGCTCTGGCAAAACGCACAATATATGCTGAAGGTAAAAGCACAGATGTGAGTCCTGATGTATGCGTTGGTGTAAGGCTGAGATAAACGCTGATATAAGCCCTGATGTAAGCCTGATGTAAGCGCTGATGTGGGCTGATGTATGCTGCAGCAAAACGCAGATGACTGCTGAAGCAAAGCGCTGATTTCTGCTGAACCAAAACGCAGAAGTAAGCTGATGTAGGCGCTGACATATGCAGAAGTAAAACGCAGATATGGTGCAGAAGAAAGCTTGATGTAAGCGCCAAGAACAGCTTGATGTAAGGCTGATGTGAGCCCTGCAGAAGGTGGCCTGGACGAGCAGAGGAACACACTGATGTGAGCCCCTGCTGCAAGCGGCCAGATGGTACCTGATATGGCGATGAAGTGGTACATGTGTGATGAGGTATAGGCAATGCTATATATAGTGAAGGGGGGGTGCTGGTCGGTCACCATAAAGGTGTAGGCCAACAGCCAAGACAAAAAAACCCCAAAAATATAAAATATAAAATATCCAGAAAGTCCCCTTTTAGGGCTGGAAAAAGTGTTGTTTCTTCACCAGGTATAGCCCATCTTAGTAGCCAACTATGGAGAGATGGCGTCCTCAGAGTTGTCCATGTCAAAAAGGACAATGAACTGTTGTCCCTTTGGTGTGCCATAGGCACGGATTAGAGATTTGGTCTGCTTTGTAGTCTCGCCCTCTTGCTAATCATCAAATATCACTGGAGGTACTAGATTCAAAGTGGGCAACAACTAAATGGCATTTGAAATTGAGGGTGGAGGGTAGGGGTAGCTGCGGGCGGCAGTGATGACCATTGTGGAGGACAACACTTTGGTGGCTTTCTCAACTTGCCACTTGGTAGTAGGTACAATCCTTTCTTACCATGGCCCACTTGGTGGTAGAAGAAACGTTGAAGGTTGCACTTGTCCCTTGTCTATGCTATAGACACAGATTAGAGCTTTGGTTTGCTCTTCAGTCTCGCCTTCCTGCTTATCATCAAATATCACTGGAAGTACTAGATTCAAAGTGGGCAACAACTAAACGGCGCTTGTAATTGAGGGTGGAGGGGTAGGGGTAGCTTCAGCAGGGATGACCATTGTAGAGGATGACGCTTTAGTGGCTTTCTTGCCACTTGGTAGTAGGTACAATCCTTTCTTACCATGGCCCACTTGGTGGTAGAAGAAACATCGAAGGTTGCATAAGGCTAGCCTATGCCTGTGCCATCTATGGTTGCTAAATGCCTATGCCAGCTATTGTTACTAAATGCATATCATATGTACCTATGCTAGGATGACCTATATGGAATGACTGTTCTCCAACTGGGTGGACACCTAAGGCTTGGAAAGACCTATGTTGCTTATGCCTGACATGTCCATGGACTAGGGCTCACAATGGGGTAACGGCATACGACAAATAATCCCTTAAAAGGGACTAATTCAAGTATAGCAGTGATGGTGAGCCAGTGTGTCACATGGCACCTCAGTGCATGGGTGCATGGGACATCGGAGGATTCCGAGGAGATCAAAATGAGCTTAAGCCATGACCAAACTCTATCGAGATGCTTGGATAGTGGGATCTTGTGGTGTGGGACACGAAGGTCTAGGCAATGTGTGCGGCTAGTGTTGGTCTCGCCTCAGGCTTGGGGGTGCTCTGAGCTTGCTAGCAACCCATTTGATTGGTCTTTTATGTGTATGATTGTTTGAGGAATTTCTATGGACTCAAGTGAGCCCTATGGTGTAGGTGCTTGTTTCAACTAGTGCCAATTAGACACGATATTTGTCTTGAAAATTAGGCTTGATGGAGTTTTTGTACTTATAATATTTTATATAACTTATACTGGTTCTAGTGATGCTATGATGTTTTGTTGACTTTGTGGATCATTATATTAATCTTCTGTGTTGGATTTTCCATCTTGTCATTTTTGTGCATGTGAATTCTCACTGCAGCTTGAGAAGTTAGTGTCTGAGCAGAAAAAGTATACTGCAAAAGCCGAAAGGGCGCTTCATGTAGCTGAGGTTAGTAGCTTCTCTGGGGTCTAGGCTAAAGAACCATTATATGTGATGATTTTGTGTTTGAATCCACTTATGTGCTTGTGCTGCAGTCAACTCTAGCGAGAGTGCAAGCAGAAGTTGACTTTAAGGCCAAGGAACTTCTCAAGGTATAATTTGTTTTGACAGGTTGAAACATGTCATTGATATTTATGTAATGCCCTTCTCTATCATTGTTATTATTGCAATGCTTCAGTTCTCGTGTTATGTTAGTTGGTGAGTTTGAAGTTTATTTCTTCTTTGCAAGTTTTTTTGTTGGAAAAGACTCGTGTACTTCCAACTTTTCCTAGGGATGTTATTAAGTTGAAAAAGAGAATAATGTGACGTGTGTCTCTTTGTAACAGCTGGAAGACTGATGAAGAAGGTTTGCACCAATTCCTTAAGCTTAGAGAGAGAGAGAGAGAGAGAGAGAGAGAGAGAGAGAGAGAGAGAAAGATATATTAACGTCTACGAGAGGCCAAAGTCGGCCTATGAGACAAAAAATAATACAACTGTGTTCTTCCGGTCATCGGAAGAAAAGAAACAAAAGAAAAAGTGTGCATGTGTCTGGATACAACTGTGAATCATCATGGATCAGTGGAGCCCATATACAAACAATATAAGGGGGGTGGGGATGTGGATGGAGTGCTGAGGCAAGATGCATCTCTATATGCTGAAGGGGTAGTACAAGCATGCTATGCAGATCTATGTCTAACTCCATCCAGTGCCATAAGAGGGATATAAGATATCATACATCGCTGATGTTGAGGCTGTGAATGGCATGAACATGTACCCTGAGTCTGAATGAAAGCGAGCTAGCCTCTCCTGTGTCTCCATCTGGTGTCTCATTCGGATAGCTGCTATCTCTTGGTGACGGAGTCGGGGTGCTCTATGTCCAGTCTGTCTAGGTCTCCTCCTGGCTCTCAATTCCTCTGCTCTCTGTGCGGTCACCCCACGTGGTACATCAGCTGGCACTGGCATAGCTCTCTGGAAGAAATCTGTGAGCTGGGACTGTCTCCCACCCCTAGTGGGAGCGGGTGTCTGGAGGAGTCTCTCTCGAGAACTATGAAGCTCTAGTAGTAGTCTGCCAAGCTGTCGCTGGTCCGAGGCCTCCATCAACCGATGTAGTGAAGAGTGCTCCTCAAACAATCCTGCATATCTATCTCTGACCCCCTGGTGGGCTCTACATCTACATACAAAGTGATCCTCAGTCTCCACCTCCTCGCGGCACAATCTGCATATCCGCTCAGCTCTGGGAACCCGTGCCGCTCTCCCAGCCTCTATCTCTAGCTGATGTGATGAGACTCGTAGCTGTCCAATAGCAACGCGAGAGCTGTGTGGCATGTATACATCCATGTACCACGGTCGATGTATAAACCCATCCCCTGAGATGCTCATAAAGTGGTCTCTGTAATACAGCATCTTCGGTGGTAGTGGGCTCTCTGGTGCTGTCCATGTCTCTTGTATGTAGTGCTGCCATATGTCCTGTCTCATCACTCTGTTCCTCTCATTGAGAGAGGTAACCCCGTGGAGCAGACTGATCATACTGAAAAGGTGGCAACCGCTCAATGTCTATCCCATGATGTGAGAACCACTGTAGCATTTGTGCATACCAAGATCCAGTGTGTCCAGCCTCGGCCAGCTGTTTGGATGCCTCAAAAGCTCGGCGGGATAATCTCTCCGTGGGCATCTCCCTCATCCTGTATATAAAGGAGATCGTCTGGAACAATGCCTCCACTGCCATAGGTGGTGCAGCAAACTCAGCTCGAACAATGTCGTGCGGGATGGATGGTTTGCTGCGTATCATCCTCGAGAGCATCAAGATCTGTGGTCTCTCCAGCTGTACCCATGTGGAGGCTGCAAGCCCTGGTGCCCAAACCGCTGCTGCATACATCAAGGCTGGTGTCACTAATGTATCAAAGAGCCACCCCTTCGTGCGGGGTTCCTGAAAATGTGCCTGATGACACTGACGCTCAAGGCCAGCAAGAGCTGCATACCCCCGGGTCACTCTGTCTCGGACTACCTGAGCCATGGAGAAGCGTCCAGCTGAGCTAGTAAATGTGATGCCAAGGTAAACATAAGAGCTCACCACCTCGACCCGCCCTCCTGCTAATGTGAGAGTAGTGTGGCTCCTGACTGCGGGTGAAGTGTGGAAGATCATAACCTTGGTTTTCCCAAGGTTCACTGTGAGCCCCTGCTGTGCGCAGAAGTCATCAAGAGCCACAAGGTGTCTTTGAAGCCCAACCTGCGTGTCGGATACCAAGACGATGTCATCAGCATAAAGCATAACATGGACAGTAATACCTGATAGCTCAACCCCAGAGCCTCCTCCCTGTGTGATGTAATCAACCACCTCATCAATATAGAGCCCAAAGAGCGTGGGGGAGAGCGGGCACCCTTGCTTCACACCAATGGTGCTAGCAACTGTGTCGGACAAGCCTCCTGGGCATCGAACTCTCCCAAAGACCTGCTCATATAGCTTGTATATGCCCCACATCATGTTTGAAGGTATGCCTAGTGTCTGTAGTCGCCGAAAGAGGCGCTCTCTGGGCACAGTATCAAATGCCTTGCGGAAATCCACAAAGCAACAGTAGAGCCGTTGCCTCCGTGCCTTGGCCTGATCAATCAGGCACCTCAATGTAAAAATGTGGTCGATGGTCGAGAAGGCTCGACAGAAGCCTGCCTGGCCTGCTGCTCTTAAACCCCCAACCTCTGCATGAGTGCTCAGCTCTGCCTCCAAAACTGCCCCGTATAGTTTGGCCAATATATGGCCAATCATGATGGTCCTGTAGTTCCCGGGGTCTAGTACATCTCCCGCTTTATGGATCAGCACAATAGTGTGCATCGTCCACTCAGTTGGAAACCCCTCTGACAGAGCTCTGTTGAAGAGATGAGCAAGAAATGGTGCCAATGTATCAATAGCATAGATGAGATGCTCTCCTTGTAATCCTGTATGATCTGTCGCCCGTCCATGTTGGAGTCGGCATATGGCCCTCCTAACCATAGGTGGGGTGAAGAAGGTGGAGACTGTGGAGCATGGCTCTGTGGGCTGTGGTATAGGGGGCTGTGTAGGCACATCATAAAGTCTCTCTGCATATGTCTGCCAGGTCTGAGGATCGGCAATAGGTGTGGGAGGACGGGGCTCTCTGAGTCTCCTCCAAGCAGCAGCAGCATCTCTGCTCATGAGCATGTGATATGTGTCCCAGTACTGAGCCGCCTCATAAGCTCGCCGCTTACGGCGGGTGAGAGTATGCATCCTCCTGCCTGCCTGCCTCTGGGTGATCTCGCGAGCCCTCTGCACTCGGAGACTGCTGTAAAGGTTTCTGCACTCATCATCATACCATCGGTTCTGGGGCATGCTCCCAGATGTAGGTGGCCGTCTTGTCTGTATGTGGTATGGGAAACTCCTCGCGACTACGGAGTGCAGTACATGTGAGAGCTGGGAGGTGAGCATGGCCATGGGTGCCGATGGATCTAAGGCAAATAGCTGATCATGAACATGATAGTCGTACACCTCGGCTAGGTCCTGAGTGAAGTGAAAAATAGTGCGTGGTGGCTGTATGATGGGTGGGTGGGTCTCCAATAAGCTCCTGAAAGTGAGGGATAGGTATGTATGATCCGCCCCAATGGGGCATGGTGGTACGGTGAAGTGAGACACCATATCTGCTGCCTCCCGGGATCCCATCACATAATCCACTGTACTACTGCCGCCTCCCACTTGGAAAGCAAGTCAACCCACCTGAATCTGGCCACTGAGTCATCCCGTTATAAATAACGAGATGGTGTCGGGCCCCAAGTTCCAGCAAATGTTGCCCATATCTAGTGCTGTCAGCTCCTCCGTCAGCGGAGATCCGAGTGGTCCCTGTATCCTCTGTAGCTAGCGGCTCTAGTCTCAAGGGATCCTCAAAGTCATAGATCTCGCACTGTCTGCTCTGAGTCCGTGCATTGAAGTCCCCCATCAAGAAGACTTCTCCCTGTGTCGAATAGTGTAGGATCTCCTCAGATAAGACAGAGTATGGAGACTCACTAGCCTCTCCTCCACCCGGCTCCTCGGTGGTGGCAAACCGCGACCCCTTCGGAGGAAAGTAGCAAAGGGCGATATAAATCCATCTGGTCTCCGAGAGGCGTAAGCTAATCCACATGTATCTCGCCTCCGAGTCTCCTGCCACGACTCGAACATGCTCATGTAACCCATGCCTGAAAAGCACTGCAATACCTCCTGAACCTCGGGAGGTGGCCTGTCTCATCCCCGGTCGGTGAGCTGACTCCCACTGATAACCCTCAACCCGTAGTAAGCCCCTCTCCGGGCTCTCATGTGTCTCTGTCATCAAGATGATATCCCGGCCCTCCATCACCTCCTCAAGTCTCCCTGGATGTGTCCATAGGACTCCATTACAGTTCCAGATTGCTATGTGTATCTCTTTGTCTTCATGTTGTTTCCTCCGTGTCTCATAGGCCAGATGGCGCTATTCGACCCTCTTCCCATCAATGTAGATGTGACCATCCCTATAATGTGCCTTCTTCTCTTCTTTGCGTGCCGCCTTGATCTTCGGCATGCATAATCTTCTGTGCTCCAGTTGCATCCATGTGAGATCATCATCGAAGTAGATGGGGTCCCCTGGCAAGCTCCTCAAGATAGCCCGTCTTCTCATAAAGCTCATCCTACTCTCCTCGTCCGGGAACTGTAGCACTAAGGCCTTGCCTTTGGTGGAGTCCTTTGGGGTTGTCCTCCATACTCTAGTGAATGGGAGCGGCTCATCCTCCTTTAGTCCTAGCTTGGTACATAGGTTCCGCCCGTCAATCTCGGGCGTGGAGGTAGTGCTCTCTGGTATCCTTGTGACTCGGATGTTGAGGCGCCGGATCCGTCGCATCTTCTCTTCATCAAGAGTAGACTGCATCATGTGTACATCTTCTTGTACCTCCTTCTTGATGTTCTTCTTCATCACTTGTACATCTTCTTGCACCTCCTTTTTGATGTTCTTCTTCATCACTTCTACCCATCCTTCGCGGGCCGCCTCCATTTTTCCCTCGATTGTGTGGGTGAGGGTTTTGGTGATCTCTTCTTTGATTGCCTCTTTGTCCACCTCAAGAGTCTCTCCTTCCTCCCATGGATGATCGCGTAAGGATGCCACTTCGCCCTTCAAAAGGTTGATTTCCTCCTGCATGGCGAGCTTTTCCTTCTCCCACTCCTCTTCATGGTAAGCTTCTCTTCCTTCCATATTTCCGCTTCGGCCTCCAGCTTCCCCATGCGTGTCAATAAGTCCTTCTTGATGGCGGTGATGGTGCTGTCCAATGTCTTCTTCTGGTCCTTGATAAGATCCCTAAGGATATGATCAAGCTGGCTGATTTTGTCATCTACAGACCCTCCCATTGTAGACGGAGGGAATGTTTGAAAGGAGCAGGTAAATATGTGGGAGAGAGTTATATTAACGTCTTCAAAAGACCCAAAGGGTCTATGAGACCAAAATGATGTGTACACTTAAGCTTGAAGAGAGAGAGAGAAATGAAACGAAATGATATATTAACGTCTTCAAAAGGCCAAAATGACCTATGAGACCAAAAAGGTTACAACAATTGGTGGATCTGATACAATGTCTGTGTAAGGAAAGCTAAAAACAACTAAACAACTTACTGAAACTGAAACAACTATGAGGGAAAGTACGGTACTAGGAGCTCCTAATGGATAACATCTGGGAGGAAAACTCCAGCAACAAAGGTAAGCATCATACACATCACTATCCAAAGATGTCTCTCATCGGTCGATGGCGGATATCCTCAATGTCCTCCATGGTGAGTACTCTGACTGGACGTCTCCCATGCCGTGCTAGTATGGTCCTGATCCTCTGTTGTAGTCTCCGCCGGTGTCGAGATGCGCCTCTCATCTTGGGGGCCTGGACCACCCCAGCTCTATAGTCTGATCAATCAGTGTACCTCTGGTGCGGCTGTACTTTGGGGCTAGCTGCAATGCCTGCTGGCCTGACTGCTCAATCTCTGGTCGAAAGAAGTCTGTAATCTGCCTCTGTAGGTGTCTCTCCCTCTCTCATCCCCTCCCTCTCAGGAGACCCTCTCTATGTCTACGCAGCTCTAGCAAGTACAATCCGAGGCATCTCTGATCCTGGTATCTCATGACTCTAGAAAGTGGTCCAAAGCCCTCTCTGAACAGGCAGTGAAAACGGCCTCGTATCTCATAATATACTGGACAGTGACATATGTAATGTAACTCTGTCTCTGGCTCCATCTGGCACAGCTGACAAATCCTGGCCTCAGCTGGTACTCCTTTGAATCTGCCAGTCTCAATCTCTAGCTGGTGTGAGGATGTGCGCATCTGACCAATAGCACACCGTACCCCATGAGAAAGATGAGTATCCATGTAGGTGGGTCTAATCACAAACCCATCCTCCGTGAGCTGGAGAAGATGATCTCTACAGAAAGCCATCTTCGTACCAAGCTCGTGTGTCGGCTGTATCCATGTCCTCCTAGTGTCCAGCTGAGTCAAGTCCTGCCTGATAAGTCTGGTAATCTCTGCCCGTGTGAGAGAGAGGGAGGGTGCATCCAGGGAGTACTGAAATGGAGGTAGCCTGTCCATACTAAAGCCATGCAGCTTGGAACCAAGCTGTCATCTGTGCATACCAACATGATCCGTCTCCTTGTGATGCCAACTGTCGTTGAGACTCCAGGGCTAAGCGAGCATATCTGTCTCTAGGGAGAGCCCAAGTGCTATGTATAAAGGAGACTGATCGAGTGAGTGCCTCTACTACCAATGGGGGGGCAGCCATCTCTGCACGGATAATATCATGTGGTACGGAGGCCTTGGCCCTAATCATCCGGGAAATCATAGAAACCAAGGACCTCTCCATACGTCTCCATCCATCAGTGCTACCAGCTCGGCTGTGGTGATCCACTAAGGGTCCCCATATCTCCACTCCATACAGCATGGCTGAAGTGACCAAAGTGTCAAAGAGCCAGAGCTTTGTTCAAGGTTCCTGAAACTGAACCTGCGAACACATCCTCTCTAGTCTCCCCAATGCTGCATAAGCTCTGGTCAATCTGGTCTCCGCTGCTCTCCTCAAGGAAAATAGTGGACCACTAAAAACCACACCAAGGTAAGTATATGCATCTGTATACTCCACTGTCTCTTGACCATTTGTAAAGGTGGGTATTGACCTCCTAACCCACTGTGCTGTGGTGTTAAACACCATCACCTTGGTTTTACCAAGGTTAACAGACAATCCACTGTCCTCTGCAAACGTGTGCAATGCATCCAAATGACGCTGCATCCCCTCTGGAGAATCTGAGATCAGCACAATATCATCAGCATACAATAACAGTGGAATCCATATCCCTGCTAGCTGTGCTCCTTTGTCACCCTCCCGCTCTACATAGTCCGAAACTTCATCCACATACATCCCAAATAAGGTGGGAGAAAGGGGGCAGCCCTGTTTCACCCCAATAGTGGAGTGAACCATCTCAGATATACCCTGAGTAGTACGTACGTGCCCCACAACTGTCTTGTATAAAGCCATGATTCCCCAAATCAGCTCTGTGGGCACTCCCATCTCCTGTAGTCTGCGCATCAGTCTGGCTCTCGGTACTGTGTCAAAAGCTTTGCGGAAATCCACAAAGCAACAATAAATCCTCCTGCCATATAATCTGCCCTCCTCAATAATAGCTCTGAGTGTCAAGGTATGGTCAAGAGTGGAGAAACCTCTCCTGAACCCTGCCTGCCCTGATGCACGTATGCCCTCTCTCTCTGCCCATCTACTCAACTCCTGCTCAAGAATAGATGCATATAATCTAGCCGATGTGTGACCAATCATGATGGTACGATAATTCCCAAGAAGCATGGGATCCCCTGACTTGAAGATAGGCACAATCGTGGACATATTCCAAGTCTCAGGAAAACCCTCACACATGGCTCGGTTAAACATCATAGCAATAAGCTCTGCAAGCATATCTCTGGCATGAATAAAGTGCTCTGCTACCAAACCATCATGATCATATGCTCTCCCAATCCTCATCCTGTCAATAGCTTTCCTTACCATCTCAGCAGTAAAGAAAGCACATGTCTCTGGGCATGGCTCCGATGGGTCTGGCAGGGGCGGCTGTCCTGGTGCTGTGTACAGGGATGCTGCATACTCACCCCAAATCTCTGTGGAGGTAATGGCTGGTGATGGTGAATGCTCATGGAATAGTCTCCATGCCTCGCCTGAGTCCTGACTCATAAATAACTGGTACAAATCCCTCTCTAACTGAGCAAGATAAGCCCTCTGCTTCTGTCGCACTAGGTGCCGGAAGGTAATCCGTGACTGTCTGTGAGTGGTAACACCCATGAGCACCTCTCTATGTAATCTGATCCTCATCTCTCTGCACTCCTCATCATACCAACTGTTCTGGGGCATGTTACCAGATCGTCTCCGTGTAGGTTGACTATGGGGATATGCCTCTGATGCTGCAGCATGAAGCGTCTCTATCAATGTCTGAGTGAGCTTATCTAATGGCCGTCCCGGCTCCTCGGCACATAAGTGTCTGTATATCTCATCCGTGTACACGGTGTCAGTCTCCCTCGTAAAGGTATAACGAGTGTGTGTGGAGACCTGTCCCAATGGAGCGGTGCTGAACTGAAATGTGAGAGTGAAGGACAAGATAGCATGATCCACTGCTATTCCAACCGGCCTAGTGTCTACCATAAAATCCTGAAAAGAGGGAATGAGACTGGGCTGAGCCATAACATGGTCCACTGTACTAGCACCATGCTGATGTGGAAAGCTAGTGAAACCGCCCGATGTCGGGAATCTCTGTAGGCCATTCAGGATGGCCAATCCATGTGCAGTCCCCATGTCTATCAAATACCGCCCATACACTGTATGTTCCTCATCCCGGGAGAGTCTAGATAGGCCCATATCCCTAACATCAAGCTCCCTCAACATCTCCTCTGAGGTATCATAAAATACTGTCTGGTTATGGGCGGTCCTGGCATTGAAGTCCCCCAAGAGAATGATGTCACCATCCCTGGAGAACTCCCAAATGTCATCATCCAAAATAGAAAAGGGAGATTGCCCGCTAGGTGATGCATACACTGATGTACTAGGAGCAAAATAGCATATAGCAATGTAGAGATATCTGCCTGTCTCTGCCCTCAGTCTAACCCACGTGTACCTAGCGTGCTCATGTATGCGGACTATATGTATCAGTGGCTGTAGCTCCTCTCTAAACAATACTGCCACTCCTCCTGAGCCCCGTCCTCTATGCTCTGAACGAGTCTCCTGTCTACAAGCTGTCTCCCATCGGTATCCACTAACATGTGGCATGGACTGTCCAGGAGCCTGATGCGTCTCACAATAGAAGATGATGTCCCTCCCAGTGAAACTATCCTCAAAAGCCCCTACATCAAGGCGTAGAGATCCATTACAATTCCAAGTAGCAACTTTGAGTGTAGTCCCATAGGTCTCGCGCCGTCATGAAGAGCGCCTTTCCATAATCACCACTCTACCATCTCTATAGAAGGCCACTTTCCCTTTCTCTCGCACTGCCCTTTCTATAGAAGAGAGAGAGAGAGAGAGAGAGAGAGAGAGAGAGAGAGAGAGAGAGAAGAAAGAAAGATATATTAATGTCTACGAGAGGCCAAAGTTGGCCTATGAGACAAAAAATAATACAACTGTGTTCTTCCGGTCATCGGAAGAAAAGGAAAAGAAAGAAAAGAAAAAGTGTGCATGTGTCTGGATACAACTGTGAATAATCATGGATTGGTGGAGCCCATATACAAACAATATAAAGGGGGGTGGGGATGTGGATGGAGTGCTAAGGCAAGATGCATCTTGATATGCTGAAGGGGTAGTACAAGCATGCTATGCAGATCTATGTCTAACTCCATCCAGTGCCATAAGAGGGATATCAGATATCATACATCGCCGATGCTGAGGCTGTGAGTGGCGTGAACATGTGCCCTGAGTCTGAATGAAAGCGAGCTAGCCTCTCCTGTGTCTCCATCTGGTGTCTCATCTGGATAGCTGCTATCTCTCGGTGACCGAGTCGGGCTGCTCTGTGTCCAGTCTGTCTAGGTCTCCTCCTGGCTCTCAATTCCTTTGCTCTCTGTGCGGTCACCCCACGTGGTACATCAGCTGGCACTGGCATAGCTCTCTGGAAGAAATCTGTGAGTTGGGACTGTCTCCCACCCCTAGTTAATAAAGAAAAAGCAAAAGCAAGAAAATAAAACAAAAGCAAAGCTTGGCAAAAGCAAGCACCCCTATCAAGTATATAAGAAGCTTGTACCCTCTTGGAGAGGCATAGAAGAAGAACTCATGGAGAACCACCTTGGGGAGAGCAAGAACGTTGTTATCATCTTCTCCTTCCCTCTACATCATCCTTATTATCATCTTCTCCACCCTTAGCCTCTGCCCAGCCTGCAGCTTAGCCACCGCTGCCTTTGTAGAGCTGATTCCGCCGAGCGCCGCCTCCGTCGAATGAACCGCCGTTGCCGCTCCAGGGCTCCTTCCGTCGGTGGCTTAGCCGCTTCCACCGGCGTTGTTCGCGGCCTTGTTTGCCCACGACCGCTTCTTGGCTACTGTCTGCCACTTGCAGCAGCACCACCTTTTCAGCCGGAGGGCTGCCACCCTTTGAAGAAGCACCACCTCCTCTCTTTTGGTGTAAGAAACTTGGATAGACGTGCATCTTTCTCAACATCTCGTCACCGAGAACCTTGTGAGATTTTTGTGGGTAACAAAGAATTGATTCATATCTTGGTACTAGCCCGGTGTAAGACTCTTGTGGGCATCCTCGTGGTGAGCTCGGCATCAGATATCTTGTGCCTCGACATCGACTTCAGCCTGACCTCGTCATTGGCACTCTTGTTTGATATTGTATTCATTTGTTGTTGTAACTTGGTTGAACACAATGCTAATCAATACACTTAAATACACTTAAGATTTGATGGACACTTGCTCAAATACAAGAAGTAATTTGTTGAATTGACAAGAGACACACAATGAGCTGGAACGGCCGACTCCTCCCTCAAATAAAGTATATTGATCTTGGGAGAATCAAGTACATAGTGTCATGGGCATTTCTGACCAGATTTCCATACCAATGCATATGAATACAGTATTGCAAACAAGTGGTTGTTGATGTAGACTTTCAATCCACACTACCCTCTCAAGTCCCCATGTTCCCTACCATCAGCTCTCTATTGTTCCACCAACACAAGGTAGCAACATTCTGCAAGAGAGCACGTAGGACAAGAGAACACTACACAGGGTATGTGATCTTGTAATCTGGTTCCTCCCTCCTGCTACTTGCTCCCATATTTAAGCATAAAAGCTTACCAATAGCAAGTAGAGTCGATGACAGTAGAACTCCTCGTGATGGAAGTCCTTGGAGTGTTGAGATCTTCGATTTGTCGCATTTCTTCGCGACAAAGGTCTTCAAGAGGATGAAGGGAACCTTGGAAAAGCTTCCCCTATGGTTCAACTTGAGAAAGGAGGGCTGAAATGAGGGTTTTCAGCAAAAAGACCAGAAATTACAGCAATAAAGAGAGCTGTTTTGCTGAATTTCAGTCATGGCAAAAGATGAGCAACAGGCCATGAAAGTTGACATTTTTGAAGAGAGATTGATCCTACAGAAGAGGCAGAGTTTGAATAAGATCTGCGAGCAGTTATGCAAGAAAGTATTGATTTTGGTAAGCTTGATTTATGAGTAGCATTGGATATGGTTGGGAAGGAGAAAGTGTAGAAAATGCAGCCCAACAGCCCTCACGAAGGAGGCGCCAATCTCTAGAGAGAGGAAGAGTGAGGTAGTGAGTTGTCCAATGTAGGTGGTAGGTAGGTGCTTTGTGGAGCAAGCTAGAGTGGACACATGGCTAGTTACTCCCTTTGTACAAAGGGGATAAGGTGTGGGCGGTGGACATTGGGTTATGTCCACCTCGGGACATCAGTGTGTGTGAACACTAGGCTGGTCATAATTTATAAGTGAGTTTTGGTCGCCCAAAACTTAATGAAGTGTGTATACACTCACTTACAAAGGGGATAAGGTCTGGGCGGTGGACATTGGGTTATGTCCACCTCGAGACATGAGTGTGTGTGAACACCGAGCTTGTCATAATTTATAAGTGAGTTTTGGTCGCCCAAAACTCAATGAAGTGTGTACACACTCACTTATAAATTAGTGTTAACTCCCAAGGCTAGGTTTATGACCAATACTTACCACCTGTCACAAGCCACATAACCATGTCAGCAGACAGTTTCACACGCACAGTTCGTGGGTGGACGTCCCCTTACCCGAAACTACACATTGGTCATGCAAGCATGAAAACAACATGTAATTTCAATTGCATACAAGCGCATAAAGATGCTATGCAATGTAGCATTGGTATGGACAATCCCCGTTCATGAGACTATACCAAAATAGACGTGCTCCAGGCAAGTACACGAGATACCAGACCCAATGGAACACCAATCCACCAAGCATTTTTGGGCATGTACACAGAGGCACAAGTCCCAACGGAAAGCCAAGTCCACAATATCACATGAGTGGCATCAATCCCCGGCATATACAACTGCCATGGACACCAATCCAATGTACATATATGATGAGAAAGCACGGGTGGACCAATTGTGTATCCAAATGGTGATAGTTGTATTGGTCCTGACTTGGAAAAGCCCGTGGATTGTTCGTGAAATAAGTTCTTGAAAAGGGTGTGGGGCTTGTTCCCCGCTCAGCGTGGTGTACTCTGTGATATTCCTATTCCCATTTCTCTCTCCTCCTCTCTCTATCTATATCTCTTGTACACGTAGTTGAGTCTGTCATTGCACTCTCCGTTAGGCTTATAGATTCCTAGGAAGCAGGTGTCTACTTCAAGTGGACATGTGGTGTGCACAAAAGCCTTCAATGAACATGCCAGATTCCTAGGAAGAAGGCACCTACTTCACACTGGTAAATGCTAGGAAGCAGAGTAAACCTCAAAAGGTGTTTTAAATAGGCATGGCAAATTCCTAGGAAGAAGGTGCCTTCTTCAAGTGGGCATGTGGTCTGCACAATAGTTTTCAATCAACATTGAATGAGCCTCAATCAACAGACTTCAATCAACATTGAATGAGCCTTAAATCAAGGGGAGGTGGTCTAGAATCAAAGGAGATGATTAGGGCGTGTTTAGGTGAGGGGCAAGCTTAAGCCATGGGCTAATGATGATGTACCTTAGCCTATTTAAGGGCCGTCTATCTAAGCTTGTGTTGGATCAACTCTCTAGCATTGTCATTATCTTGTCATTAGTGCTAATTACTTTTCCCCTACTTAAATTATGCCAATATGTTGAGCCTAATCCAATACTATCCACCCTAATCATTTTCAACTTGCAAGTTTCAAGCCTTGTGAGCAGAGGTCGGCTATTAGCAAAGGTGCACTTAAGCAAGGCGGGCAACACACAGGTGAGTCGGGCTGGGCTTGGGCCAGGTTGATAACACGATTAATGATTGTGGGCAATTAAACAGCTGGACATTAATAAAGGTGGATGGCTATAAAAAACAATGCGTATACACATGCCCACCAATTCATTAAAATCAACAGAAAAATACAGAGGTTGGACTTCTCTAGAGCGTCTCTCCACAGGGTGAATCCAGCCACAGGTGTATTTAACCTCCCTTGGAAGCGTACTGCAGCATTCAAATTTCTAGGCCTGGTTGAATCAGGAATTTATCTACCAAGATTATTTCACATCGTTTTAGCACAAGAAGGGGTACTGTTGTGATATTGGTAAGGACCTTATGAACTTGAGAAGACTTTGGCTGCATGACCTTTCACTACCAGGGGAGATTTTTCGCCCTACAACGTGCTTGGTGTGTCTTTTTTGACACTCTTGTGGTCAGAAAAAGTAGGACGTTGAGGGTGAGGAGCGATGAGATGCTTCTTCGTGTAAGATGTTTATTTATACATCTTTTTATTACAGAATGCCGAAGTAAATTTTAAGCCTCATACACCTCAAGTTTTGTTATGCTGTAGTGTATGCAAGATCACATAAGTGTATGCATTTATTTGAATGCAAGCATCCATGCATACATTTTTTCGTCTTAAAATTCAGTGTGTTGCTTTTGGCACATTCAAGCATTGGTTAGGCTAGCAAATCCTTAGCTCTTTTTTTGCTTATCAATGAGAAGTAGGTTCTCTGTCTAATGAAAAGGATTAGTGTAACTGTTCCCTACGGGAGGCCTACAAATTGGAAGATAAAATACACGTTATTAGATCACTTAACCCATACAAACAATGGACAATACTTGCAACATTTAAATTGGAAATGACAAAGAACACTTGACACTATCACTGGGGCCGGAAAGGGCCGCCCTTCCCTCAATACAGTTTGTATTTCTTGGAGTATTTATATGTACAAGTGTTGAAGGGGTCCAAGGCCAGATTTCTCCATAACATGGAGTGAATACAATTGAAAAACAATAAGATTTCTGTCGGTGAAGAATCGGTTGTCGGAGTAGACCAAATCACAAGCACTCTCCCACCTTCACTGGGTGAACACCCGCTCCTCACTGGTCTTCCGGGACCGTGCACCAACAGGCACGTCTGTACTAATACCTGGCAGGATAAAGCACCGCGGAGGGAGTGATACCTGGTGCTCCCAAGTAAGCTTTGCTCCCAGTTTCCCTCAAACCCCATTGACCTTCATTGGCTCTCTCAAACTCCCTTCACCATCCACGTGTTGGAGAGAATTCTTCCCATGCAATCCTTAATCTTAAATATTATTAGGTCTTAATTAAGGGTTTATCCTTGGACACCCACATTGAAAGGTGTCCAGCCATAATTTAAATATGTGTGAACACCCAACCTTATAAATATTAAGGTTTACACTACTTTATAGATTTAACATTTGAAAAAGGCCAAAAAGGCAATACTTACCACGTGTTCACATGCCACACCAACTTGTCTGCAAATAGCACACCCACGGTACATTGGGGACGCCCCCGTTCAGTGTACTGGCACGTTATAGCAGGCAAACACACAAGAACAAGTCATGCGAAAATAAGTTTATGCATGCAAACATGAATGCATGTGCACATGTGATGAACGAAATCTCTCTTTCATAAAACTTGTACAAGAATTTCTTGTCGGGCACAAAATTGGCGGGATAGAAATGTGAAGTTCCTGGTCTTCCTGTGGAGTGACGGCCCCATAGACAAAACACAAATCCTGGTACGGGCCTTCCTATGGAGTGACAATCCCATAGACAAGCTTGGCACAAATATCAGTCCTACCATGGAGTGACAGTCCCATGGGTAAGACACAATCCTGGTCATACACGGGTGGCAACAAACAGGCTCCCGTCCATATGGCACAATATTGGTCACACACGGGTGGCACAAAACTGGTTCCCGTCCATGTGACCATAGTTGTTATGAGGCGCGCCTCTAAGTTCGAGGTGTACGATTGCTTGATCGAGGTGTCCACCCAGAATTTTTTATTTTTTATTTTTTTTGATGGTTTGAGTCTTTAGACCCCCGCTTTAAGGGCCCAAGGCAATCCCTGTTTTCGATGAGGAGAGCAGCAGAGACTAGATTGACTAGAGCACATGCAGCCCTGGGTGGTTTGGAGAGGATGTGTTCGCAGGTTCAGTTTTAGGAACCTCGAACGAAACGTTGGCTTTTTGACACTCTAGTGACATCAGCTATGCTTTATGGAGTGCAGATATGGGGACCTTCAGTGGGCCATCACAGCGCAGGCGGGTGGAGAGGTATGGAGAGGTCTTTGGTATCTATGATTGCCAGGATAGATCAGTCTCCTACATACATGGCTTGTGGGATCTCCCCCGAGACAGATATGCACGCCTCGCCCTTGAGTCCTCCCGACAGTTAGCTTTACAGGGAGACACGGCTTGTTGGTATGGACAGATGATATCTTGGTTCCAGGCACATGGTTTTAGCATGGACAGATTGCCTCCCTTCCAGTATTCTCTGGAGGCACCCTCTCTCACTCTCACACGGACAGAGATTATCAGACTCATCCGTCAGGATTTAGTTCAGCTGGACATTAGGAGGACATGGATCCAGCCGACTGAGGAGCTGGGCACGAAGATGGCTTTCTACAGAGAGCATTTTCTTCAGCTCACAGCAGATGGTTTTGTGATCAGACCCAGTTACATGGATGTACACTTGTCTCATGCAGTACGATGTGCTATTGGTCAGATTCGCACATCCTCACACCAGCTTGAGATTGAGATTGGCTGATATAGAGGTATACCAGCTGAGGCCAAGATATGTCGAGTATGCCATGGGGAGCCAGAGACAGAGCTGCATTATATATGCCATTGTACTGCATACTATGAGATACGTGGTCGTTTCCACTGTTTATTCAGAGAGGGTTTTGGACCACTTTCCAGAGTCATGGGGTACCAGGACCAAAGGTGTTTGGGATTGTTCTTGCTTGAGCTGCGGAGATATAGAGATAGCTTGCTTAGGCGCTCAGAGAGCCAGACTCAGAGGCACATTACAGACTTCTTTAGTCGAGCCATCACTGCGCCAGATGGACCATAGCAGCAGCAGGACATGGATACCGCCCACACCAGCGGTACACTGATTGATCGTGCGATTGAGCTTGAGTGGTCCAGACGCCCACGACTACGGAGGAGGGCATCCCAGCATAGACGGAAGTTGCAGCGGCGGATTCGGATTATTCTTGCGAGACATGCGGGACACCGAGTCAGGGTGCTGAACACAGAGGATATTGAGGGGATCCGCTAGCGTCCGATGCGGCACATATTATGAGATGGAGGCACCTCCATAGTGTACCCCCCCGTCCCACATGATATTGTATCCCCTCACTGTACTCCACTCACCTCCATAGCGTACCCCCCCCCCCCCCTCACTATATTCACACCCTATAAGGATTTCTGTTTACCTTCCAGTTCCAGTTTCATTTTCTAGGTGCCAGTAGTATCATCTTTATTTTTCATTTCCTGGTTTTTTATCCAGACATTGTATCAGATCCACCATGATGTAACTTTTTGGTCTCATAGGTCATTATGGCCTTTTGAAGACGTTAATATAACATTTCATTTCATTTCTCCCTCATTCTCTCCCTCCCTCCCTTAAGCCTTTCTCAAGACCCAAAGTTCAAAGTTCAAACTTCAAACACACTAGATGATGATGTTTTTTATACCCACTTTTGCAGCTTTCTTACTCTAACGGTTCATTTCATTTTACTTTGTACCCTTGAATCTTGATGATGTATCCAGATGATGAGGATGGACTATTTTGGTCTCATAGGTCATTTTGGCCTTTTGCAGACGTTTAATACAGCTTTCTTTCTTTCACACACACTCTCTCTCCCTCTCTCATACACACCCTCTCTCTCCCTCCCTCAAGGCTCATACATACACACTCTAGTCTCTCTCTCTCTCTCTTTCTCTCAACTTTCACTATATATATTATATCTATCTATCACTACACACACACACACACACACACACACACACACACACACACACACACATATATATATATATATATATATATAACAGATGCCTCTAACACGCCTCTAATGTCTCTAAAAAATACGAGTCTTTCGAGGTGCGTACCATACCCACCTCGTACCAAACGCCTCTAACAACCTTGCATGTGACACAAGATGACTGACCCTTTCACATGGGGCACTGGCCTGGCCACATGTGAACACGGTGCAAATCTGGCCGCTCTATGGAGTGACAATCCCATACAAGTGGCTCCAGAAATGGAGATGGACCAAATGGTGACAATTAGGATGCATTTTCTGCTTGTAGAACAATGTAGCATGCTACATGTAGGTGGTTGATGTGGAGGGTCAATGTCCTAGCTTTCTATTTTAAAGAAAAAGCAGGGGTCAAAAGGTTATCGACCAAGGATAATTTATTTTTGCACAAAGGATGGGAAATTAAGGGCATTTTACATGAGTATTTCATGGAACACGAGACAATTGATTTTTTTTGTTCCTGGATCTCAATCTAGTCTTTGCTTGCTTAAGATTGTTTTTGCTATTCTATGTAGGTTCATGGTGGCTGGCTGCCTCCTTGGACTTCAATCAAACTAGTTGAACTGCAGGTAAAGCAGCAATGCTAGTTGATAATGTGGAAATCATTCCCTGAATATTATGCATGCTTTTTTAACAATGTGAATGGTTGTTCTAGGCATTTGCAGCGGACTACTGGATCAAATATGCTCAACCTCTTGTGGATACAACAGTGGAGAAGGTCTAACTATGTCACTGATGATTTCAATGAAGAGCTTTCTTATCTGTTTGCAAACTGTCAGTTTTTGTTACTTAAAGTATGTGTGAGCCTGTTCTATTGTCTTAATTATGTAAATGCCTTCCTGTTTTAGGTACGTTATTTTGATCTTTTCAGTTGATTTGAGAAAGAAAGAAAGAAAGTTATACTAAAGTCGGCAAAAGATCCAAAGGGTCTATGAGACCAGAAAGTGTTACAATAGTTCCATGAGGTAGCTGATTATAGAAAGGAAAATGAAAATGATATGACTAGCTACATATACAATAGTGATCACGATCATGTGAGCTCCTCTCAATACAAAGTATAAAAGTATCCACGTGGCTTATATAAGATAAAAACTACCATCTGTGGTATGATCACTGCAGAGACCTATATGAATCATGACTGCTTTGAATTGTTACACAGGCATCAGAAAAAGTATCAGTAGCTCACAAGTGGGCAAAGCCTCATGTTGATAATTTGAGAACAGTAAGTATGCTGAGAGATTAGTTGCTTTTTTAACGACTGTTTATTTATTTCCGAGTAACACCCATCTTTTTTGTATGACAGCACGCACAGCAGAGGTGGAATCCTGTGTTCAAACGAAGTGTGAAAACTGTGTCTGCTACCATTGCTCCACATTTTGAAACCACCAAGTCCAAATTAGCCCAGGGCTATCAGTCATCCAGGGATTTTATTTTACCTCAGCTGGAAAAGGTTCAAGATGTTGTGGGACCTCACTTACAGGTATATCTGCCTATCAAATGCCACTGCTCCAGGATGCTGTAAGGCTGTGCAGTTTGTTTGTGTTTTTGTTTGTAATTATATGTTATCAAGCCTCCGCACTTCTCAGTTCCCAGGCCTGAAATTTTGATTCCTTCTAGAGTTTTTTGATTAATATCTTACAATGAAATGTTTTTTATGCCTAGGTTGCTA
Organism: Cibotium barometz; assembly: GCF_041138505.1. NCBI lineage: Eukaryota > Viridiplantae > Streptophyta > Polypodiopsida > Cyatheales > Cibotiaceae > Cibotium > Cibotium barometz. The sequence continues at coordinate 16,370,626 of NC_141084.1, read as the reverse complement.
AGGAGACCTGCAGACCTTACGTGGAGGAAGTTGCAGGTCTCTTACGGCCACATTTTGAGCGAGTTCAATCAGTCACTAGGCCATACACCGATAAGGTTTTTCAGAGCTACAGAGACTTCTTGACATCTGCCACAACTTATCATAGCCAGGTTTTGAAAGATTACAAGACAGCTTTGCCTGGTGATTTTACACAGAAAATTGTGTTTTTCTGTTAACCTAACTTTTTTGTAGCCTTGATGCATTAAAAAAAAGCAGTTTCATGTTTGTTTGAGGCCCAATGAAAATCAGCCTGGGCAACTCTGTTCCTTTAGAAACACATCTGCATATTTTATCAGAAGTATTGATTTTGAACCTTTGGTCAATCTGCACAATTCTCTGTTGTTTCTTTTGTATTATTTTTCTGTGTTCTAGGTGCTGCTTTTGTATCAAAAGTTGCCACAGTTAATTTGTATTTTCTGTAACAGCTTCAAGTCTCTGTGCAAGGAACGCTGAAGAAGGCTGATTTTCTAGCACCATTAGCGAGCAACGAGTTTGTATGGTTTTTGGTATGAATATTTACATGAAGGAATTTTCATGCAAAGGCAATTCAGTCAAGTTATATATTGATTTCTTATTTCTTAATGATACTTGATCTGGAAAAATAGCAGGCCTCAGCTTTGTTGGTGCTTCCTATCATGGTTATCTTCCTCTTCTTTTCCTCCGCTTTTGGGTAGGTGGACTGCAGTAGACCTTGTGATTGAGAAGGGTGGAATTCGAATGAGTTGCACAATGGAAAAGAATAAAACCTTGTCATGCGACTGCATTGAGCTTTTGCTTGTGGTGTTGTGAATGCAGCCCAAGCAAGCAACCGGTGAAAGCTGCAAAAAGTCATGGCAGTCATGCTCACAAGAAACCAAAACGCTCTAAGCAGGTTGATAAGTAGAGTGCTACTGTCCAGGTTAGGCCCTCTACATTAATCTCCAAAGCTTTGGTTTTCTATAAATTATCTAATGGTGGTTTCCCATGTGATGTCTTGAGCAGATGCTAAGTGTTTGCTAGCTTCAGAGACATGAATATATTATATTATGCTGTATGTTTTAATCCATCTTTGTGCATTTCTTCACCTGTGAGATGAAACACTCAGCGTCTCCAGTGATCCATCCCCAAGTACACATTTTTTCACTTTCTTCTTGTAGCTCTTCTCTACTTTTCTTGACCTTCCTTGCCTCGCCAAGACCTCTCAAGTCTTTCCAAACTAGGTAAGACCGATGCTGTTCCTCTTTAAAATGTTGTAGACAAAATACACAGCACAAGGGGTTTTACACATTATGTTGGAAGCTCCTTTTGCTCCTTAATTTCATAGCTACACCTAATTTATAGCTACTAATGGATCCATTTGACCCCTAAATTCATAACTAGTCAAGGGAAGCTCTGAGTTCAATCAGATCAGTACGAATGGGTTGCAAAATTTTAGATTATTTGCAGAGGAGGATGCTGTAGGGGAGAGAGAGAGAGAGAGAGAGAGAGAGAGAGAGAAATATAGGCTATTTTTATTGCTGTTTCAAAAATATGCTTTTGCTATTTTTGATGTATAAAACTGTGCTCTATTTCAGGTGGTGACTAACACACGTTTACAAAGCTTTAGCTGGCCTCAACACTGTCTTGTAATTGAGCTGCAAATGTGGCTTGATTTTATTGTTGAATTTTGGGAAATTGTGAAGGGAAATGGACTTAAACTTCCATGAAACTACTTGAGAGTGCTTAGCTAGCATTTACCTACTAAATTGTGGATTTTGAAATAGCATAAGAATGCTGTAATTGCCTTAATGGGCCCTGCATTAAAAAGCGGGTCTTTAATTGTTCAAATGGTCAAATGCATATAGAAGAAATTTTGTATAGCATTTGTAGTGTCCTAAAAGGTATTTATTTATTTTGAAGCTTTTTTTGTAAAAGTGTGTAAATGAAGATTATAAAGACTCTTTTTTTAAAAGCTTTTTTGGTGCTTGATATATTTTTTCCAGCTCATGTCTTGTATTAAGAGTATTTTCCTAATAGAAATTTCTTTGAAAAACAATGAATATGAAGATGGGATTTTTTAACACAAGTCTCTAAAAACCACCCAAGTGGTTTTTTCTCTAGAAGACTAGTTATTCCACGAACATTCTTAGGTTTTAATGAATCAAATTACCCATGATAAGTGAAAGTTATATAGCGTTTCTATGCTTTCCTACTTTTTTTTCATACATTGGTTAAGTCATGTTACACTTATTCAATTTGGTGTCATGTTTTTTTTTTTGGGCGTATTGCGAGGGTTATTTTATAGATGGAATTGATGGACCGCATGCTATTAGGCATGCAGGAGAAGGGGGTAGGTATTGAACCCGAGTTATCGCGGTGGCATTTAGAATGGAAAAACAAGCGAATCTGACCCTATTCAGAAATTCTTTGAAAATTTCGATTTGAACCCAAGCAGTGGTTAAAATTTGTTTGACATGTCGAATGCGAGAACTTGTAAGCTTCTATTTCTAATGCAACAGTTCTACAAGAATTGTACTGGCAATCCTTGGCCATTAGGGTTTTCTTCTAATTGTTTGTCTCATAATCTTGGTTTTAGCTTTCTTATTTTACTTCATGATTTTGCAAGTAGTTATATGAGTTGCTTGAATATCCACGAGATTGAGGAGGTATAAGTTACTGAATATTGTCACATGTTTGGTCAAGGGTCATTTGGCCCCACGTTCTAGAGGGGTCCTCAATTAGAGAGCTCAATCTATTTTATAGGCCAAACATCCTTTACCCAAAGCATCATGACCCTCCACTTGATAGATATAGATCTAGGAGGCTTCTCGATGCCATGAGATGCTTCCGCCATAGAGGCTTGATATTCTCTTTGTTGGCAAAGGCTACCATTACCATTAGTTGATCATAGCGAGTTTACCTCATACACTGGGTCATATGCTTATATCACATGTATACGCACTAGTGATGGTTTTTTTTTCTTCTAAATTGCGTTGTTAATGGCTCATATACATGTGGTATCATTGTGCTACTCATGGTCTCAATAGACTCTTGAAGTCTTTTGTAGATACTCATGGTCTCAATAGACTCTTGAAGTCTTTTGTAGACTTTAATCCTCTCTCTCTCTCTCTCTCTCTCTCTCTCTCTCTCTCACACACACACACACACACACACACACGCACACGCACACGCACACGCACACGCACACGCACACGCACGCACGCGCGTGCACACACGCGTCCACAATCTCTTAAAGTGACATGCGATTTTTATCTCATTTTTTCTCTATGAAAAGGAATTTAAAAATATATTAATTTGTTCTCATTTTCTCATTTGGAATGGAAATTGCATAGTTTTTTTTTCTTTTCATTTGGAATAAAAATTGCATGCTTTTTTGCCATGAAGAATTAACAAGCATCTCTCTCTCTCTCTCTCTCTCTCTCTCTCTCTCCCCCCCCCACACACACACACACACAACGGAGAGAATGGAGGCATTCCAACAAGAAAGCTTAGTTGCCTTCAAGAAAGAATTGCCTCCTAAGGCTTGATCAAGAAGATATTGATTTAAAAAGCACAATATTATTGATAGCTATAATCTTGGTTGGGATAACTCAATATCACTTAAATGCTCCAAAAAACATACGGTTTTTAAGCCTTTGGATATTTTTGTTTGTGTTTGATTTTAATTCGAAGTTTATTTTGCATTAGGACATAGTATTTTTTTCAAACATTGGTAGGTAAAATCTTAGTTTTTTTTTGGTGATTTGTATGAAATTGGAGCCCAAGAGGCTTAGATTTCGTTGCTTTGAGTCAAGGATTAGCTCACCAATTGTGATTAGAAGTGAAATTATTGAGATCCATTAGGTTGAATTAGAGTGGGATTGTTAATTTTTGTTCATGCATTTTATATTTTCTCATAATTTGTTCATGCATTGTTGAAATTGGCAGATGAGAAGCATGCTAAATCATAAAAAAATTAATCAAAAAATATTTAATTACTTTTACCATAATAATTAATTAGGTTCATAAGCTATCACGTCCAAAATCTCTTAAAAACCAAGCCAAACTTTCTCACAGGTTGGAGACGTGAGCCCACTCCCACACAAAAAGATGCTACTTTGGATACGTGAGTCATCGTGAGCCTGGTCACATGAGCCTACACAGATGGGAGGCTATAGATGTGAGTATAGAGATAGGCATATCTAATATAGTATGGGCCAATTATTACTAACTTAAAGACTCGTGTGGAAATACCTACTTATGTTGTTGAAAAGATTTTCTCGTTATACCATCCGTTACTAGGTACAAATTGCGAGGAAATTCTTGGTCTCCGTAATTATTGGAGAATTAAAGTACATTATTACTCAACAAGTGTACACCAACATTGTCATAAGCTTAGTTTTTAGTTTTGCGTATCCTACGTAGGCTTATTTCATACAAGAGAAATAATGAGCCAAGTTCATACATGAGTCTATATATGTGAGCTTAGAGAAGTGAGTCGAGAGCCGTAATCCCAGACATGTGAACCTGCACACGCGAGCTTGAAAAAGTGAGTAGACATGTAAACTTGGACACATAGACGATAGCCTAGCAATAAAAATCAATAATTTATAAACCTGTGCCAGAACACCTGGGATCTTTGATGTGAACCCGATCTAGACTAACTGGTGGAAACGATAATGCAATCAATTGTAGCGCATCAAACCACACTTTCTCAAACCCACCAAGCCTTTGATCCCAACATAATCATCCTATTTTTTGGCGTAGCTCCAGTAAAGGAGCAAGAGCGGGACCAAGAACCTTAAGGTTCACTCCCACAAGAAGCAGCAGCCAAACCATATCGTCAGATAGCATATTGTTTCAAACATTTGGTGTTGATTCTAAGCTAGGGTTATCCCAAGTTGACCATGACCAACAAACAACCCAAACAAACCACAGTTATGGCACGTAACGTCTTTTTTGGTGTACCACCAAGGACAAGTGTTCAACACATTACACTGAACAATAAAGCATACACATGACGCAAGCAAAAATCCTGCTCTCCGTATGAGCCTATCATAGAAGCACCTTTACCATGGAGCCAAGTTCTAGTTCTTCCCTAGTTGGACGAGAAACATGGAGAGCTAATGTATGGCACTACCTCAACACAAAGAGATTCACAAAAGCGTTCAAAGAACGTATCCTCAACCACAACGAGCTGCAACCTCAAGGCAAGGTAGATGGAGGACAAGTGCCATTGGAAGTTGCACAACCCAACCCCATAGGGCAAGAGATCCCGTACCAAGAAACATAGGTTATCACATAACCACCTCCTTATGCTCCACCACCACCACATGAATACATAAAAGACATGTTAAGGATGGCCTTTGAAATGGAAAGGGGGGTTGCAACTAACATAACATCTAAAGGCTTAGAGTTGAGCAAAACCTAGCCAATCCACATCTCAAGGATGATGACCAAAGTTGATGGAATTGGAGAACCTATTCAGTATGCATGAGAAGTTCAAGGCCATGGGACATATTGATGATCTCACCAAGATTTGTTCATTCGAACTTTGCCTTGAAGGCAAAGCAGGCCAATGGTTTAGGTCTCTAAATCCACATGACAAGGCTAGCTACAAGATCTTGAGACCCACATTCGTTGTGGGATTCTACCCTAGTGGAGCCACATGGAGTGTCATCGCATAGATCTATAACCTCAAGTAAGAGGAGGGTGAAACAATGTGGGACTATATTATTAGAACAAAGTATCTCCATATGATGACTTATCGCGTGCATCGATCAATTTACGATCAGTCTTAGGAGCAAGAAACTTCATGAATATCTCTGTAGGTCTCGACACTACATCTTTGAGTGTTGTCACCCCTCAAGGCAATAAACCTAGTAGATACTCTATAAGACAAGGATGTAGAAGTCATCTACCCAAACCAAGAGATGGGGGATGCATCGTCCAAAGTCTCATAGGCCAAGGATGCCCAAACAACACTTGCTAGAGTCTTAGTCAAGAAAATGAGCATGGATGAGTTGGTAGAGAATATGCTCAACCATTCATGATGCCAGAGCAGTGGTGGTAGTGCCAAGGGCAACCCAAAGGTTAGCCCCATCCAGCACCTCAAGTAGGACACACCCACATCTATTCCCACAAAGAGATATGGTCTGATGTGCAATTTTTTGCTAAAATCATACAAGCAAAGAGTGTGTGCTGCTAAGGCCTAGAAAACAACAGTATTGTGCTCATTGCTAGCACCACCACGCGAACCATGAAACAACCCAATGTTGTTACTCAGAAAACCCAATGCCACAACCTATGCTCCCAACACCAAAGCAACCACTAGCCCTATCGCCCATACCAAATGCTTTTGAGCTGACGCATAATCCAGTGCCCATTTATCAGAACCCTACATTGAGAGGTATGTATAGACCGCTGTTGATGCCATAACCATCTCCAGTATTACCACCCCAATAGGTTCCTCTTGGAATAGCACCAATACAACAATACTCGATGACTTTGCCAATGGACTCCAAGAGTCCAAAATAATATGGCATGCATGCCACTGATGCAATGTTTCTATTCTAAGGGCTTGCACCATGTTGCCTTGTTTCGCACCTAGTGCCCCAACTCCATTCATGAATCTAGTGCCAAACCCCAATGTCATTCCATAGAGAGGCACATATTACACGCGTGTATTTGAACGTCGTTTAAGGATTTTTCCAACATAGTGAGAATCAGTCTAGTGTGGCATGAGCATTTCGTAAGCCTTAATTTGTTAAGGCTTAAGGATTTTTCCAACATAGTGAGAATCAGTCTAGTGTGGCATGAGCATTTCGTAAGCCTTAATTTGTTAAGTGTATAAGTTGAACTTATTCATACAGTCCCCCCTACTTCCATCAACAAGGCTCCAAACCAAGTTGAGGGAAGTAGCTAAGGCAACAAAGAAGCAGGAAACTCAAACTTTGACCCCAAAGCTAGTAGGCCAAGAGCTAGAGGCGTAAGCCCTAGGCTGCATCAGCCCTTAAAAAGCCCCACATAGGCTGCATCAGCCCCTAAAGGCCCCACACAAGCTGTATAAGCCCCCTAAAAAGGCTAATGAACCAAAACCAGAGGTTTCGAAGAAGAAGAAGAAGGCCTCAAAGAGCATGCAAAAATGTAACACACAATCAATTGTTAAGGGTAACGATGTCATGACAATTGAAAGTGGTTTGGCTATGATAACTGTAAAGCCATCTCCCTCATTTAGAGAACAAGTGATATCCCATTTAAATCAGCTTTTCCAAAGAAAAAAAAACCCATTGACTATGTAAACCCTCCAAACAAACTCAAAGAATACCCCAACCCCGTGTTGGAGAAAGCACGAATGAAACAAGCCGAAGAGCTTGTTGTTGTAAGGAAGGTGTAGAGGCGGCTACGCTAGGAGCTAGTACTTGAGCAAGTGGGCAAGTACAAACCACTGACCCTGCTTCGTGAATAGATCCGTAGTCCCATTCTAGAGCCAATCTTAGAACCAATAAGGGGACCTTTGTTCCTTCCAATGACCTTGAAACCATAACCATTCTTCAGAGGCCATAAATAGAGCCAATTCTAGAGCCTCTCCCTCAAGAACCAATCCAACCATATTTCACATTGCTGGATGCAGTGAAGGAGGACTCAGTGGTGGGAGGTGAAAGTTTGCCTTTCATGGGTCATCATAGTCACCACAAGATTTTCTCCGATGTGATAGGTGGCGTCATTTTTGACAATAGGCAATAGAAAATCATTCCCTTATAAATTTTTTTTAGGTCTTGTTGTATATGTTACGCCAAAATGACCAAAGCGACCTAAAACCTAATAGGCAAATTTGTGCGTGCTGCTCTTCTTGCTTGTAAGATCTCCTCTTTCCTCTTCTTGCTTGCTTATATGCTATTAAATTTTGCTTGTGAACTCTCCTCTTCCCTCTTCTTTCTTTTCATATATCTTGCTTATTTGATGGATGATGAATGCTAGATATGTTTGATTGTAGGGTGTCTTTTTGCATTAGCTTTCCCTTCATTCCCTATCTTTTATGAGAGAGAACAACTACAAAGATAGATCTCTTATTGCCTCCATCAAGGCATAGAGACTTCTCCCTTCACCCCATTGGCAACCATTGGCAAAGGAGCATTTGAGTGTGACAACAATGAAGTGAGGATGTGATAGAGCAAGGTAGCGCATGCATCCACCTTTGTTAGCTGGATGTTGAATGCAATTACACAACCAAAGAGACAAAGTGTTGATGCACATTGTAAAAGAGTATATGCATTAGATCTCCTATAGCTACTAAATTTGTTTTTGTTTGTCAAACATTGTTAGCCACTTTGCCATAGGTTAACATAGTTTCCCTTTCAATAGTTTACTTGTAAGCTCTTCTCTTCCCTCTTCTATTGAATCTTGCTTGTGATCTCTCTTCCCTCTGCTTGCTTGCTTATATATCATTGAATCTTGCTTATGAGGATGCATGCTAGATAGATTTGATTGTAGGTTGTCTTCTTGCATCAACTTTCCCTTTATTCCCCATCTTTTGTGGGTGAGAGAGAATAACTACAAAGACAGATATCTTGTTGCCTCCATCAAGGCATAGAGAGTTCTCCCTTCACCCCATTGGCAAAGGAGCATTCTGGTGTGACAAACGAAGTGAGGATGTGATGAGAAAATGTAGCGCATGCACCCAAATAGGGAAGTTACAGAAGAACTGCAAAGACATATATCTTGTTGCCTCCATCAAGGCATATAGAGTTCTCTCTTCACCCCATTAGTAAAGGAGCATTTCGGTGTGACAAAACAAAGTGAGGATGTGACAGGATGAGGGAGCACATGCACCCACATAGGGAAGTTATAGATTTCTGCTCTAAGACAAGTCCTAACAACAAATGCTTGGGTAAGGCTAAGGTAACCTCTTGACTTGGACAAATTTTTTGAGTGAAAATCATATACAAGGAAATGTATGTTACAATGCACATCTTCATTGTGGAATTTTCACCTTGTGGATCTAGATGGAACTCCATAGCTTGAATCTATAACCTCAAGCAAGAGGCACTAATAAACTACAACAGGGTACAAAGATTCATGGGGCATGTGAGTACTACAAAAGATTCATCTACTTGTATAGAGATTCATGGGGCATGTGAGTACTACAAAAGATTCATCTTCTTGTATATCATATATGCTAGACCTTTGTACAGATTGCATATTATCCTGTATAGAGATTCATGGGGCATGTGAGTACTACAAAAGATTCATCTTCTTGTATATCATATATGCTAGACCTTTGTAGTACAGACTGCATATTATCTTCAAATGAATGGATGAGTGCTAATTAGATATTTGATCCCCCATGTAAAATCTTATTTCCATGTGACATTGATGCATTAGTAATTGAATGCATGTTATCCAACTGAGGGAGCATAACATGGACCTCTCTATGACCTTTGTTAAATGTCAACTCAATGATGTTAAATGCAACTATATAACGAAAGAGAGAGAGAGGGTTGCCACATTTTGTAAAGGAGTATATGCATTAGATCTCATGTAGCTATTAGATGTTTATTTGCCAACAAACATTGTCACTCGCCCGACCTATTGTCGTAAGGCACTTTGCCATCTTACCTGCCCTCACGAGCACTGAATTTTATAAGACGATGGTAGAACTATAAAGTAGGGTTGCCTTGTACTTAATGTCAAATAAGGAAAGTGTACATATTTAGTATACATAGTTTCTTAAGACTAGTATTAGAGGCTAAATCGTTTTTAAGTTTGGTCGGCCTTGTGTGAAAACTAGGCATTTCATTATTTTACAATAAGAAACCATTCCCTTGAAATAGTTTTCTTGTGAGCTCTGCTTCTTCCCTTTTCTTGCTTGTGCATGGTATTGGATTCTTACATGCTTGGATGCTGTTGTTCAAATAGGTGTGATTATAAGTTTTCCTCTTCCATTAGCTTCTTCTTTCTTCGCCTTCTTTTGTGAGAGAGAACCATCATGAAGGAAAATCTCTTCTTGCTTTCAGCTACGTATTGAGAGCTCTTGCCTCTAGCTAGCCATTAAGAGATCTCCCCCTTTGGCAAGGAGCATTCTGGTGTAACAATGAAGTGAGGATGCGAGATGGACAAGCTAGCGCACCCACATTGGGAAGTTGCATTTGCAGCTCGTGAAGGCAAGACCCACCAACACATGTTTTGGCAAGGCTAATGTAAACTCTTGACTTGAACATATTTGGTGCCTTTGCTAACGATTAGCTCCATTTTTCATCCATTCTAAGCTATTGGGGCTACCTAATATTTCCCGTTGTTGATTAAGAGGTCACACTCCAAAAAACACACAATTTTGGAGCCTTTGATGTGTTTTTGATTCTTCTTTGGCTTTTGTTTGCATTAAAGTATTGTTTTTTCATCTATTGGTAGGAAAAAATCTTGGCTCTTTTGTGATTTACATGAAATTGGAGCCCTAGGAGGCTTAGATTTCATTGCTTTGATCTAAGTATTAGCTTAGTAATTGTGATTAAGTGTGAAATTCACTCCAAAAACATGAGCATTGAGCTCTATTACATTGAATTATATCGGGGTAGTCAATTTTTATCATGCAATTCATAATTTTTCATGCATTGTTGGAATTGGTAGCTTAGAAGCATGCTAAACCATAAAAAAACACTTAATTACTTACATCACAATCATTAATTAAGATTAAGATCATTAATCATATCCAATCAAGTTAAAAAAACCACAAAACCACCAACAAAAACTAGATAAAACTAGCTCTTGGGTAGGAGACATAAGCCCACAATCTTGCGCAAAAAGACGGGTCTGGACATGTGAGCCTAGATATGTGAGCTTGCATACGTGTGAGCTTGCATACGTGTGAGCTTGCAGATGTGAGTGTAGAGGTAGATATACCTCTACATTATAAGGACCAATTATTACTAACTTAAAGACTCGTATGAACATACATACTCACGTCCTTGGAATATTTTCTTGTTATACAATCTGCGTGCCAGTTACAAATTCCAAGGAAAATTCTCATTCTTTGTACACTTATTACCCAAGAATTAAATTACACTTATTACCCAATAATTTCACACCAGGTCTAATTCCTAGATTTTCGTGTCCTAGGTAGGCTTATTCCATAAAAGGGAAGTACGTGAGTCGAATTCACACAAAAGACATTAGCCTATAGACGTGAGTCTAGAGGCATGAACTTGGACATGTGAGCGAAGATGCGAGTCTAGAGGAATAAACCTAGACACAGGAACATGGAGACGTGATCTGTGAGCCAATAAATGTGAGCCTAGAGACATAAACCTAGACACAGGAACATGGAGACATGATTTGTGAGCCAAGAGATGTGAGCCTAGAGACGCGAGTCTATAGGTATAAACCTAGACACGTGAGCTAAAATACGTGAGCCTAGAGGCATGAACCTAGATACATGAACCTGGAGATGTGAACCTGTAGACATGATCCCAATAGCAATTAAAAAAACATGTTTGAAATCATTTTTAGACCTGCAACCAGAAACACTAGGGACCTTTTGATCTGGACTAATTGTTAGAAATAACAATACAATTAACTGTAGCACATCAAATCACACTTCCTCAAACCCCCACCAAGTCTTCAATCCCAACAAATGACCAGCACTCAACATAGTGCTCCCCTATTAAGGTTAGACTCCTTTGGATCCACCTCCACAGCTTTGTGAGAAAATGAGCTAATGAAACATAGATGTGAGTGGAAGAACAACAAAACCCCTAGAAATAAGAGCCATCACATGTATCCATGCTTTGGATTCACCAAATGGCTCTATAAACACCACCTTAAATTTTACAAAATAAGGCATTCCACCACCCCATTTTGGGGTATAGCTCTACTGAAGGAGCGAGAGTAGGACTAGGAACCTCAAGGTTTGCTCCCATACAAGAAGAAACAAGTCACACCATGTTCTATGCCACAATGTTTTAAACATTTGGTGTCAATCGTAAGCTAGGTTTATACCAAGCAGATGATAACCAGCCCAACACCCATAGGTTACGGCAATTGGGACATGTCTCTTTTGCTATACCAGCAAGAATAAGTGTTCCACAACACACCCAACAATAAGCGCACACAGTGTAAGGAGGAGTCTCGCTTAGCCCATTACAGAAGCACTTTTACTACATAACCAAGTTCTAGCTCTTCTCCATTTGGATGAGGTACGGGGAACACGGGGAGGGGTAAGGAGCCAGTGTCAAGGACTAATCATTGCAAAGGGATCCACGTGAGCATTTATATAACAAGTCCTTAGCCACATGTAGCCTCAAAACCGGGCTAGTAGAGGATAAGTGCCATTTGAAACCCCATAGCCTAACCCATACCTTGAAACAAAGGGGATCGCACAACCACCTCCTTACGTCCCCTGCTAAGCAAGTGAATAGGTAGAAGACATGATGAGGATGGTGTTTGAAATGCGAAGAGATGTTGTGACCAATATAGCACCTTGCAAAGAGGCTCAGATTTGGGCAAAACCAAGCCAATCCACATCTCAAGAATGATGATCAAATTTAATGGAAGTGGAGGTCCTATTCTTAGTACCTAGAGAATGATTTTTACTTGAAGGCAAACCACTTAAAAAGGTCAGCTCTACAAGGTCGCAAGACACACTTTCATGTTGAGATTCTTGCCCAGTTGATCTAGATGGAGCCCTATTGTAGAGATCTATAACCTCAAGTAGGAGGATGGAGAAACGATGTGGGACTACATTGGTAGAACCAAGTATCTCTATATGAGAAGCAACATCTATGAACGACTGGATGATTTACTGCGCTCAGCAATCAATTAATTGATTAAGAGTGGAATTCCACTTCGAAAACATGAGAATTGAGCTTCAATAGGTTGAATTAGAGTGAAATTGTTAAATTTTATTTATGCATTTCATATTTCTTCATAATTTCTTCGTGCATTGTTGGTATTAGTAGAGTAGAATCAATGCTAAACCTTAAAAAATAATTTAAAAACTTGATTAGTTGTATTATAACCATTAATTAGGATGAAAAACATTAAACACACCCCATCAAGTCTAAAAATCATAAAACCACCAAGAACTAGGTCAAACTAGCTCTCAAGGAGGGGATGTGAGCCCATAGTCCCGCTAAAAAGATGTGAATCTAGACATGTGAGCTTGGAGACGTGAGCCATGAGTCTGGACATGTGAGTTGGGACTCTGTAAGCTGTGAGCTTGGATACATGAGAGCCTACAAACGTGAGTTGGGACTGTGAGCTATGAGCTTGGATACGTGATAGCCTGTAGACATGAGCTTGTAGGTAGGTACACCTAATATGGTATAGAAAAATTATTACAGCCATAAAGACTTGTACGGACACATCTACGCATGTCCTTGTGCTACTCGCCTATGAGGCAATAGACTTATTAATCATTAATAGATTTATGATTGGTCTTAAGAGCAAGATGCTTCATGACAATCTCTATAGGTCTAAGCATTACGTGTTTGATGAGTGTCGTCCGCTCGCGAGGCAATAGACTAGCAGATAACCTGTAAGACAAGGATGTAGAAATTATCCTTCCGAACCAAGAGATTGGGGACGTGTCATCCAAAGCCTCATCATTGTGGTCAAAGGTGCCTAACCAACACCAACTAGAGTCCTAGTTAAGCACATGAGCATGGATGAGAGTCGACAAGAATTTGCTTAACTGTTTAGGCTAGCAGTATGTGGCAGGATAGCCCAAAGGGAAACAAGACTACTCCTGTGTGTAGTAGTAGGGAGCATCTTTATTAAGCCCCGAAGGGCAACATTAGGCTACTCCTGTGCGTAGTAGTAGGGAGCGTCTTTATTAAGCCCGAAATGGGGTTAACACAAAGAGATCTAGTTTTGGAGCCTTTGCCTCTAGAACTAGTTCACCTAAATCCTACATTACTAGATGCAGTAAAGGAGGACTTAGTGGGAGGTGAAAGTGGGCCTTCCATGGGTCATCATAGTCACAATAATATTTTCTATGATGTGATAGGTGATAACTTCTTTTTGACCCCATCACGCGTTATCTCCTAACACATCCCTTACACCTTGGTAGTTCCAAGCCCACCTCCAAGTAAGCACGAACAAGTGAGCATGCCAAGACGTAGTAGGCCTCATAGCCTTCTTGTCCTCAAAAGTATGAGTTTCATTGATAATAAGTTCTCTTGTGCCGCAACAAATGGCTAACCTTAGAATCTTTGTATGAACTTGATTTGAGAAGTTGGGTGCACCATACTTTCTTAAGGAAAAGTTTCAAGATTTTGGAAAGTTTAAGGAATGGCTTACATTAGTTGAAAGTGATACATGAACAAAATTGATGCATTTTAAAATAGACCAAGGAAGATAATTCATGTCTAATCTTGTGTTTTTGCAAATAAATAGGCATAAAGCAACACTTTATCAATAGTCGATTCATAATCCCATGCTCCTCTAAAGTAGTTGAGATAGGGGAACCCCTCTCCCATCCCTCTTGCCCCAAGACCCCGCCCCAAGACCCTGTCTAAGAATTCAACCTCGGTAACATAGAGGAGCTATGACCCATTCTGTTAGCCTCTTGACGATGGGAACACCCAACCCTACTTGAGCAAGCTGCTACCTTCTTTAAATCTTAACAGAGTGTCTTTGCTCGGGCATACAAAGACTTGGATGGTGTCCTAGCTAACACCATACCCCTCCACCAAGAATAACTCGACTAATCCATGGACGAGCCTACAAGCTCAACCAAAAGTATGCAAAGGTAGCCAAAGCGGAGTTGGAAAAAATGGAGGAAGCCCACATCATCTCCCTAGTGGAACACTCCGAATAGCTTTCACCTATGGTCATCTTCTAAGAAGAAAACTAACAAGATCCGTGTCTATGTGGAATTCTAGTCCCTCAACAAAGCCACCAACAAGGATGGATTCCCTCTCTCATTCATGGATCATGTCTTAGAGGATGTGCATGTCATGTACAGTTTCATGGATGGTTTTTCAACGGGTATAACTAGCTAAAAAACCAGTTTCATTGATGGTTTTTCAATGGGTACAACCAGGTAGCCATCCAACCAAGATAGAATTCATCACCCAATAAGTTACATACATATACAATAAGATGCCCTTTGGGCTATGCAACACCTTAGCCACTTTCCAATGGATCATCTCACCAAAATCTTCACGGATACATTCATCTACAACAAAATGCCCTTTGGGCTATGCAACACCCCAGCCACTTTCCAATGGATCATCACCAACATCTTTAGGGAGTATCTTCTCAGTTTCCTCCGCACTTTCATTGATGATTTTTAAAACTTCATAGGCACTCAACTAGTCTCCCACATAGTAGCTTTTTGGATGCCAAGTTTTTCTCTTCTCTGATTACGTCTCAATCCCTTCAAATGTCTTTTCTTGGTGGTCCAAGGCACATTCCTAGGTCACATCATCTCTTCTGAAGGCTTGGAATCTGACCCCATTAAAATCATCTCGTCGTCTTTCAGTTACCTCCCCCCATCATCCCTAAAGGAACCCAAGACTTTGTTGGCCACATTGCCTATCATGGCCACTTTATAGATATGTATAATGATGTAGCTCCTCCCTTGAATTCCCTAGTCAAACCTTCCACCATCTTCTAGTCCATGACCCGACATCCAATGCCTTTACCTACCTTAAAAATCACCTCTCCAAAGCACCCATCCTTTTCCCACCTGACTAGTCGATCATCTTTCATGTCCACACAAATGCATTCCAGAAAAGTAACGATATTTAAATATGATATAACTCTAATTCATTGGTAATAATCTTGAGGAGTTGAGCATCTAGAAATTGATGTATGTGTGGCACCCGGACATTCTTTGGACCGTGAGTTATGATCAACCCCTAGAAAGTGAGTTTTCCTAGGCTTGTGGATGACCTTAAAGTTGAAACCCTAGAAGAGTAGCATCCACTGCATTATAATCTTCCTTGGATCACCATGTTGTTGATGATTAGGTACAGTAAAGTTTGGTGATTGAGATAGAAGTGAAAAAAATCTTGAGTAGGTAATGCCTAAACTTTTGCACATTGTCAAAACTATGTCGAGTGATAAGGTACAATAAAGTTCGGTGAATGACATGGAAGTGAAAGAAATTCTTGAGTAGGTAATTCCTAAATTTTGCATGTTGGGTTGTACTATATGCCTTTTCTATCATGGAGAATTTTGAGTTTGCGAAGTATGTTGGAAAATTCACTGTATCATCGGGCTATGCTAGTATACTATCGATAGTCATACCCGATGCATCCACATATACAAGAAAAATGAGATTCTTTAGGATTATTATTCTTCTTCCCCCCACCAAAAATTTTGACTCTCTTTTTGTTTGCTCGTATAATGGTGCTATAATCTTGGCAAACTCATGGATATATCTCCTTTATAAAAACAATGAGTTGCTTATATCCCAATTCCTTGTTGTGTTGAAAAGCAATAGACTCCATGACCATATCTAAAAGTCCATACATATGTGTTTGCTATTGAGAGAGACAATTGGAATGGTAGATAATTTATAGGATAAGGATGTAGAATCATCCATCCATCAAGCACGAGCAAAGGAATACATAGGTGCAAGCAAGAAGGTTCTCTAGTCGAAGATATGAGCATTTATGAGTTGATAGAAAACTCTACTCAACCGTCTTGGTCAACATTGGCACAAGGACAACCCTAGAGAGTTTAGTAGGGACATCCTCACCTCTACCCACAAAGAGATATGGTTTGATATATAGTCTGCAACCAAAATCATAAAAACATAAACGTAGAGTGTACCCACCTAAGACTAAGGGTCCCAACATTATACTATGCTCATGCTAATGCTAGGAGAACCATGGACTTGAAAATCCCCTTAAGCATGAGGCTCGTCTCCCAATAAATTCCCACTTTGTTTTTTTAAGAGCAAGTGATGAGCCTTCTCACTTGCTCTCAAGAGTAAGTGATGAGCCTTCTCACTTTTCTCCCAATAAATTCCCACTTTGTTTTTTTAAGAGCAAGTGATGAGCCTTCTCACTTGCTCAAGAGTATGTATATTTTTAAATCAAATGGTCATAGTTTGCTCAAAAAACATAATAAATTTATCTATCATATGAAAACTATAAATTTTACACTTAAATTTTTTTATTTTCTATTTTAAAAAGGATTTTTTTGGGGGGAAAGAAACTAGAGGGATTTTAAAAAAAGGGGCACATCCCTAGCAAATGCTGCTCGCTACTTGTTTAGGGGACATGTTATTAAGAGACTAAGGTTATGTAGAAGAGGAAGAGAAGGGTGTGAGTGTGAAGGGACTTAAGGTCCACTAGCTCATCTATTTAAAGGTGGAGCTAGGAGGCATTTTGTATTGAGCAAGGCCTAGTTGTATTCATAAACAACTTAATAAGCAAGATAGTTTTCTTGTATTTTGTGAGTCTCTCACCTCCACACACTGGATCTAGCATGAGCACCACGTTTTCTCAACATGGTGTCAGAGCTTTGGTTGAGTAGGTCACATTTGTGGTGTAGAATAGGTCAAAAATCTTCATTTTCTCAACCCTCTGCTGGTTGAGAAGCTCTAGCGGCTCGTGGAGGCCATAACTCGCCGAGCTTTCTTCAAGGGAAATGAAGTGGAGGTCTGGGCGCTTTGATTCGTACATTCCATCAGTTGTTTACCTCGCTCTCAGCCATGGCATTACTCTCTGAGCAGGACGGTATACGTACTCTGGCACGCAGCTGTCCGTACTGAAATATGTCGCGTGTGGGCAAGCCCAAGCCTTATAAGCTTAGGGCTTTTGAAGCCCTAAGTCTCAAGGTCCTACAGCCCAAGTGTCAGCCCTAATGGTAGCCTGAATCGAGCGCACGAGTCAAAATACCAAGCTGATGTCTGGTTTTTTCCATGGAAGCTTTCACTAAAGCTTCATAATTGTGCTATTTCTTGCTCTAATCCTCCCCTCCTTGCTCTAATCACCCAAGTAACGTTGTGAGAGCTTGTTTGCTAATCCTTCTCTTGATTTTGAAGCGGTGGCCAACCACATGAGGCGTTCACAAGTCCCATTCATCACGTCATCAAGCCTTCTCATCATCTTCAAGTTCTCAAAGCTCTTCAAAGTGTGCTTATGAGCACTGATAGTGTTGATTAACACTAATGAAGCTTCTAATCCAGTAAAGGGGAGTTATTCCAAAGTGCTTTTAAAACTAAGAGTGTTATTAAACACTAATGGTGAATCTAATCACCAATACAAGTGTCATTATTAGATGCTAAAAATGTGCTCTTAAGCACTAATTGTGTTTTTTAAACACTAATGTGATCTTAATCATCAAACAAAGTGTTGCTTAACACTAATATGGTCTTAAACATCAAAGGAGGAGTCTTTTACACTAAGGAGGCTCTTCTTCATCAACATTGGAGGCCAGGCACACACCATAAGTGTCACACTATAAATCTTCATCGTCAACCCGCTTCTATACTTACCATGGCAAGCTTCCAAAGGAGAAATGGTGCAACCATGAACCATTGTCTTCATCCCATAAGCTAAAGAGGTTGAACATTTCTGGTTTTTCATCAACAAACTCAGATTTTGGAGTGGTTTAAAGTTGGGCATATGTACATTAAGTACTTATCTTTAATGGTTTTGTGTATCATCCTTGAGGCTCTTGTTTGTAAGAGGCATAGGCATGTCATAAGCCATATGCTCTCATTTCCTAAGCCCAAGGCATGTTATTCCGCTACATATTTAAGATTTTCATCGTCTAAGATGACTTGTAAGGTTGAGCATAGCATCATTAAGTGCTCTACCTTGATGATTTTAAACATCTCTTGGCATTGTCTTTATAAGAGGCATAGGAAACATTATGAGCCATGCCCTCTCCTTCTTGAGCCAAGAATGATGTACCTTATTGGTTTGAGCATTTATCTCAACCACTTACTCACTTTTATTAAGCTTGTACCTTCAAACCCTAATGGGTATCATGTAACCAACATGCACAAAAGTTTTTGTTGTAATTGTGGAGTAGACACTGCCCTTGACCAATTCATAAGGCAAGTGGTAAGACCCTCCCTTTCCCTTTCCCATATAAATCTACCTCATAACCATTACTCAAAGAAGGAAGGCCCTCATTGCCCATGGAGGAGGTATGGTATTCAAGGAAGCATCAAGCATGTTGAAGGAACATTTATAAGCAAACCACTTAAGCAAGGGTGGCAGCCTTGTTTTGATCATTGTGTGAGAATGGTCAAGGTGGAAAGCATGTGGAAGCAATGGCATGTATGTCTAAAGCATGTCAACTACTACAAGAGGTCAAGCAAGCACAAAGAGTGGGGTGCACCATCATCAAGGTGTACATTTTCATCGACAACAAATAAAGACTTAGATGGCATCATTGTATTAGCCTCTAAGGCTCTAGGAACACAGTTGTAAGTCCTAGATAACCACACCACCTATATTCCAAACCTTGTACGCCTAATGTTATAAACGCATCCTATGTCCAATACCACCTATTCCATTCTTTCATAGTTGGTATTGAGGGGGGTATTAAGAGACTAAGGTTATGTAGAAGGGGAAGAGAAGGGTGTGAGTGTGAAGGGACTTAAGGTCCACTAGCTCATCTATTTAAAGGTGGAGCTAGGAGGCATTTTGTATTGAGCAAGGCCTAGTTGTATTCATAAACAACTTAATAAGCAAGATAGTTTTCTTGTATTTTGTGAGTCTCTCACCTCCACACACTTGATCTAGCATGAGCACCACGTTTTCTCAACACCTCCTTTTTTTGGAAAGAAACTAGACGGATTTTTGCTACTTGCTAATTGTGAAAATATTTTTAAATTTGTAAAAATTGAAAAGATTAAGAGTGATTCTGGAAAAAAATGCTTGCCACTTGCTAATGAGCTTCTTTTTTCCATAATTGTGAAAACTGGAAGAGATATTTTGAAAAAAAAAGGGTTAAGGCTTAGCCAGGGGCGTGGGACCGTGGTTCACACATGGGCTAAGGACACTAGCAAGAAGATGTATAGATTGGCAATTGGCTTGTAAATAATAGCCACGGGCTAATAATAATAACTAAGATCTAATAGTGGCTAAAGGCTTATAAGTAAAAGCACGAAAGCTTTATAAATAAAAGCACTCCACTTATAGGCAAGTATTGGTGTCTCCAATGCATACCTAAAATGATGTCTATTCCTTGCAAAGGTGCCACTAAGAAATTATGTTTCTCATAATAGTGTCGAATCCTAAGACCTAAGTTTTTCACCTCCCTTGTGTTGTTATACTTGGTGCTAGTGAAAGTTGCCTTGACTTTGTAATGTGAGGGTGTTGAGTCAAGGTAAAACAATATCAAAACTCTTTCAAAAATGAAATTATGTGTGCTACATCATCATGCAAAATAGTAACTTCTTTTCCATTTATGGTTCCTTTCATTTTCAAAAGAGAATGAGATTTGTGCTATATCATCATGTAAAATAGTAACTTCATTTTCCATTTATGGTTCCTTTCATTTTTAAAAGAGAATGAGATTTACATTTTCCTCCATAGTCAGAATAATGGTATCAAAGCTAAGGTCATTTTCAAGGAGAGAATTTGGAGCTTGAAAACTGTGTGAAAAAAACACATCTCAAAGCTTTATGGAGAAAAATAAAATTTTAAAGGATTTTTGGGGAGCAAAAATCCTTTAAAACTGTGTGAAAAAAACACATCTCAAAGCTTTATGGATAAAAATAAAATTTTAAAGGATTTTTGGGGAGCAAAGGGAAGCCATGAAGAAAAAGGAAATAACAAAAACCAAGGTTTAAGAGCTTTCTTTTATACTTTGGGCAAAGGAAGAGCAACATAATTACCTTTGGGTAAAGCATGAGTTAAAAGTTGTAGTTTAAGCCTAAACAAGAGGCTATGGATAATAATATAATGGAGTTCCATTCAAGAAAACGGTGCTCCCTTCATGTGTAACGAAATGTCCAATGAAAAATTATTCCTTTCATATTTTCTAAGAGGGATGATCTCCATGATAGGCTATCCATATATGCAAGGAAAGCTAGATTTGGCGAGCTAAACAAGAAGATCATCTCCTAATCAAAAGTGCCAAAAAGTGTGAGCTTGTGTTTTTGCTACTCATTTATGGGGATCAGCATAAGGATTAAGGCTTTCACTCATTTTATTAAGCCCTTTCAAGTGTCTAAAGCCCAAAACTCTTTCACTTTCCACCCACAAGTGGAAGGCCAAGCAAGACATGTGGTTTTTGTACAGAGTTCCGAAAGCCTGTAAATAGGAAGAAAATATCTATGGTTTCCATGTTTTCTGCATTGGTTCTCTATGACGTTCGAAAGTTGAATTCTTCACTCTTTGTATAACTAAATTGAAGTGCGCTATTGACTCTATTAGCACTTGGACCATTGTAGTATTTTTTATGATGTCCTCCTTGTGTGAATTACAACTTATGGGGCAGGTTTTTTTCACTTCAATTTCTCCATTTCTCTTGTTCCCTCTTAAATTCTTTCTATTATGGCAAACAATCCACTATTATGGCAAACAATCCACTATTCAAGACCAAATAAATTCAGTACATGCACAAGTATCCATAGAAAGTGGGTTGAGGGGGGAATTAGAGCGACATCTTACCTATAGCAACATGAGTAGAAGACATGCTAGTTTAGAATCATTAGATTCTAAAGAAAGTCACATCCATAGAACTGTCAAAGAAACATTAGATTCTAAAGAAAGTCACATCCATAGAACTGTCAAAGAAACATTAGATTCTAAAGAAAGTCACATCCATAGAACTGTCAAAGAAACACTACATGCATAAGCTTCCAAGAAGGAGTAAAATAATCAGCCATTAAGATTTCACTACTTTGAATTGAGTAGAAGACATGCTAGTTTAGAATCATTAGATTCTAAAGAAAGTCACATCCATAGAACTGTCAAAGAAACATTAGATTCTAAAGAAAGTCACATCCATAGAACTGTCAAAGAAACACTACATGCATAAGCTTCCAAGAAGGAGTAAAATAATCAGCCATTAAGATTTCACTACTTTGAATTGAGTAGAACTTGACGGTCTTGATCTTGCTCAAAGGTTGGAGCCTTTTCTAAAATTTGGGCAAGAGAACATCCTTTTCATGAAGCTTACTTCGCCATATTAATTGAGCTAGTAGTAGGTGAATTTAGAGCTACTTGGGTTGTGGTGTCTCTCCCATAACGTGATGCCCTTTGCCCAAATTAGGACTCATTTGCCTTATCTCTTCCCAAGACTCCTTGTTGCTAGTCTCGATGGAATCTTGCCTTCTCAGCTAAGTAGGTTTGAAGAGGTGTGATTAGATGCACTACAATCGAGTAGATTGTTGTTGTTTTCTAATAGCTTTCCCTAGCCAGAGGCGCATCAAGAGGTTTTCCTAAAAAGACTTGTCCTTTTTGACTAGCTAGAGATTAACCTACAAGCTAGAATACATGGGTTGAAGCCTAGAATCATATTAACCAATTTTGAAAACTTTCTCATATACTAGTTTTGTCATTAATTTTGCTCTAAAGATCAGTGGTGCGGGTTCTAAACTAAATCACTGGTCATATTTTTGTCATCAATGAGTCTTAAGGACCATTGGTTGTATATTTGTCATCAATGAGTCCTAAGGATCACTGGTTATATATTTATCGCCGCGTGATGAGTTCTTCTAAGGATCACAGGTTCTAAGTTGAATCCATCATGTTTTTGTCATACATGATGTGAAAGGATTTGGTCATAGAATAGGTCATAGGTGGGTCTTGCTCATACATAAGTTTAAACGAGCAACTGCTAGGCTTGGTCCAGCATTGGATGGATTTGAAGGCAACTAGGGGTGAACCCACATCTAGTAGTAGTGGGAAATGGCCTAGGCAGCAAGCAAGGGTATGCCTCACTCCCCCCCCAAGAGTGGCCGATCAGTGAAGCCCGACGGTGACAGTCTCTATGGGAGGAACTTAAATTGCAGGGGCCATTGTGGATGGTGCTTTTGGAGTTAAGATCATGCCTGAAGCTACTAGGCAAGTCTTGGGTCTCTGAATTACCAAGCTAGCTCCCTTAGCCATCTGAGTGGTAGACCAGAGAGAAGTGATGCCCTTGGGACTAGTCAGGAAAGTTCCGATCACTTTTGAGGGATTAGTATTTGAAATGAATTTTGTGGTGTTAGACCTCCCACCTAGCTCTAGAGGGGCCTACAACTTGCTCATCGAAAGGCCTTTGTTGAGGGCAGCTCAAGTGATCCATGATTTGGGCTGAGACAACTTGCATATCCCCTACCTGGGGGGACGGTGACCTTGCCCATGGAAAAATGCCCCAATGAGAGTGCAAGGGGCACTACCCTACATGACATGATTCTCATTTGGGAGGAAGGACCCAGTGATTAGGAAGAGCAAGAGGAATGGCAAGGATTACCAATGGATGAGGCTTGGGATCCATTCGGCTCAGAAGGAGAGGCGGCAGAACCTCTATGGAATTGGTTAAATTCCTACGAGGGGTTCCAATGCAATATGGTGGACATAGTGGAGGTGGATCTAGACCCCATTCAAGAGATATCCCAAGAAGAAGAGCTCTCAGAAGAAGCAATAGTACGGGATTGGACATAATTCTTGCTCACTCTGGCCTCCTGTTCTGCACCAGTGCCTCAATAGGAAGGGATAGAGGTCATAGGTCTAGGGGAACCTGAGTTTTCTCGACAACCTCACAAGAAGGTTTCTCAAGAGGAGTCATAAGAGGTGCCTATAACCCCTCCTAGACGTACCCGTAAGGAGCGACGGGCAGAGCACCTCAAGATTAGGGAGGAAGCCTTGCCAATAGAAGAGATTCCCGCTGGCGGGACGGATGAACACATTGGTGATTTCCCTCCTTATCTCTCCATCAAGAAGCACTCGGCACCACTCCACTTCCACCCACCACTTACCATGAGGAGGTGAGAGGGCTGAACCTGGACATCGCTGAGGAGCCATGCCCCATCTTGGTGGCAGCTTGGGTCTTGGAGGACCCTTCCACTCTTGAAAGAATCACCAACTTTTTCAAAGAGCACCAAGATGTGTTTGCATGGACTTACAACGACCTCCCAGGGGAAGACCCAACCATTTGCACTCACAAAATTCCACTAAAATAAGGCAGTTGGCCAGTCTCATGAAGGGCATTTACCGCATGAACCCAAAATATTCAGAGGTAGTGAAGAAAGGGCTGGACAAGATGGAAGAGGCCGGTATCATTATTCCCATTGAGCACTCCGAGTGGTTGTCACCTATAGTGGTGATTCCCAAAAAGAAGACCAACAAGATCAGGATATGTGTCGACTTAAAACCCCTCAATCAGTGCACAATCAAAGATGGGTTTCCCTTGCCCTTCATAGAGTGGACTCTGAAATATGTGGCCGGCCATGTGCTCTATTCCTTCATGGATGGGTTCAGCGGCTACAACCAGGTAATGACCAATGAGAAAGATCAGCTCAAGACAACATTTGTCACACAGTGGGGAACATATGCCTAGAGAATGATGCCCTTTGGTCTTTGTAATGCCCCAACCTCCTTCCAGAGGACCGCCCCCAAGATTTTCCAAGAGTATTTGAATGATTTCTTACACATCTTTTTGGATGACTTCTCTAACTTCAGTGGGAAAAAATGCATGCTTAGGGTGGTGGTTCTACAGGAACACCTACCTCAACTCACTTTTGTGTTTGTGAAGTGCAAGGTATCCGGTCTCTGCCCCTTAACCTCTTCAAGTGCCACTTCCTTGTGGGTCATGGTGCCTTGCTGGGTCACATCATCTCAGTCGATGGTCTTTCTCCGGATCTCGACAAGATCATTGTTGTTATTCTCAGATTTGGTCCTTCATCCAATCCTAAAGGTGTGCAGGAATTGCTCGGGCATACAGGCTACCAACGCCGGTTTGTCCGCATGTATGTGGATATTTGTTTTCCACTCAACCGCTTGCTCCACTTGTGGATGTTCCCTTCCATTGGGGCCCCGATCAAGAGAGAGCCTTCACTTTTCTCAAGCACATGCTGGTGCACGCTCCGGTACTCATCACCCTGAATTGGAAATTGATCTTCCATGTGCACATGGATGCCAGTGCAATAGCAGTAGGAGTAGTGCTAGCATAGCCAGATGTAGAACTGAAGATGGATAGACCTATTCACTATCAAGCAAGCAGCAGGCTGAGAGAATTTACTCCACCACAGAGCGGGAGGGTTTGGCCATAGTATACTCATTTCAGAACTTCAGACATTATTTATTAGGGCATCACTTTGTGGTGATCACGGACCATCAAGCCCTGAAGTATTTGTTGAATAAAGCCCAGGTGGTCGGCAAGGTTTGGAGATGGCTCTTTCTCTTTCAAGAATTCGACTTTGAGATTATGGTCCTCCCAGGGAAGGACCATGTCATGGGGTTGATCATCTGTCTAGAAAACTGAGTCAGGAGCTAGCCTCTGAAGATGGGGTTTGTGATGATCTCTTGGACAGCATGTTGTTTGGTGGATGCCACCCCTACTTGGTATGAGGACATCGTGATGCTGTTGAGCCACAGCTAGGTTTCCCCATAATGCCGATATGCCAAGGCAAAGAGGAGGCTTTTACTTAAGATCAAGCCTTATCTGCTCATTGCCGGATAGTTGTACAAGAGGGGCAAGGATGAAGTGTTGAGGAGATGTGAACCCTCATGAGGCTCCCCTCATCATGGAGGCTTTTACTTAAGATCAAGCCTTATCAGGACAATTGTACAAGAGGGGCAAGGATGAAGTGTTGAGGAGATGTGAACCCTCATGAGGCTCCCCTCATCATGGAGGATGTGCATTCTGGACCAGGTGGAGGTCACTCGCGTGGCCATGTCACCGCCCAGAAGATCATACAGTCTGGTCTATGGTGGCCCTCCCTATTCTCTGACTGCCAAAAGTGGGTGAAACAATGTGACATATGTCAAAGGTTTGGACCCAAACCCGATAGTAGGCACTACTTGCCTCTCCATATTTCCCCACCTTGGGAACCCTTTGAGAAGTGGGGCATTGATTTTGTGGGCCCCATCACCCTAAAGTCCCACCCCACTGGGTGCGAGTACATTTTGGTGGCCACCAACTATGCGACCAAATGGGCCAAGGCCAGAGCCACTTGAGACAACACCACTCTCACAGTGGCCAAGTTCCTGTATGAGAGCATCTTCACCAGATTTGGGTGTCCCATAGAAATCATTAGTGAAAGAGGGAAACACACTCACCAACCTCCCACTCCCCACCCTCTCGGCCCCCCTCACTGACCAATCCCCCCTCGTGAGATGCCCACCGTCCCCCCCCTCCCCCCTCACTCACTCCAGCACTCACCGACCCCCCCACCCTCTCGGCCACTTTGCTTCACCAACCCAACTCTGGCTTCTCCAACAACACTGCAGCCCCTGGGACGGAGTGGGATTCGCAGTCGGTGGTGGCTGCCACCATCGAGGGCCAGGCAGTAGAGCTCTCACCATCTTCATGATCTTCGCGTCACCGACATGCTCACCTACCTCTGCCCCTAGCAGATGGACTTGGGAGGCTCTGGCCATAGAGATCAGGACGGGGAGGTGGTCTTCTCCACCCTGGAGGTGCTGCTTTTTGTGTTCCCTCATATCTCAATTGCAATAATCCTCCTCCCTGTTACAAATACCTCAATGGAGTGTAGAGTATGCCTACTCTCGCACTCAGGTAGAGTGGCGACACATGGAGGATAGGATCCGGCCCACTTATTAGCGTGTCTTTTCCCTAAGAATGATTGTGATTATTCCCCATCCAAACCCATGCCCAAGAGTCTTCGAGTGGAGAGCAGTTCCGATAGTTCTGCCTCCCATAGAGATTGATATGCAGATAGTCTCATGGAACATTCAAGGTTTAGGGGGGCCTTAGTGCTTTCAGATGCTAGGCATCCTTAGAGGAGAGCTTCATGGAGCTACAGTTGGGGGACCCATCGACATTCTTTTTCTCTAGGAGAACCACCTTTACAAGGTTGGTACCCATTGTTGTGGGAAGATTTTACCGGGCAAGAGCCACACTTTTTGGTCTCCTCCTTTCGGTCCCTTGGGGACGTAGGGAGGAGTTTGTATTTCTGTCAGCAAAGTAGCTATTGGCGACAGTCAAGCTCAGGTATTATAGTCTCTGAGCGAGGGTAGTGCGTTATCATTATGATTGGAGAGGACTACATGGGCTTCCTCAATGTTTATGCCCCAAACGTAGTAGCAGGTGGAGCCATCTTTTGGAGCGCAGTCTGTCAGGCCCTTCCTCAAGCTGACTTTTGGTGCATGGGTGGAGACTTTAACATGATCAAGTCAGGAGAGGACAGACTTGGAGGAGGCACGACTACAGTCTTAGGTGTAGAGTACTTTGCATGGGAGGAGTTGATCCTAGCACTCAAGGGACAGGGACCCTTGGCATCTTCCAGAGCTTTAGTTTTGGTCCAAATTGGGATACAGATTAGAGGCACAGAGAAGAATCTTGGCTATGGGGAATTCTGCAAGCTACTGGAGGATGCAGAGAGGGATCTTCCTGTACTGGCCATGGCGAAGTTTCATTTTGTATCTTTGTATGCCTGGACTTTGTGCCGAAAGTTTTGTCCGGACGAAGTGGCCAATGATGATTATTGTTTCGTTGTTTTATGCTTTTGTTGGTGTCAGAGTAACCTTCCTGTCGGATGCCTTGCCCCCGAGGGATGACAGTGGTAATACAGGTAGTGATGGCTTGCTGGATGAAGAGGAGCTCTCAGTTCAACCATTTTTTCTATAGCTCGCTTGCTGGATGAAGTTGCCCAGGAGCCTAGTTGAATCATTTTTATTATTTGTGTATCTCTCCAGAAAGAAGGTTTGCCTAGAAAGATCATTGTATGCGGTAAGCCTGGGAGCCCGCCTGCCGGATGTTTTGCCCAAAGTCTAGCTTGCTAGAGAACCACTTGTGTCTTTTCCATGCCATTCATCGGGACGGTGAATAGAGTAGTAGTGGGTGACCTGTGGGGACGGGAAGCCAAGTCCTCCACACTCCACCAAGAGCTTCCCACCATTTTCTTTGATCGCTCCGACTCCCGGTGTGCTCCAACCGCTCCGTTGCCGCCCGCCGATGCCCTTCGACTGCCTCCAACCGTCGTCACTGCCGGTGCCCTTTGACATCTCCGACTGCTTCGACCGCCGTCACCGCCGGTGCCTTCCAGTGCTCCAACTGCCGCCGTCACTGCCGATGCCCTCCGACCACTGTCATTGTCGGTGCCCTACGACATCTCCAACATGCATGGCCAACCCTGATGGCACTCATAGAGGCAACACCCCTCTTCCTTTCTCGAGGGATGGCGAGATCCTCTTGAGCACCATCTTCCTTTTCCCGAGACAGAAGATCTTCTCTCTAGATCTTCCCTCTACACTACATGATGAGGGTTCCGACTTCGAGGAAGAGGATACCCGAGGAGGAGGACACCTAAGGAGGAGATAAGGGGAGCACTCTCTCGGACACACACACACTCTTTGGTATCACCTTCATTGTAGCACTCTCTCTCGAATGACATACACTCTCGTGTAGGACATTCATTGTAGCACATTCTATGTTGGAGCAGAGTCTCTGTTGTATCATTCTTGTCTACAGTTGGTATACAATGTTGTGCTCTGTTGGTGTTTTGTCTTTCTTTCTATGTGAGTGAGGTGTGTGAGTGGTGGTCAGTGGTGGGTGTGGTGTGAGTGAGAGTTCAGCAAGGATACTGTGGTGCTAGGTGGTGGTCAGAGAGCACGGTGGACATTGTAGAGCATAGGTCTTGCATGTCTAGCCGGTGAGGTCGACTGATCATTGGTGGTGGGTATACTTCCCTGAGAGGATCCATGCTCCCTTTTTCCCAACCCTAGTGTTTGTGTCGGTAATCCTCGAGTCCCCTAGCGAGAGGACTGGCAGAGTCATCCACAATTATGAGTAAGAATCGAATCCACTTTCTATGATAGTTTTCTTTCCTATGCTTTTTACAAATTATTATGTGTATGGTTGGTGTTTTTGGAGTCTTAGGAGAGATGTCTTGGTAACATTTCTTGGTAGTTTGGGGAGTTTGAACCTTATGCAACATGATTTATATGGGGGCCTTGTGAGGCCTTTTTAGCTTGTTTGTCCTTCGATGTAGCAACTTTTGACTTAGCTTGAAGTTGCAATGGGACTATGTGGACCATCCCATTTTGCACATTTAATACATGGACACTAGTAATATTCACTTTTACTATTGGAGTAGTTCGAGCTCACATTTGGGATGATCCTTGCTCCAATGGGTAATTCCACATCAAGTACACAATGGTGAAATACGATGGTTAAATGTGGACTAGAGTTGGTCGAGGGTGCTTGGAGTAGCTAGTGCTAGAAACATTTTCAAACAGTTTGTAACTCGATGCTTGGACTAGAGTTGGTTGAGGGTGCTTGGAGTAGCTAGTGCTAGAAACATTTTCAAACATTTTGTAACTCGATGTGTGGCCCTTGGTAATGAAGGCATTAAATTAGTGGGCTTTGCACATGACTATTTATACCTAGCATTAAGTATTGCTACATGAGTTTAGTAATAGAATGCGATTAACACAAACTCACCATCAATAAAGATATAACGACTTAAATGAGTATGTTCCACATACTCATTGTGTCAGTATATAACACACTCAATAGTAGTAAACAGATCATTGTTTGGTATCCTGAAATCAATGTAGGGTTCATGGCAATTATTCTTAGAATAGCTAGTTGAGGAGGCAAGACAAGAGCGGGTAAGGGTAGGCTTGGAGCTTAATACATGCCCCACTAATAATGGGTTTCAGGATCCTTGAGTTGCATCATCAACATGTGGTTGACCACTATAGGAGGTGCAAGTAGTGCTAAGATATATCTTTATGGAGGAAATAATTGTTTCTCTAGTAATAGCAATAGCTTGCATTGTGATTATTGTGTATTTTTGGCAATGTGTACAATAGAAGAGAGCATCGGGCCCTAAGTGGGGGCAATTTGTGCTTATTTTAATAACACACCAAACCATATTTTTTTGAGGATACAAATGTGGATGACATGTGGAGTCACAAGACTATTGTCCTTTGGCAATATGGCTTAGTTTATTAATAATATTCTGCATCAACTCATCAATACTTAAATCTCTAACATTGGCTCTTGGATTTTTAGGTTGGCTAGATTTTGAGGTGGATGAATCAATTTACATGATGAATTGTATAGGCTTTCAATACCTTCTAGATTTTTAGGTTGGCTAGACTTGAGGTAGATGAATCAATGGACATGATGGATGGTGTAGGCTTTAAATACCTACATCATCCGATGGATGGTGTAGGCTCTAAATACCTACATCATCCAATAGATTGTCTTTCAAATCTAGTGCCTTTTGACAACATTGATCGAAGGAGTGTTCTTAGACTTGTACAAATGGTCATGGACTTTGCTCCTCAACCCTTGAAGGAATCTTAAGGAGAGAGACTCCTCGTCAAGCCTTTCTCATTGACACTACATCTCATGGGGTCCATGCAATATATTGATTCACCTTTCTCTTGTTTAAAGTAGTACCATGTTTCTTAATTCCTTTGTATGTGGCCATAAAAGTTCTGCTTCTTTGCATTGGTCTCTTGTCAAAAAGTCTTCACACTGTGTGGTGAGTGATTACCTGAGTGAACTACCCCCAACCTCTCCACCCCTTGAGCTTCTCCATTATTTGGTAGTATAATCTGGCATCCTCTTTGCTTTTAAGGACAGAGAACCGGAAGAAATGGGGAAACCCATCCTCCTGTGGCCCCATGCAATATAGTTGCTTTCCTCCTTGATTGAGTCATCGCCTATGCTAGTACTTCATGTTTCTGATAGGACTAGTGAAAGCAGGGCTTTGAAGTTGTTTACCAATCGGGAAGCTATGTGTAGTTTACCCTGTATAGTGCTCTATCTTCCTCCTTAAAAAGCTAGTCCAACATTTTACCCTTCAGTAATGCCTTCAAATGAAATGACTCCAGCAATTGGTGAAAATTGTGGATTAGGCATGGGTGGGCCATAAAAAATGGGTACTCCGGCCACCCATCCTTAGTAGCACCATAAGATTCTAGTCAAAGAAATTTGTAGAAAATATGTTCACAACAAGTCAGTAGTGATATTTCATAGTTGCGCATGATCTCTAGTTGTTTTCTTGAGCTGCACCCATAGTACTTCTAAAGTCACCTTAAAATCATTTGAAAAAAGCCAGGTAGTTGGTAGAAGACTAGATAGTCAGCGGCAATATGATGGGGATAACGCGTGGACAGTCAGCCACAACTTGGTGGGGTTTTATTAGGCAGCTTGTGTCCCATGCTAGGACTTCAAAAAACTTGGCACTAATACAAGATTTTGATGAAATTGGCCAAACTTACCCACAGTTAATCAATGAAAGATGAGATTTCTAAGATCTTAAGTTTCCAAACTATCATAGTCTCATCGAGACGCAAGTCTTACACCCTTAAAGAAACATTTTGCATAATTGAACTTCAAGGAGGTGCCTTCTGAGACTCTGATTGTCATAATCCTGAGCGTGGACCAAGATATGATTATGACCATGTCCATCCAAAGTCACCATAGCGCAAATGAAAATCCTCAACATGGACTTATGGAAGGGCAGTTTTGCACCAGTAATCTCTATGGAACCACATGACTGCTGATTAACAAGAACGAAAGGGACAAGGACACCTTGCTTTCAAATGGTGCCCAAGCGTGACATTTTTGCAGCTAGTAAGGATTGATTGATGACTGAAGGGCTTTAAGTTGCAGTGATAAAGAGCCCAAAGAAGTATGATTTTGATTACACAGCCTCAGCAAACTAGTTTCAAAAGCAGGATTGCAATGGAAATGAAACCTAGTATATAGGCATTGTTTCTAGAAGTGTTATCTTTTTAAGGACGGCCAAAAAAATAGATTGTGGTATCACCACAAAACTACTGTCAAATCTTATTAAACCAGGGCAACTCTTAAGTTATAAAGTCAGATAGTTTATCCCCAGAGCCTTGATGAAGAAGAGGCCTCAAAATTTCAACAACATGAAGAATTCACAGGTGAACTGGGAAACAAAACAGTGGGGATTCTCTTGCTCTCCACAAGCTCTGGATAGTCAATAATATAATGTGATCCCCGACTTTCATGCCTGGCAAGGGCACTGCTGACAACAAGATTAGCAACCAAAATCAAGTTTCTCAATTCGCATATCTTCATATGGACCATATTTGGCTGCCACCCTTTTCTAAAAAGCTCCTCTTCCCAATCCAATTCCAACTCACAAAGCTTTCTTTGTGCTATTTTGAGGCGTTCTGTCGAGCGTACCAGCCCTACAAATTCCCACATAACTGCTTGTAACAGTATTCTTTTTGAGGCAGTGAAGTCTAAAATCTCATTAAGATGATCATTCTTCAAAAGAGATGGAGCAACAGGACGAGGCCATGCCTTTCTCTTGTCAACGAATCGATGCAATCCTGCCAACTTTTGCACATAATTTATTGCAGGCTTTACAGCTCTTTGAGAAAAAACCAAAGCCTCAAGCATAGAGTTGCTACCAAGTCTGTTGGCACCGTGCAATCCTGTGCATGCAACTTCACCGGCTGCGTACAAGCCAACAACTGAAGTTTCCCCATGAAGACCTGTTTGCACACCACCACACATGTAGTGTGCAGCTGGTACCACTGGTATAGGCTGCTTGGTAATGTCAAGGCCGTATTTCAAACACTCTGCTGCAATGTTTGGAAAGTGTGATAAAATTTCTTCTCTAGGCTTGTAACTAATATCCAAAAGAACAAAAGTCTCTTTGCGTTTTTTCAGTTGATCATCAATGCTACGAGCTACCACATCTCTGGGAGCAAGCTCTGCCCGATGGTCATACGAAGGCATAAATCTTTCCATGGCCTGATTGTAGAGAATCCCACCAGCTCCCCTAACTGCTTCTGTAATGAGAAATGCATTGTCCCTGTTTTTGGGTTTCTTTTGCAACCCATCATCAGCTAATGCAGTGGGATGAAACTGAACAAATCTGCAATCACCAAAAAAACACAGCTTCAATAACAAAATCTACTTACCTTCAGCACACCACATTGGAACAGGATGCCAGAACTACAAGTTTAAAACTTACTCCATGTTTGAAACGACAGCATGAGCTCGATGTGCCATGGCAACACCATCACCCGTTGCTACCTGCACAATGGTATCACATGGAATAACATGGACTGCTTGGAAGCTCAAGTGACATAAGTGTTTATCAATGTGAAAGTTCAACCAGATGGAAAAAATAAGAGCCCCATCTTACCAAAGGGTTTGTTGTGGTGGGGTAAATATGGCCTGCCCCTCCGGCTGCTAGCATGGTTACTCCAGCAATGAGCCGCTTTACCTGGCTTATTGCACACATACTATCTTTACCTCTCTCTCTCTCTCTCTCTCTCTCTCTCTCTCTCTCTCTCTCATAGAACATAAAAAGCCAAGAATTAACCAAGGGATAAGGAAATAGTCACTACTGGTGAAAGCAGTTGAAATGTGGTAAAGACAAAGTCCCAGTAACTTGTGCATGCACACAGGGAGGTTGTTACTTGTAAAAGAATTCCAAATGGTTCTCTCCAGTTTCTTGTGCCCGTACGTAGCCAGTTTGTGTATTTGAGTGTTCGGAATCCAAGTTTTTCATGCATGTTTATGGCGTGTGTGTGGATCCGAGTGTCCGCGATCCCGATTCCGTGCTTTCCAATGTGCCTAGAAATGCCAGTGCTGTACTTGTTCCATATCCGGGAGATTTTCTCATAACAAAGTGCACATGCACACATGTTTGCATGCTTGAAACTATTTTCGCGTCAACTGTTTGTGTGTGTTTTCTTGCTATATATGTCTAGTTCACAGGCCCAGGATGCCTACCTGTGAACCATGTGATTGCCCTATATTTTGACGTGGTTTGTGGCCTATGAATAGGTGGTAAGTGCACTCCAAAACTCTTGTATTAATTATTAAAATGTTTTGTAATGTTTATAGCCTTTGCAAGGTCACATTCATTTAAAATGGGTGGAGATTTTATAAAATGCCCACCTGGTTTGGGCACCCGCACCACTGCATTTTGGGGCCAATCGGTGTCCTTGCACTATTTACAGGAGCCCTCTAGCTCCCCCTGTTTGTTACCTTTTCCAAGTCCCCATGGGTGATGAAGTGTTTTATGTGAGTGTTTGTTTCACCGCCCGTCAAGTTTGAAGGCCAGTTTCACGAAAGGACCAGATGAAAAAGAGATCAGAGCAAAACAACAGAGCATGAAATAGGCGAGTGAGTCTATATATAATGGTGAGTGAACATATGTACAAGAGCCCTCTGATGTGAGGTGACTCTCAGAAAAAAAACCAATGCAGAAGCAAAGATGATATCAGAGCTGAAAACGGTCGATGACAAAGGCTCGCGTCGATGTGAGACAAGGTACTCTGAGAGGTGGTCAGTGTCGAAGGCTCGCGTCGATGGATGCAGAGGCACTCCGAGGTGGTAGTGGCAGCGGAAGATGAGGTGTTGTAGGCTCCAGTGACAAGGGTGCTGCGGTACCTGAGGTGGTAGATGAAGAGCAGAGAGGGCTGCCGTCCCGAGTGCTGTAGTGGTGCAAACTTTGGTGACAAGGGTGTTGCAAGACTTGAAGGGTGCAAGCTTTGGTGACAAGGGTGTTGCATACCTTAAGGGTGCAAGCTGCGGTGACAAGGGTGCTGCGTACCTGAGATGTGAAGAGCAGAGAGTGGGCTGCTGTCCCGATGGTGTGATGTAGCAAAGAGTGGGATGTTGTCCTAGAGAGTACTGATGATAAAACGATGATGTCCTGTATTGTAGCAGAGAGTGGGCTGTTGTCCCGATGGTGTGAGCTAAAGTGCTCTCTGTAGCACAGAGGGCTGCTGTCCCATGAGCTGAAGATAAAACACTGATATGCTCTACTGTAGCAGGGAGGGCTGTTGTCCCATGAACAGATATGTAACGCTGATGTGATCTGTGGCAGAGAGGGTTGCTGTCCCATGAACAAATATGTAACGCTGATGTGATCTGTGGCAGAGAGGGCTGCTGTCCCATGAATAGATATGTAATGCTGATGTATTGAATGTAGCAGAGAGGGCTACTGTCCCACGGTGTGGCCTATAGCAGAGAGTGGATTGTTGTCCCAAGGTGTGGCCAATAGTGTACTATCAGGTGATGATGATAAACCAATGTGGTGTAGGGCCCGACAGCAACAGCAGATGGTACCGGATATGGTCAAGAAGTGGTACAAAATGATGAATGATGAGGCTAACCTATATATAGTCTGTGGGACTACTGCTCAGCCAGCAACAAAGACACAAAAATCCCAAATAAAACTAATAAAGCCTAGTAAATTCCCTTTTTGGGGTTGGACAAAAAGCTGTTTTCACACACACCAGTGTCGTATGTGGACCCAGAACACCAGAGACGCGTTTGCTTCTCTCTAGCATGAGTATGGTGATGCAAGAAGAGAAGTTCCTACGCATGCAGGAAAGCCACCGTTGCCTAGCCCACCAACTCAAAGAGCACATGCCCCCGTGTCTCAAGTTGCACATGACTCCTATGTAGCAAGGGCTGCCTCGTTGGACAAGGGGAAAAGAAAGCATGACGATGATGGGCACCATGTCAAGAAGCTCAAGGAATTCAAGGCCAACGACAAGTTGGTCAAGTTTGAAACATATCATGGTGAGTCTGATGCAAGCACAATTTGGCATTGCTTTTAATAATGAAGACTTCGTGTAGAAGTCCAAGATAAGACATGTGAGCATGTTCTTGAAGGGCACGGCTGCCCATTGGTGGATCCCCGAAAACGTTTTCCCTGGATGCCATCGATACTTGGGATGAGTTTAAGGAGCAGTTTCATGCCCAATTCTTGCCTCCTAATGCAGTAAGGAAGATTGTAAAGAAATGGAATAGCATAGATCAAAAGGAGCGTGATTCGGTACAAGCATGTGTGTCAAAGTTTTGGAAGATTCTCTTGGAGGTTTCACCTTTTATGCATATTAGTGATCAAGAGAAGAAAAGAAAGTTCCCGTCTATCAATCGGGGTTGGAACTTCTTCCAAATCAAACTTTGCAACAGCTCATAGCCTCTGCTCTTGCCACTGAGCAACTAGAACAAAACATTAAGCACTCCAATAAGGTAACAAGGGCAAAGAGAGGGCTGTCCAAAACCTGCAAAAAAGTGGACAGCCACCTAAGTGGGTCCGAAAGAGGCCAAACATGAGAGAGAAGCTGAGAATATTTCTTCCAAAGACAACTCCAACAAAAGGGACAAGTTTGGACTCACACCGGAGCAAAGGGATCAATATGTGAAAGAAGGAAAGTGCTTTGCATGTGGGAACAAAAAACATATGTTTAGAAAATGTCCTCAACGGAAGAAGAATGAAAGCAACACATCACTCTGTATAAGCTGTAATTTCCGGACAGCCCTTACAAATCCATCCTCCTTTGGGAAGGCATTCCTGTGCATTTTGCCTAAAATGCACCCTTCACATACATGTCTAGGTGGCAGCTCCACATGAGGCATATCTTGCACCATTTAATGCCTTTGTAGCAACAAAAAACTGCCATAATTCACATGCCCAAATCTAGAATGAGAATGCCATAACTCTTCCTCTTGCATGGTAGAAGTAGAAGTAGTGGACAAACATGCATCTTGTGCTCTCTTCTCAAATGAGTCCATGTGTTACAGGCCCTTGTACAAAGTCTGAGAAGTGACTCACATAGTCTTTCTCTCTATCTCCATTGTCAAAATACCATATAACATGTTTTCTCATTAACATTGAGAGATAAGTTCTCTTGTGATGCATCATGACTACACAAAGTTAGCTGAATCATCAGCTTTGGCTACAGGAGCATTAGAAGAGTCCACTCCCAAACCAAATTCTTTCTTCTTCTCCTTGGCATGTCTCTTCTTGCACTCATTGATGTAGTGCCCTGGCTTTTTGCAATAATGACACTTTCCCTTGTTCTTGGGCTGACCTACATCACTCTTTGCTTTGCTTGATGGCTGTCCAGAATCAAGCTTAGACCAATAGTAGCCACCCTTGCTTTGCCCTTGCCTTGTGAGGGAAAAAGGACGAAAGGACCAGATGTGCAAGAGATCAGAGCAAATCAACAAAGCATGAAATGGACGAATGAGTATATGAATAATGGTGAATGAAATCCGGTACAAGACGCCTCAGTGTGAGACTTAGGTAAGGCAACCCACAGAGAAACCGGCGTAGATGCGAAGACGGAAGTCGAAGCACGTAGCTCAGTCTGGGTGTCAAAGGCAAGCATCGATGTGAGGCAATGGCTCTCCAAAGGTGAGGTGATGCAAACAAATGCAAACCTGCAGATGAGGATGGACTGCAGATAAACGCAAATCTGAAGAGCAGAGAGGGCTGCTGTCCCAGATCTGCAGGTCTAAAGGTCAGACTACTGCAGGTACAGATGTAGGTAAAGAAATGCTGCAGATAGGTAGATGTGTAGCACTGCTCTTGAGAAGAAGAAGCAAGGGTGCTGCTGATCCAGAGGAGGAGGATGTCGTCGGCTGCAGGTATAGGGTGCTGCGCTGCAGATCTAGAGAAGGGGGCCGGTGGCGGCAGCTGTGATAATCAGCCTGATGATGATGAAGCGCCGGCAGCAGCAGAAGATTTATGACGATTATGTTGTTGTGCATTGGCTGAATTATGAAGCTTTTGTATATTATATGTGGTGTTGGGCTGCTGGTCGGTCTAGGGAGGACTGTCGGCCGGCCGGTAGCAAGACAAAGAAAAACATAATTATTCCCTTTTTGGGCTGGATAAAATACCAGATTTTGGGTATATTTTCACACATGCCTTTGTCATTGGCAACAAATGCCTGATCACTGCCACGCACAACGAACAACTTGTTCTTCCTTGTTTGCTCTTCATGTAACGACAAACCTAGAGCCCGCCGAGATGTCTTACAAGACTTGATGTGTAGTATACTTGATCTCATGAAATCCAAGCCATTGCCTGGGCATCTCTAACCTCCCATCTTTTCTGTTCTTGAGTGGCAGGAGCAGGTGCTGAGCACCTCGCCCAGGAGTGGTAAGTGCAATATTTGCGGGATGGGCATCATCACCATTAACAAAAACCCACAGACCCTTGGCCACGAGTAAATTTCTAACCATAAAACTCCAAAGGGAGTAGTTGATGCCATTAAGCTTGTCTTCTTGAGACAAGACCCCAAATACATCCCCTACATTTTGTGCCATTACTTTATGTGTTCGGGCAACAACACACAATGTCTGTCTTGCTTATGCAAAATTTCCCTTGGGAACAACATACAATTGCAAACTCCCTTTTCACAGCAGCAGATAACTTCATAAAAGTCTTGTAGGAAGAGAAATTGACAGTTGAAAGCAAAATTGACAAGTAATTTTGTTACCTCGACGAAGGTTGAATGCCGCAAGTTGTGTTGAAATTACACAAAAAGCCCCAAATTTGCAGAAATGTGTAGGTACAACTAATAACTAATACAACTCGTACAAATTCTGCAGGTACAATCACGTACAAATTTTGTAGGTACTGTACTGACATGGCAATACGGGCAATACAGACAGCAAGACTGCAAGTACGATCATCACATGGGGGTGTACAGCCAGGTACGGGTGGCATGCATGGATGTACGAGCAGGTATGGGCATTGCACGGGTGTACGATGTATGGAAAATTTGGGCTCAGACAAGGCAAGATAAACCTTGGGCTCTGATACCACTGTTGGGTTAGGCTTAACCCTAATGTGCAAGAAATGGACGCAGAAAACGAGAGAGAGAGAGAGAGAGAGAGAGAGAGAGAGAGAGAGAGAGACACGATGCTGAATGTATTAGAATGATAAGGTTTTGTGTACACAACCAAAAGTACAAGGCATAATAATAGGTGTTCTTTCAGACCAAATATCCAGGGGGAAAAACCCGTAGGACAAAAGTGCCCCTGGAGTTAGTGCCTGTTCACATGCAATACTACATATAAGCATATGCCCTCAGCACAATCTCATCACATTCACCCAAACATTCTTTCAAACAACTGATGTGAAACACATGGTGAATCTTGATTTCAGGAGATAGTGCCTTGATTCCAGGAGATAGTGCCAACCGATAAGTTTACGACTCTCTCATGTGTGCTATATGTGTGATTCCACCACACTCTTCTTTCCATCTCTAGAAAACCCTAGCACATAGGCACAAGTGTTCTATAGTTGGTATCGGAGCCAAGGGAACCAGCAAATGTCTTTTCTTTTCTGGCACCCATGTTTGTTGACTGCTTGGATAGAGTAGAGCACCTAGATTCCACGAGTGCACAAGTTCAGGTTTGAGAAAAGTGAATATTTGGGTTCTCTTCATTTTACCTCAATTAGATATTTTTCAGCTCCATTTGGTGCATACGGCTTTGACGGGTGCCATTCTCTTGTGGTAAGAAGACCACCTTAGGGACCACTCCGTGACTTGCTAAGATGATTACCGCAAGGAAGTCTTGAAGCAATTTATTACCATAGATTATCAACGTGAATTGAAGAAACAATGGGAGAGTTTTATGCATAAACATGGCAAATCGATAACCGACTATCTCACTCGTTTCTGGAAGCTTTTGCTCATGCTCCCAAGGACCATCCAATGGTCGTGGCAAGTTGAGTGATTTGTGGATGGTTTGAAACCATCTTTGCACGAAGACATCCGTGCACCTTGGCCCCATGATCTTTCAGATACGGTTCATCTTGCTACAACTCTTGAGACGTAGGAGAGTTCCAAGTCTGGAACTCAACAACAGGGACAGCAGAAAGGAAAAGACAAGAGTAGCCAATCCAAGGACAAGGTAAGTGGGGAGGCCTCAATGACTTGCTTCATGCAAAGATGGCTGCGGAAAATGCTTTTATTGTGACTACACCGAGCATATTGGAAGGGACTGCCCAAAAAACACGAGGAAGTAGAATGGTGAGTCCAAGGACAAGGCTAGTTCGTTTGCCCCACAGCCATATCTATGACCCCGGCACCATCTACTCCCCCTCTCGCACCCATCAGTACCACAACTACTCTTCACTTGACTTGGTCTAGGCGGATCTCTATGGTCCTCCGCCGGCATGATACGATGATGTGTTGAGGGATATGCTTCATGGACATCCGGTGTCCATACTCTTTGATGGAGGAGTCTCAGAGGACATCATTAGAGACCGTGTGGTTGAGCGATTGAAGTTGCTACAACGGTGGACACCAGTGGCGTAGTCCTAGCCACCGACATGGGAGGCAAGCAGAAGAAATCGAGCCAGTTTCGGGTCGAGGAGGCCTTGGAGGATGCCATGTTGGCTTTTGGGGAGTTTTTTGAATGATGCACGTTAAAGGTGGCACTTTTGGATTAGGTGGATATTAACTCTAGGTGTTGGAGTATGCACAGGCAAAAGGATAGACAAAGGAAGAGAGAGAGAGAGAGAGAGAGAGAGAGAGAGAGAGAGAGAGAGAGAAGCATAGAGAGCGATTGCAGATAAGATCACTTGATTGATTTACAAGAGGCATTACGATGTGCTTGAGGGTTGAATAATAATAGGCCATGAAGCTGGCCGACTGGCATCAATCAGCCCACGACCTATAAACATAAGAAAAATACATGTGTGCCAATAAAAGGCCATGTTTCCACAACACAAAGAGATGCACAAAATTCTAACACCCCCTCTATAGCTCATAGTGTAAGCTCAATCTGGATGTGAAGGGGCAAGAAGTATTGAAGACCATTACCTTGGTTTTACCAAGGTTAATAGTGAGGCCCCTTTGAGTGCAAAAGTCCTGTAAGGTAGCAAAAGTCTGAAGAAGATAAGGTGATAAAGATGCAACCATGGGCACTCCAGTATTGTGTATTACCGGATACACCTTGGAAAGAGCACCTGCTAACCTAACTCCTCGAAACAAAATGCCACCCTTAACAACAAAGCAATCTGCTTGGCTCCGAAGTCCCACACAAATGTGCAGTGAACTCCAAGTATAGAATGATGAGCTGACGGACATACCACACCCATAATCTCCCAACAGTGGAGGACTGTGAACACATCACATCCCAAAAACCTTGAATAATGAACCTGCAACACATCCACTCCATAATCTCTGCTACGCTAAGCAATGAATTGGAAACACATTCAACCCATAGCTACCAAAGCTGACCTTGTCCTACGGACTCGGAGCCACTTTCCTAGTCTTTGTCCTTGTCCTTCTTCTTTGAGGAAGACTTGTCCTTGACCTTGGGTTTTTCCCACCTTGTTTTTTCTACCTGCCACCATCCTCCCAGCCTTCTTTCCGCTTTTTAAAGGTTTCTCCCCCGCCTCCTTCTGGTCTTCACCTCCGACATCCACTTGCTGTTCTGTTTTGTCCTCGTTTGCTGCTTCACTACGGGTTGAGCTTCTTAATAGTTGCAGGTTCCCTTTGGCTTCACCCTTCAGAAGGATTCCATGACAGCTGCTCCATCATCCCTGTCTGAGGCTACCCGCATTTGCCCTCTTTCGAATGCAGAATTCCAGCTCTTGGCATCTTATGTGGTTTCTCTCAAAGCAAGCACCTTTCTGTGCAAGTTTGTTGGCAACTGACCAGCTCGAGGTCAATTTCCTCCATGTGGCTCTCTTTGGGAAACCTGGTCGATTGCAGTGCATGGAAACACGGGTTCTCCCTAGATTCAGGCCCACTGGCAAATCTCTGAACGCAAACTGAAGAGATCTTTCCCCCACCTCATCCACTGCAAGAAGCACTTGGCTAAAGCACAAGTAGACTGGCCATTTTTTAAGTGCGGACATATCACCCACCCATCTACACCACCTCTACGATATTCCAAATCAGCCCCAACCTGACATATCACATATCCCACACCCCACATCTGCCACCCTCTTCACCAGTTCTAATGTCATGAGGGCCCTAATAAAGCTACCCAATCGTAGAGCTAAGGACCATGAAGACCTCTGCACCAAACATCTGGCACATGGTCAAAAGATCTTGGCCTATCCTAGCTAATAGGGCTCTTTGTGAGGGTTCCCCCCTGTCAGCTTAGAGCATTCCACAGGGGACACGAATATGCAAGCTATGGATGATGGGGAAGATAAATAAGACAAAGGAGGAGCACTAGTTGTGCACATGCCCAGACTATTATGAGATACGCAAGAGATTCCATTGCCTCATTCCATGATGGTTTTGGTTCCCTTTCACACAAGTGATCCAGTATAGAGATCAGATACGCCTGAGCTAGTACTTGCTGGAGCTTCGCTCAGGAGACCCTAATGAGGGAGGCAGGATCAGTATGACACCGCTAAGACCTCAATTACAGACTTTTTGTGGGACCGCACTAGACAACTGTGGTGGCTACCAGATAGGGTTGGTAGGACTAGAGGGAGAATGTAGGTCAGATGACACACCTGAGCCCACGACCCTCTGGCCCCACACACCCAGGCAATCTCTCCAAAAAGAAAAACATCCCCACCCCAGAGATCCAGACCCTCCACTCGCCATCTCAAATCAAGGACATACTCCCACACCATAGAGAGATACCACCATATGAGGTGAACATTGCAAATTTATATCCCAATTGGGAGGAGGAGAGCACTGCATGAGTACTACCTGTGTACATAACAGCTCCACATAGTGCATGAGCCCATTTTTCTTTTTTTATTGTTTTTCATGTTTCTTACATACAATTATCCATGCTTCAGGTCTTTCATAGACATTTAATATAATCCCTCTCTCTCTCTGTGTGTGTGTGTGTGTGTGTTGTGTGTGTGTCTCTCTCTCTCATACTAATATTCAAGTAAGCTTGCATAGCCATGAAAAAGCTACAACGGAAATTCAAATATTTCAAAGGATGTGAATTATGCTGACCTCGCAAGTTTGTGAGTCTAGTGTATCCACCCCATGGCAAGTGACAGTTGTTCCTTCCTTGAATCAAAAAAGGAAGATGCTAGCATTAAAGAGCAGAAGACAAGCGAAGGCATGAAGATTGTTTTGTGGTATTCTAGAGATGCTACCTGCTGTGTTAAGAAGTCTATTGCAAAATGGTGCTCAAACATGGTAATGTTAGTATTGTTGCAAACAGAATTCAATAACGCCCTCTCGATCTCCCTGCCTGTCATGTCTGCCGCGTGCACTATGCGGTGATGTGAATGGCCACCCTCACGAGCAAGATGCAAGCGGCCATCTTCACTATGATCAAAGGAGGCGCCCATGGCAATAAGCTCCTTAACCCTCTCTGGCCCCTCCCTGCAGACGACCTGCCATCAGAAAAGTAACACGCCATGATATCAGTTGCTGGACTTTCAAAGCAATATACCAGACTAGCGAGGAAGCCAGAACGGACCTCGACTGTTTCCTCGTCACATAGGTAAGCTCCGGCCACAATAGTGTCTCTGATGTGGTTTTCCACAGAGTCGAGGGGGTCCAAGACAGCGCTGACACCACCCTGCGCGTAGTTTGTATTGGTCTCATGAGGCTCGGCCTTTGTGATGATAGCCACGGTACCGCACTTGGCCACATCTAGGGCGTACCTCAGGCCCGCGATGCCGCTGCCTATCACCACGAAGTCGAAGTACCTGGTATACTCCTCGCCCTGCGCTGCGCTCCCGGTCATGGGAGCGCGGTCACATGCGGACGCCTGCGCAAGAGCGTTGAGATTCAAGGCTCCTCCATGGCCGCTTTCTTTGCGCTCCAACCTTCTGCATGAAAAAAGAGTGCAAACAAAGGTGAGCATCATTGATGATGATGTTGATGACAAAAGTGGCAAGACGTTGGACCTTACCTGTCGAAGCCGACCTTGGTCTTGCCTAGGCGAGGGGGCAGGGATAGCGAGGGAGACTCGAACGCTTTGGAGAAGATGGAGAAGTCCTGCGAGGGGGGGCTCCGGAGGAGCCTCGCGTCGGCGGCGGAGATCGAAGAAGCTGCTGCTGCGCAGACATGATCGAAACCAGCGAGGGCTGGCATGGTTGCGCGGTGAGAAGACAACACTCAAGGCGTGCGCAGTCAAAGAGAGAGATTTCAGACGAGAATGGGATGAAACAGCCCGTTGTTGAAATCGCGCGGCGGCGGCAGCGGCGGTATTTTT
The DNA here is from genome assembly GCF_041138505.1 of Cibotium barometz. NCBI lineage: Eukaryota > Viridiplantae > Streptophyta > Polypodiopsida > Cyatheales > Cibotiaceae > Cibotium > Cibotium barometz. Next base: position 16,326,613 of record NC_141084.1, on the reverse strand, counting down.
AAAGTCGGCGGAAGTTCGGGTGGTGTTCACAAATCCACAGGCGCGCGGGGCCCAGGAATCTCGAATCTTTGCCCCCTCTTCGAGATCCTACAGGGTCGCGTGCCGTGTTGAGCTCACAGATGATGTGCTTTACACGTGTCAAAACATGAATAGTGAAAACGTGGCACCGTTATTTGCCACTCACCCTGAAGTGGCTTTCTCGAAGAGATGATTTCAAACAACTATTATTACGACCCACCAATAATTTCCTACAACCATTATTACGACCCACCAATAATTTCCTATTAACCATTTCTTTACTTGAACTCCAAGTGTTTCTTGAACTCCATCAAGTGTTTCTTGACTTGACCTCTTTCTTGACTTCACAACTTTTTATAATATGTGTTGTATTAATTTATTGAGCCCCCAATTAATTGATACAAAGTTAAAGATTAGGTTAAAATTACAATGCCCTTGTTGATCCCCAACCTGTCTCCTCCTAGATCATTTCCACTTTTGGTGCCATATATTGATTGATGCCAAAATGTAGGCCACGTATTGCCTCGAGTAAGAGTAATGGAGGAGAGAGAAGAAAGTGGTTGCCTCCAATTGGGTAGCCTTTGCTAGTATTAGTATGGGCTTGATTATGAAGGCAAAAAAATGTAACATTCTTATTTAAAAAAAATATCACCACACTTCTTTTAGCCATATATATGGTAGTGATGTGTGTGAATACACTTAGGACCAGCCGGGGCACTTTTCCAATGTCGCTTGCCTCAACACATCGCTACCCCCGCAGCCAATGCGTCATCGACTTTCCCTCTCTACTCAACCTGTTGTTGTGCCCATGGCACTATCCTTCTCGGTTTTTCTTAGCCCATGGCCGATGGCGCTAGTGCCCAGTGAACCCCACCCTTCACCACCGCCACTGCCCAGCCCACCCAGTCGCCACAACAGCACTATTGTCGCTCAGCTCAGCCTTGTCAGGGGGACAAGGAATTGGGTGCGGTGCAAGGGGGAAACAATGGGCTTAGCTCAAGTCCTTTAGGCCTTACCTAGGGACCCTCGAATTTCGGCCCTCTTATGCAGCCTCAAGAATTCTCCCATGATCATCTACACACCAAGTTTTTATGGGGGGCTTCTACATTGGCACCTCGACTTCCTACATCAAATTGGATCCTCATTAATACATTGGGGCTTTTTGGAATTTGATCTCGTACATCTTCGATTTCAATATTTCACCAATAATCTCTATCCCTCCAGTTGCTTTTTCAATATATTTGTGGGGGTTTATAGCCATTAATGAGCTAGTTGGCAACCATACAAGTTGCATTCTCACTGGACATTGCCTTGGCAATGTGCTTGGAGACTTGTAGTGTGTGGGTTAGAGAATTTGTTTGTAGGGAAACAATGGCTGGCAATGACGTATTTGAAACTATCCATTGAGGTAGGACCAATTATGCCCTATGGTCTTACTTGATGAGGAATGTATTAGTTACAAAGGGGCTAGTTTGTGGGATTAAGGCATGCCCCACCTCATATGCAGGCCAACATGGTGTTACATATACATCAGAGGATGGGTCTGCATCCACTATGACAATAGATCCCGCAGCCCCTCCTACTACACGGCAACCAAGATGTGATGCCAGAGGTGCACGCATACATTGCTTGCTTTGTCTGTGAAGCAAAGCATTATCCTACACATGCGTTCACGCACAACTACAAAAAAGTAGTCTTGGGAGATACTTGTAGCACTTTACCAAGTGCACATAATGAGGCACATGTTGCCTATCTATGCAAATAGTCGGAGTCTGAGCATAATAAATGAGGGAGAGTTGATGGATGAGTTCCTTATGCAGATTAAGGATTTTAAAGAGTAGCTTACTAGCATTGATGTGATCTATTTGGATAGTTCTTTGGTGCCTACTATCCTTAATGCATTACTAGATGCCAGGGTTTTGCTTCTAAAATCAAGCTCATGGTGAAGGGAAATCTTATTGTGATGAGTTGGTTTATGTGCTCTTGCAAGAAGAGAAATGCAGCAAAACAAGTTTATCTTGGATGTTGGGAATCAGGCTTTTGCTACCAGAAAGTCAAAGAGGCAAAGGTAAATCCTCTTCATAGGATGGCTATAAACCAAGGTTTGATTTAGCCCATTCTTCTGGCAAGGATGCCGAGAAAGGGGTGAGTAGCCTAAGAAGAAAGGTAAGTGCAATTGCTATTGGAAGCTAAGGCATTACATCAATGAATGTAGGAATAGGCTAGAGAAGGAGGAAAAGAAAGATTCAGGCATTACATCAATGAATGTAGGAATAGGCTAGAGAAGGAGGAAAATAAGGATTCAGCTAGTTATGCACATGATGATGCTACACACATGATGATTGGGATTTTAGTGTCCATCATAACTATGATCCTTCTATACATGATGTATGCTTATCAGTAATAGATTCACATGTTTGGTACTTTGATAGTGGTGCTAATAATCACATTACTTTTTTTCATTGTGGTATGTTTTCCTCCCTTTCGTTTACTCCTCACACGAAGGCACAATCACATGTGCAAACAACTCCTTATATCCATTGAAGAAAAAGTCAAAGTTTTTTACATGCTTTACACACTTTCTTTTCATGGGGCTGAAAATGTGTTTGCATGCAAAGTTCGCACCCTTCATATAGATTGAAGGGGGAAGTACATGTTGAAGAGTTTATTGCATACATGTTTGAGAGAAGCATAAAACACCAGTGTACGGTGCCTTACACACCTCAACGAAGGGTGTGGCAAAGAGGAAAAATAGGTCTCTCATGGAGATAGCAAGTTTGTGTGATGAAGGGGCAAGATTTGCCTCACAGTTTTTGGTTGGAGGCGGTTATGTGCTCCACTTATGTGCTCAACAAGTGTCCCACCCAAGCCCTACGAGCATTGATGCTGCCTTATGAAGTTTGGAATGGAAAGAAGCCCTCAGTGGCTCACATGCATATTTTTGCGTGTCTTGCTTATGCTCTTGTGCTTGAGAAACCATCACACAATAAGCTTGATGTGATAAGGCAGTCAAATTCATTTTTGTGGAATACAGTTTCAAAAGCAAGGGGTATAGACTCTACCATCCAACTACAAAGTGGGTTTTGGTGAGTAGAGATTTGGTTTTTGTGGAGAATTCAATTCAGCTCATGCTTTCATGCAAAAACTACAAAATGTATTCCCAAAGGATCTCTTTGATACTACACTCCTTCCCTTGTATAATTGAGCCATATGTGGAGCATTCAAGTGCTCTTAACAAGGTGCTAAATCGCAGCCCCTAATAGCTACAAATCAATCCCCTTTGGATGAGATTTAGGCTAATGTATAGCCCATAGCTGAAGTTGTTATGGAGGATGTAGTGGATGAGGAAAGGATAGCCATGCAAGAGTCCAGACATGTAGATCGCTGTTGGATACATTACGTGATTGCAAAATGTAGCTCATTTGCCTAGCAAGTCATGTATAGGTTCTCATTATGCATCTAGTTTTTATGTGAATCATGCTCTCGTTACTAACACATGTAACGATGAGGAACGTGTATCCTTTGAGGAAGTATAAGAAGATGATCATTTGATGCATGCCAAATAGGATGAGTATGACTCAATATCCTGAAGAGTGACACTTGGTATTTGGCTAATTTGCCTCATGCCAAGAAAGCTATTGGTACAACTTGGGTTTACAAGCTCAAGCGTAAGGCAAATGGTAATGTTGATTGCTACAAGGTGAGGCTTGTTGTTGCAAAGGGTTATTCTCAATAAAAAGGCATCAATTATGATGAGACCTTTGCTCCCACTTCTCATATGACCACCATTAGGTTTATTATTGCCATGGAAGCACATCATCGTTGGCCTATCTATCTTAGCCTCATGGTTTTGTTCAAAAAGGTCAAGAAGGCAAAGTGTGCAGGTGAAAGAAAGTTTTAATGCCTTAAGCATGAACCCAAAGCATGGTATGAGAAGATACATGCATACTTGGTTACACACGAGTTTTATAACAGTCCAAACTGATGAGAGTACCCTCTATGTCAGGAAGACTAAAGAGTATTTGCTGGTCATTACTCTTTACGTTGATGACATGCTAATCACAAGCCTCAATGTTGAGAAGATTTCAGGCTGAGTTATAGGCTTTTATTGAGATGTTAGGTCTTGGCCCCCGTTGCACTACTATTTGGGCATTAGTTTTTTATAGCGTGATGATGGGGATTGTCTTGATGCAGTCTCAAAGTATATACATAAACTGCTTAAAAGGTTTGATCTTGAGGATTGTAAGCCTGTGGTAATACCAATTGAGATAGGTGCTGGGCTTAGCATTTAGGATTGTGGAAAGCCTTTTGATTAGACATTATATCAGTAGATTATTGGATGCTTGATCTATCTATGCAATACAAGGCCAAACATTAAGTATGGGGTGTCCCATTTGAGTAGATTTATGCATAGCTTAGGTACTAGGCATTGGCAAGCTTCAAGTGGGTTTCTCGCTATTTGTAGGGCACTCAGCACCTTGGATTATTCTATGTCCGGGGGGGGTTACATGGCCGATTTGGGCTAGAAGTTATGACACCAAAGTGTCCACTAGTAGCTTTTTCTTTTGTCTTAGTGATTCATGTGTATCATGATTCAGCAAAACAAGAAGCAGCCACAAATGGCCACTTTGAGCTATGAAGCTGAGTATACGGAAACTTTTTATAGTGCCACAGTCAAATGCCCTTTGGCTGATTTGAGTTCCGTTCTCCAATTGTATCTTTACTGATAATTAAAGTGCATTGCGAGGAACCCCGTATTTTATGCTTGCAATAAGCACATTGAGGTGCACTATCATTATGTTAAGGAGAGGCTCTTTGTAGGTAGTTGCAAACAAGGAACCTAGTATTTCATGTTCGCACCAAGCATCACATTAAGGCACTATCATTATGTTACAAAGAGACTCTGTGTAGGAGAGATCAACTTGCTCTATGTGTTTACACATGACAACATAACAGATTTGTTGTCATATGTTCACACATGAGAACATGGCAGATTTGTTCACGAAGGCTCTTTCTTGTGAAAATTTCAAAGCTTTTCATAGAGCTTTAGGCTTGTTGGATTGATCAACCATATCCTTGTACATGTTCACATCTTCACTCCATGGGGATTTATACCCTTATATATGGTAGTGATGTATGAGAAAACACTTAGGACTAGTTGGGCCCAGGGGATTCACTCTTAGAAAACTTATGATATCACGTGAGTGTACAAGAGGGGGGTTTTTTGAAATGAGGCATACACGTATAAGGTAGGGGTAAGGCCATGTATTTAGGTGAATACTAAATCTTAAATTTAAGTTAGGGGGAGGGGGCCTTGGAGAGGTGATTTATAGTGATGATTTCCTAGTACTTAACATTTATTTCTTAGTAGCATGCATGAAGTACTTATGTTCTCTCAATAATGTTTAAAGTAACATACTTTAGTCTAAGGAGAGAAGGTGTGTAAAACGGTAGAGAAAAAACATAGATATATGGAAGGGGTGTGACATAGTCATTTTTAAAGGTATCCTTATAAGCTTTCTTATGAGCATCATATATAGGGGGTTTTCTTGAGGTTCATACACGTAGGTGATGTCCCCCTTTATTATGAATGAATCCCCCGGGTTTTTTGCATAGTGCCCAAGGGTTACACTATGCAAAAATAGCGGGTTTGGGTGGGGCATCATTATCATATGACGTCCGATGATGCGGGTAAAACTTTACGAGTAGGTCCATTGGGATACTACCCCTCCACTTGCAAAGTTTCACCACCATTAGATGCTAGATTACAGGGACGGTGTGTTGCCACCCACTATTTTTTGCATAGTGCACAAGGGGTCTCCTATGGAAAAATAGTGGGTTTGGGTGGGGCATCATTATCATATGACGTCCAATAAGGGTGAAACTTTGCGAGTGGGATCATGGGGCTGCTATCCATCTACTTGCAAAGTTTCACCACCATTAGATGCCGAATGTGTGCACAAGGGGTCTCCTATGGAAAAATAGTGGATTTGGGTGGGGCATCATTATCATATGACGTCCAATAAGGGTGAAACTTTGCGAGTGGGATCATGGGGCTGCTATCCATCTACTTGCAAAGTTTCACCACCATTAGACATCGAATGTGTGGGACGGTGTGTTGCCGTACACTATTTTTTACATAGTGTCCAGGGGGTCCCCTATGCAAAAAAATAGCGGGTTTAGGTGGGGCATCATGCCGTATGGCGTCCGATGTGGGTGAGCCTTTGTGAATGGGTCCATGGGGTTGCTACCCCTTGACTTCCAAAGTTTCACTACCATTGAACGCCGGATGGGTGGGACAATGTGTTGCCACTCGCTATTTTTTTGGATAGTGCTCAAGGGGTCCTCTATGCATAAAATAGCGGGTTTGGGTGGAGCATCATTATCATAGGGCATTCAATGCAGGTGAAACTTTGCGAGTGGATCTATGAGGCTGCTACCCTCTATAAAATAGCAGGTTTGGGTGGAGCATCATTATCATAGGGCATCCGATGTAGGTGAAACTTTGCGAGTGGATCTATGAGGCTACTACCCCTCCAATGGAAAAGTTTCACCACCATCGGGCAGATGGGTGGGCCAGTGTGTTGCCACATACTATTTTTTGCATAGTGCCTAAGGGGTACCTTATGCAAAAAATAGTGGGTTTGGGTGGGGAATCATTATCATACGGCATCCACCAATGCGGGTTACACTTTGTGAGTGGGTCCATGAGGCTACTACTTCTCTACTTTCAAAGTTTCACCACCATCAAATGCCGGATGGATGGGACGGTGTGTTGCCACCCGCTATTTTTTGCATAGCGCCCAAGGGGTCCCCTATGCAAAAAATAGCAAAATTGGGTGGGGAATCATTATCATACGACGTCCAATGCGGGTAAAACTTTGTGAGTGGGTCCATGGGGGTGCTACCCCACCACTCTCAAAGTTTCACCACCATCATATGCCAGATTGTTGGGACGATGTGTTGCCACTCGCTATTTTTTGCATAGTGCCAAAGGGGTCCCTTATGCAAAAACTAGCGGGTTTTGGTGGGGCATCATTATCATACAGCATCTGATGTGGGTGAAACTTTGTGAATGGGTCCATGGGGTTACTACCCCTCTATTGCAAAGTTTCACCACCATTGGACGGTAGATGGGTGGGACGATTTGTTGCCACGTGCTATTTTTTGCATAGTGCCCAAGGGATCCCCTATGCAAAAAATAGCAGGTTTGGGTGGGACATCACGCTCGTATGGATTCCAATGAGAGTGAAACTTTTTGAGTGGATCCATGGGTCTACTACCCCTCTACTTGTTGCAAAGTATCACCACCATCGGTGGGACGGAGTGTTGCCACCCACTTTTTTTCACAGTGTGCTGAAGGGGTCCCCTATGCAAAAAATAGCGGGTTTGGAAGGGGCATCATTATCATAGGCATACAATGTGGGTGAAAATTTATGAGTGGGTCCATGGGAATTCTATTCATCTGCAAAGTTTCACCACCATAGGACGCCGGAAGGGTGGGACGTTGTGTTGCCACCCGCTATTTTTTGAAGAGTGCCCAAGGGGTCCCCTATGCAAAAAATAGTGGTTTGGGTGGGCATCACGCTCATATGGTGTCTGATGTACGTGAAACTTTACAAGTGGGTCCATGGGGCTGCTATCTCTCCACTCACAACAAGTGGGTCCATGGGGCTGCTATCTCTCCACTCACAAAGGCTCACCACCATGGGGCTGCTATCTCTCCACTCACAAAGGCTCACCACCATCATGCTATCTCTCCACTCACAAAGGCTCACCACCATGGGGCTGCTATCTCTCCACTCACAAAGGCTCACCACCATCAGACTATGGATGGGTAGGACGGAGTGTTGCCACCTGCTATTTTTTGCATAGTGCTCAAGGGGTCCCCTATGCAAAAAATAACAAGTTTAGGAGGGGAATCATTATTATAAGACTTCCTATGCAGCTAAAACTTTGCAAATGGGTCCATAGGGCTGCTACCCCTATACTTGCAAAGTTTCACCATCATTGGACGCTGGATGGGTGGGACGGTGTAATGCCACTCGCTATTTTTTGCATAGTGTCCAAAGGGGTTCCCGATACAAAAAATAGCGAGTTTGGGTGGGGCATCACGCTCATATGGCGTCCGATGCAAATGAAACTTTGCAAGTGGGTCCATGGAGCTGCTACTCCTTCACTTGCCAAGTGTCACCACACCATCAATGCAGGATGGGCGGGATGGTGTGTGTTGCAACCCCCTATTTTTTGCATAGTGCCCAAGGGGTCCCCTATGCAAAAAATAGCGAGTTTGGGTGGCGCATCACGCTCGTATGGCATCTAATGCGGGTGAAACTTTGCAAGCGGGTCCATTGGGCTACTACCCATCCATTTGCAAAGTTTCACCACCATGGGACCCTCGATTGGTTAGACGGTGTGTTGCCACCCACTATTTTTTGCATAGTTCCCAATGGGTTTTCTATGCAAAAAATAGTGGGTTTGGATAGGGGATCATTTTCATACGGCGTCTAACATGGATGAAACTTTACAAGTATGTCCATGGGGATGCTAATCCTCCACTCTGCAAAAAAGTATCACCATCGGCGGATGGGCAGGACGGTGTGTTGTATAGTGCCCAAGGGGTTCCCTATGCAAAAAATAGCGGGTTTGGGTGGGGCATCATTATCATACGACGTCAGATGTGGGTGAAACTTTGGGAGTGGGTCCATGGGTATTCTACCCCTCTACTTACAAATTTTCACCACCATCAAATGCAGGATGTACAAGACAGTGTGTTGCCACCCACTATTTTTTGCATAGTGCCCAAGGGGTCCCCAATGCAAAAAATAGCGAGTTTGTGTGGGACATCATTATCATACGGTGTTCGATATGCGGGTGAAAATTTGCAAGTGGTTCCATGTGGCTACTACTGCTCCACTTGTAAAGTGTCACCACCATCAGATGTTGTATTGGTGGGAGGGTGTGTTGCCACTTGCTATTTTTTGCATGGTGCCCAAGGGGTCCCCCTATGCAAAAAAATAGCGGGTTTGGGTGGGGCATCATTATCATATGGCGTCCAATATGGGTGAAATCTTGCGAGTGGGTCCATGAGGCCACTACCCCTCTACTTGCAAAGTATCACCACCATCGGATAGGTGTGATGGTGTGCTGCTACCCACTATTTTTTTCATAGTGCCGAAGGGGTCCCCTATGCAAAAAATAGCGAGTTTGGGTGGGGCATCATGCTCGTACTACGGAGTCCAATGAGGGTGAAACTTTGAGAGAGTAGTTCTATGGGGCTGCTACCTCTCCACTCAAAAAGTTTCACCACCATTAAACATTGGATTGGTGGGATGGTGTGTTGCCACACACTATTTTTTGGATAGTGCCCAAGGGGTCTCCTATGCATCATTATCATGCGGCGTCCCGATGTGGGTAAAACTTTGCAAGTAGGTCCATGGGGATGGTACCCCTCTACTCACAAAGTTTCACCACCATCGGACGCCGGATGGGCAGGACCGTGTGTTGCCACCCTTTATTTTTTGCATAGTGCCCAAGGGGTCCCCTATGCAAAAAATAGCGGGTTTGGGTTAGGCATCATGCTCGTACGGAGTTGGATGATGGTGAAACTTTGTAAGTGGACCCATGGGGCATCACGCTCGTACGGAGTTGGATGATGGTGAAACTTTGTAAGTGGACCCATGGGGCATCACGCTCGTACGGAGTTAGATGATGGTGAAACTTTGTAAGTGGACCCATGGGGCTACTACCCCTCTACTCACAAAGTTTCACCCATCAGATTGGTGGGACGGTGTGTTGCCACATACTATTTTTTGCATAGTGCCCAAAGGAGTCCCCTATGCAAAAAATAGCGGGTTTGGGTGGGGCATCATTATCATGCAGCTTCCGATGCGAGTTAAACTTTGCGAGTAGGTCTATGGGCAGGATGGTGTGTTGCCACCCGTTATTTTTTGCATAGTGCTTAAGGGTCCCCTATGTAAAAAATAGTGGGCTTGGGTAGGGTATCGTATCCGTTATTTTTTGATAGGGTTCCCCATCTATCCCTCCACTCGCAAAGTTTCACCACCATCGAACACCAGATGGGCAGGATGGTGTGTTACCACCTGCCATTTTTTGCAGAGTCCAAGGGGTCCCCTATGCAAAAAATAGCGGGCTTGTGCGGGGCATCATTATCATATGGCGTTCGATGTGGGTGAAAATTTGTGAGTGGGTCGATGGAGATGCTACCGCTCCACTTGCAAAGTTTCACCACCATTAAACGTCGTATTGGTGGGAGGGTGTGTTGCCACCCCGCTATTTTTTGCATAGTGCCCAAAGGGTCCCTTATGTAAAAAATAGCGGGTTTGAGTGGGGCATCATTATCATACGGCATCCGATGTGGGTGAAACTTTGCAAGTGGGTCCATTGGACTACTACCCCTCTACTTGAAAAGTTAGACGCCAGATGGGAGGGTGTGTTACCACCCACTATTTTTTGTATAGTGCCCAAGGGGTCCCTTATGCAAAAAATCGCGGGTTCAGGAGGTAGGGCATCACGGTTGTATGGATTCCGATGAGGTGAAACTTTGCAAGTAGGTCCATGGGACTTCTACCCCTCCACTCGGAAAGTTTCACCACCATATCGGATGCTAGATTGGTGGGATAGTGTGTTACCACCTACTATTTTTTACATAGTGGCCAAGGGGTCCCCTATGCAAAAAATAGCGGGTTTGGGTGGGGCATTATTATCATATGACATCCAATGTGGGTGAAACTTTGTAAGTGGATCCATGGGGCTGTTACCTCTCCACTCGCAAAGTTTCACCACCATGGGTGGGACGGTGTGTTGCCGCCCGCTATTTTTTTTGCCCTGGGGGGGATTCACTCTTTAAAGACTTATGATATCATGTGAGTGTACAAGATGAGGTTTTTTGAAATGAGGCATAAGCTTATGAGGTAGGGGTAATGTAAGGCCCCGCCGACCCGTAGGGCGGGGGAATCCTTTTGATAGGCGGTCAAGTCTCATGTTATTTTCCGATTGACGACACCTCGATCTCGTAGAAATACGAGGTTACGAGCAAACGGACGGACCTAACTCTATCTCGCAAGGGAAGCGTAGTCATCCTAAAGGAAATTCTAATCCCCAGCACGAAATGTGCGTGGAGATGGAACAAGACCCACACTTGGTTCAAGGAAGCCAACGCCTTTTTCCCCCGTATTTCAAGAGGCACGGCCGCTGGCTCGGTCCCCTAAAACAAGTCTTGTTCGTGACTCTACTATTCCCTAAGTATCGTAAGTTACAACTAGTAGAAAGCTACCCGACTGATCGGGTCCACCCATCCTTAGAATGGTACCGTCAGGGCATCCATTCTCCCACTTTCCACGCACTCACCCATTCAATTATTTTCTAATTAAGTCCTACCACACTGTGAAACACTTAAAAACAAATTCCCTTGTTAATTAATTACACTTGATTCCTTAAAGAAAATCTTCCTTAGCACAACATTGAAATCAACGAACATACTTACAGTGAAAAATATTTACAAAGACCCTGAAACCGGGCCGATATCCCAATCCAACTTCATGTCCAAACCATAACCATAACCACAATCCAATCACAGTCACAACCACAACCACAACCACATCGATGATTTAGAATTCGATCTTCCAGCCTCAACCAGCTGGGTAAACCTCACGGACCGTCTCCCCTCGTCGTCAGCCAGCCGACGAGGGCCAAGCCGTCCTGTCACCCCCTCAGGTAGTACTGACGCTTGTACCAAACCCTCTCGCTCTTCGGAGGGGACGTCTCCTCATGAGGTGGGGGTTAAGTCACCGCACTAGCCCGGACCCACAGAACTAGGCAGCATATATACATCACCCTGGTGGTGAAAACCAATTCCCAGTGGCATAGGAGGGGATTGCCCTGGGACGACTCCCGGCCTCGCTATATCCTCCGCCCGTCTACACAGACAAGCACAGAGTTAGCTAAGGGGGGGAGAAGCTGTACCTGCATGTTAGCAATAAACCAGCAGTATATCCAATAAAAAAAGACATAACCTTTATTCAATGAATTCACACATTAACAAAAACCATCGTTTTGGAAAGACAATGATTCAAAAGCAAGATTATTTTCCTATAACTTTACTTAAGAGTAACCATAAGGTACTTTAGGCCATCTATACTAGGGGTTTAACCTTGGTTTCTTTCCTATTATTTCGAATCTTTGCATTAAGCTTCATAAGAGAGAATTTTTACTTAAACTTGTTAAATGACCAACCTGGTTATCGTTTTCATGCCTATTCACTTCAAGAGGGGCGAAGTCGATTGCAGGGACGCGATTTGCTTCATTCCCTCCTTGGGCAGTGCGTGGTTCTTCAATTCGACGGCGTTTCGACGCCATAGGAGCACTAGAGTTTTAAGAGGATAGAGAGAAAACGAGGTGAATATAAGAGGTTGGGAGCGTGGAGAGAAAAGAGAGAATTCTACTGGTTCAAACGGATTCGAAAACGGAGTCCGTTTGGGGTAGGAAAAGCTTGTTGGGCTTATGGGCAGGAACGACCTCTTAGCCTAAGTTTAAGTCGCCGCATATGGGGGGGGGGGAATTGAGAGGGTGTCCTTAACTTGGAGAGCTCTTGAGAAGAGTGTACGTCTAGGGAGGCCTAGGGAAGAGTAAGGCAAGGGTTGAAGGAGAGGCACACTTTAAGTCTATTCACACGGGGGGGGAGAAGAGTGTAGGACATGTCCTAGAGTTTGAGAGAGGGCTTGCGCGTAGGGGCTTGCTGGGGGCTTGTCTGGAGAAGGGGGCTGGGAGGGTCCTTTTATAGGTGCTGGAGGGTGGACGTCCGGGTGTGGGAAGGTGACACCTGGGTGGTGTAGGTGTCCGGGAGAGGGTGTGGGCGTGAGACACCTGGGGGTGGAGGTGTCTCGAGGAGAGAGAAAGTGTGACACATGGGGGTGGAGGTGTCCCCAAGAGAGAGAGAGCGCGACACCTGTGGATAGAGGGTTCTGGGAGGAGGGGGTACGTGTAGGGGTGTGCTGGAGGGTGCGTCTAGGTCGTGTACACGCTTGGGTGTCCCGGGCGGATTGTCGGTTTTTTTCACGGGCGGCGCCCGTGGTGGTGGGGCCCACGCCGGCCGCTCGCCGTCGTCCGAGGGGTCAAAAAATATTTTTTGACGGAAATGTCCGGCCTTGCCTCGTGACCATGGAGGCGTATTCCGTTCGTTGATTAGACGCCTGGATAGTTACTATTTTTGGTCGGAAGTTCGCAAATTAAAGGCTTAAAAGCTTAATTAAACCCATTCCGGGTGCCAGTTTTTAGTTCAGAAAAAACCATTTTAAGCGTAAAATTACGCGTAGATTTCAAATTTGGATTCAAAATTACAAATTTCTAAGTAAAAATGGCTCATTTTCTAAAAATAGAAGTTTTTTTATCGTAAAAATGACAAACTAAGTTATATTTTTCAACTCTGAAGCAAGTACATTGTTATTTACAATGGGTATGTTACATCCTTCCCTACTAAAAGAACTCGAGATGTCCTCATCTCGGCACGAACTCTGGGTAATTCTTTTGGAGGGTTGACTCTTCCTCCCAAGTGGCATCCTCCTCAGGGTAATCTTTCCATTCCACTAAATGTTCCCTAAGGATTCTATTGCGAAGCACTCTTTCTCTAGAGTTGATGATTCTATTAGGTCTCATTTCAAGGACTCCCTGAGTTGGCATTACAATTTGTTCATCATCAAGAACATGATCAGGATGAGGCACATATGGCTTTAGTAAGCTTACATGGAATACATCATGGATCTTGAGGTGGGTTGGGAGGCGAAGTTTGTAGGCATGTTTTCCCAAACATTTGATGACTTCATAAGGCCCACAATACCTTGGACTCAGTTTCCTAAATTTTCCAAGAGATAAAGAACTTCTCTTTGGCCGCACTCGAAGAAAAACTTTGTCTCCTTGCTGAAAAATTTTGTCAGATCTTTTGGTATCAGCATAATGCTTCTGTCGATCCTGGGCGGCTTTAATATCCTTACGAATAGCTTTGGTTTGTTCTTCCATTTCTTCAAGCATTATCCTGGAGGCTTCAACCTTTAGTGTGGGGTCAGAGAAATTTAAGGGAGATAAACACTCCTGACCATAAAGAGCTTTGAATGGTGACATCCCTATGCTTTGGTGATAGGATGTATTGTAAGAGAATTCCACTAGAGGGAGATACTGAATCCACGTCTTTGGTTCACGCCCACAATAGGCTCTCAGGATGTCTTCTATAATCTGATTAACTCTCTCAGTTTGACCATCTGTTTCTGGGTGGTAAGCTGTACTGAAACAAAGTTGTGTTCCAATAGCCTGGAATAATGATGTCCAGAACTTTGAAGTGAAGTCAGAGTCCCGGTCTGACTATTCTTTTTAGCAATCCATGAAGCCTAAAGATTTCCTTGATGAAAAGGCGGGCAATATCAGAAGATTTAAATGTCTTCTTTACTGGGATAATATGGGTGACTTTGGTAAGCATATCCACAACTACTAAAATAGAATCATACCCTCCTTGTGTTGTGGGAAGACTTGTAACAAAATCCATACTGATACATTCCCACTTCATCTGAGGAATGTCCAGAGGTTGGAGTTTCCCGGGCATTTTGATTCTTTCAGCTTTAATCCTTTGACATGAAAGGCATTGTCTGATGTATTGAAGGATATCTCTCTTCATTCCAGGCCAAAAGTAACTTCTCCTTAAGGCATTCAAGGTTTTTGCATAACCTGGATGTCCTGCTTCTACGGGGCTATCATGAGCTTCATACAAGATCATCTTCTTCAGTGCAAGATCTTTGGGAATACATAACCTATGTATGAAGTAGAGGCATTCATCATCGAGGGTGTATCCGTTGATCAATATATTTTCCTTTTCTGTGGGTGCCTCCTTGTGAACCAGGCTTACTAGCTTTTGGTAATCAGGGTCATGAAGTGAAACTTGCTTTACCTTCTCTAGGATGGGGTTATTTGGCATAGAGATTGCACTTAGGAAGGATTTGCGAGACTGAGGGCATCTGCTACAACATTATCCTTTCCAGGACGAAATTTGATATCAAAATCAAACTCTTGCACAATCTCAATCCACCTTCTTTGCCTCATGTTGAGATTGGGCTGGGTGAAGATCCACTTTAAACTCTGGTGGTCAGTTACAAGCAGAAACTTACGGCCTAGGAGATAGTGTCTCCATAACTTGAAACAATGAACAACTGCAGGGAGTTCCAAATCATGGGTGGCATAATTGACTTCATAGGATTTAAGCTTACGAGAAGTGTAAGCCACATGCCTTCCTTCTTGAATTAAGACACCACCAAGTGCAAGGCCACTAGCATCAGTGACAACCTCAAACTCTTTGGTGAAGTCAGGGAGCTTCAGAACGGGTGCTGAGGTGAGGATAGCCTTAAGTTGGCTAAAACTGATTTGGTGGATTGGTAACCATACTATCTTACATTCCTTCTTGAGGAGATCAGTTAAGGGTGCGGCTATCTTGGCATAATCCTTGATGAAGATCCTATACCATCCTGTGATGCCTAGAAACCCACGGATTTCTTTGACTGTCCTAGGGGGTGGCCATTCCAATATATCCTTGACTTTGGCAGGGTCTACTGAGATGCCCCTTGAGGAGACAATGAACCCTAGATATTCAATTTGGGAAGTGAAGAAGGTACATTTGCTTTTCTTGGCATAGAGCTTATGTTCGCGCAGTATTTGCAATACTTTGCGTACATGCTCCTCATGTTCCTCTTTTGACTGAGAATAGACCAAGATGTCATCGAAGAAGACAAGGACAAATTCATCCAAGTAGGGTCGGAAGATATCCTGCATCAGGCGGTTGAAGGACAAATTCATCCAAGTAGGGTCGGAAGATATCCTGCATCAGGCGGTTGAAGGTGGCGGGAGCATTGGTTAATCCGAATGGCATGACTGTAAATTCATAGTGGCCATAGCGGGTATTGAAAGCAGTTTTTGAGATATCTGATTCCTTGATCCTAATTTGATAGTAGCCAGACCTTAAATCCATCTTGGAGAAAACTTTAGATCCATAAAGTCTGTCAAGAAGTTCGTCGATGCGAGGAATGGGGTATTTGTTTTTGACAGTGACCTTGTTTAGGCCTCGGTAGTCAATACAAAGCCGAAGCGAGCCATCCTTCTTTCTCTGAAAAAGAACAGGCGCTCCCCATGGGGAATTACTAGGGCGAATGAATCCTTGCTCAATGAGCTGCCTAAGTTGTTCCTTGAGCTCTATGGCTTCGGGAAGAGACATTTTGTAAGGTCTCCTTGAAACTGATTCAGCACCAGGGATTAACTCAATCCCATGATCTACTTCTCGAGATGGGGGTTAGTTTTGTAAGTTCCTCTGGAAAGATATCTGAAAACTCCTGGAGCCAAGAGGGTTCTAAATCTGGGTTGCTTTCTTCTACCTTGTTGAGTTTGACAAGGAAGATCTGTTGGCCCTTGCGCACTCCCTTAAGAAGACGATTAGCTTTGACCAAATGAAATTTGGGTTTACCTGTTTTTCCCTGGGCTGATACTACCTGTCCTTGACTATTCTTAAAGGTGATGCTTCCTTCAGCACAGTGAATGTCAGCATTGTTTGCAATTAACCAATCCATACCAAGGATTCCATCATAAATCCCTAATGGTAAGCTTCTAAAATACCCATGGGTTGATTCACCATCCAATTCAAATTCAAGATCTCCCACACAATGTCGGGATACTTCTTCTTTTCCACTAGCTAACTCAACAATCATTGCTTGGGCTGGTTTTTGATCTAACTGTAACTTACGCAAGCATTTTGGAGAAAGAAATGAATGCGTACTACCACAATCAACCAAAAGCTGGAAAGATCTACCTTGATAAGTAGCCGGAGCTTGGATAACAGAAAACTGCTGATTAGGTCCTTGATGTTCTATAGCTGCATGAATGGTGGCTTGCTCTTCTTCTTCCATCTCTAAAGTCGGTTCACCAATCATAGAGCAGACACGGGCAGTCACTCCACGACCTCTACCACGTCCACCACCACCTCGTCTAGCTTGGCGGTTATTAGGAATCCCACGACCTTGAACTACCCGGCCGCCTTGTGGAGCAGCAGTGACACTAGGATTGAGAGAGGGTCTTGCAAGTTTGGGGCATTCATTCCGGAAGTGGCCAACTTCATTGCAATAAAAGCACCTTTGGTCCCCATAGGATTCTGAAGTGGAATTAGCATAATTGCGGGGGACAAAATTATTGGGGTACTGACCAATAGTGTTGTGGCGGAAATTCGATTGGTAATTCCTCTGAAGGCGCCCCCTTGGGTTAGACTCAGGATAGACTCTCTTCTTTGCTTGACCACTCTTTACTTCTTTAGCCAGAGGTTTGGCTCGGGTAAGAGCATCTTGCAAGGTAGTTGGCCTCATTGCTTCAAGGCGAGAATCCAAAGGTTCATTCAGCCCTTGGCAAAATCGGGCCACTTGTCGACATAGGTGGAGCATATTTGCCAAGTGTGACAAATTTTGAGTAGTATTCCTCCAGGGTTAAGCTAAGCTGCTTGAGGCTGAAGAACTCGTTCATCTTAATAGATTCATGAGATGGGGGAAGATAACGGCCCTTCACCGCTTGCTTAATGTCACTCCAGGTTTGGGTATCTTCAGTGACGCCCTTATCTCGGCACCATTGCTTCCACCAAAGTTTGGCGTCCCCAGTAAGACGAAATTTGGCAAGCATAGATTGATTCCCAATTCCTGTACCAGCAGAGCCGAAAAGTAATCGTCCATGGCTTCTATCCAAACTTCTGCATCCCTTTCAATCTTTGAACCTGCCCCATTAAATGAGGGAGGTTGCATTTGTTTGAGGAGAAGCTTCTTCTCCTGTGTATCTGTATATAATGCATTGGGAGCAAGAAGTTGACGATCCTGGTTATCAATAAGAAGCTAAATTTAGAATCATGTCACTTAGGCGGTTTAATACACATAAGACAATGAGTGTGAAAATCAAAACCTTTTATTCCAAGCTTTAATATTTACAAGTAAACCAAGCCATTTACAAGTAAACCAAGCCATTTACAAGGATTGGACTAAATCCAATCTTATTTATTTACATGGTAGTCCTCTAAGGAACCTAATAAAGATCTGCGGTGGTAGCATTGAAAAAGTAGGGGGGTTCTCCCATGGTTTCAAGAACTCGATAAGTCTCTGGTAGGGGAGGTAAACTTCGTCTAGAAAGACGGGTAACGGTTACTCTATCAGGGGATACAACTTGAGTCACCTTATCATAAACCCAACGATTCTGCAGCATGCGATTCCCATCGATAGAGTGACATAGGTGTTACGAGGAGTGCCAATAAACCAGAACAGGCGAACCATCCGCAACATCTCGGCATATCGGATCCGCCTCAAGTCGTTGGTGAGATTGCCGACGTGCTCAGCTCGAATGATGAAATAGGTAGATCGACGATGCCAATACTCAGTTCTGTTCCATCCCCTTTCGATGCGAGTGTAAAGAGGAAGGGTTAGCTTGTCTACAATGTGCATCATAGTGTCACGGAACTCGAATTCGGAAGAGCGACAAGCGGTCATGAACATGCATTGGAATACCAGGAAGCGAGAATAGGGATCCATCTCGTCCTCCTGCATCCAGCTGTAACTAGATTAGTTTAACAAGAATTCCTAGAGCAACAAGAGAATACAATATAAAATCTCCCAAGTCTAAACCGGCTCTGATACCATGTGTAAGGCCCCGACCCGTAGGGCGGGGGAATCCTTTTGATAGGCGGTCAAGTCTCATGTTATTTTCCGATTGACGACACCTCGATCTCGTAGAAATACGAGGTTACGAGCAAACGGACGGACCTAACTCTATCTCGCAAGGGAAGCGTAGTCATCCTAAAGGAAATTCTAATCCCCAGCACGAAATGTGCGTGGAGATGGAACAAGACCCACACTTGGTTCAAGGAAGCCAACGCCTTTTTCCCCCGTATTTCAAGAGGCACGGCCGCTGGCTCGGTCCCCTAAAACAAGTCTTGTTCGTGACTCTACTATTCCCTAAGTATCGTAAGTTACAACTAGTAGAAAGCTACCCGACTGATTGGGTCCACCCATCCTTAGAATGGTACCGTCAGGGCATCCATTCTCCCACTTTCCACGCACTCACCCATTCAATTATTTTCTAATTAAGTCCTACCACACTGTGAAACACTTAAAAACAAATTCCCTTGTTAATTAATTACACTTGATTCCTTAAAGAAAATCTTCCTTAGCACAACATTGAAATCAACGAACATACTTACAGTGAAAAATATTTACAAAGACCCTGAAACCGGGCCGATATCCCAATCCAACTTCATGTCCAAACCATAACCATAACCACAATCCAATCACAGTCACAACCACAACCACAACCACATCGATGATCTAGAATTCGATCTTCCAGCCTCAACCAGCTGGGTAAACCTCACGGACCGTCTCCCCTCGTCGTCAGCCAGCCGACGAGGGCCAAGCCGTCCTGTCACCCCCTCAGGTACTGCCGCTTGTACCAAACCCTCTCGCTCTTCGGAGGGGACGTCTCCTCATGAGGTGGGGGTTAAGTCACCGCACTAGCCTGGACCCACAGAACTAGGCAGCATATATACATCACCCTGGTGGTGAAAACCAATTCCCAGTGGCATAGGAGGGGATTGCCCTGGGCCGACTCCCGGCCTCGCTATATCCTCTGCCCGTCTACACAGACAAGCACGGAGTTAGCTAAGGGGGGGAGAAGCTGTACCTGCATGTTAGCAATAAACCAGCAGTATATCCAATAAAAAAAGACATAGCCTTTATTCAATGAATTCACACATTAACAAAAACCATCGTTTTGGAAAGACAATGATTCAAAAGCAAGATTATTTTCCTATAACTTTACTTAAGAGTAACCATAAGGTACTTTAGGCCATCTATACTAGGGGTTTAACCTTGGTTTCTTTCCTATTATTTCGAATCTTTGCATTAAGCTTCATAAGAGAGAATTTTTACTTAAACTTGTTAAATGACCAACCTGGTTATCGTTTTCACGCCTATTCACTTCAAGAGGGGCGAAGTCGATTGCAGGGACGCGATTTGCTTCATTCCCTCCTTGGGCAGTGCGTGGTTCTTCAATTCGACGGCGTTTTGGCGCCATAGGAGCACTAGAGTTTTAAGAGGATAGAGAGAAAACGAGGTGAATATAAGAGGTTGGGAGCGTGGAGAGAAAAGAGAGAATTCTACTGGTTCAAACGGATTCGAAAACGGAGTCCGTTTGGGGTAGGAAAAGCTTGTTGGGCTTATGGGCAGGAACGACCTCTTAGCCTAAGTTTAAGTCGCCGCATATGGGGGGGGGGAATTGAGAGGGTGTCCTTAACTTGGAGAGCTCTTGAGAAGAGTGTACGTCTAGGGAGGCCTAGGGAAGAGTAAGGCAAGGGTTGAAGGAGAGGCACACTTTAAG
Organism: Cibotium barometz; assembly: GCF_041138505.1. Lineage (NCBI taxonomy): Eukaryota > Viridiplantae > Streptophyta > Polypodiopsida > Cyatheales > Cibotiaceae > Cibotium > Cibotium barometz. Next base: position 16,306,153 of record NC_141084.1, on the reverse strand, counting down.
TCTATTCACACGGGGGGGGGAGAAGAGTGTAGGACATGTCCTAGAGTTTGAGAGAGGGCTTGCGCGTAGGGACTTGCTGGGGGCTTGTCTGGAGAAGGGGGCTGGGAGGGTCCTTTTATAGGTGCTGGAGGGTGGACGTCCGGGTGCGAGAAGGTGACACCTGGGTGGTGTAGGTGTCCGGGAGAGGGTGTGGGCGTGAGACACCTGGGGGTGGAGGTGTCTCGAGGAGAGAGAAAGTGTGACACATGGGGGTGGAGGTGTCTCCAAGAGAGAGAGAGCGCGACACCTGTGGATAGAGGGTTCTGGGAGGAGGGGGTACGTGTAGGGGTGTGCTGGAGGGTGCGTCTAGGTCGTGTACACGCTTGGGTGTCCCGGGCGGATTGTCGGTTTTTTTCACGGGCGGCGCCCGTGGTGGGGCCCACGCCGGCCGCCCGCCGTCGTCCGAGGGGTCAAAAAATATTTTTTGACGGAAATGTCCGGCCTTGCCCCGTGACCATGGAGGCGTATTCCGTTCGTTGATTAGACGCCTGGATAGTTACTATTTTTGGTCGGAAGTTCGCAGATTAAAGGCTTAAAAGCTTAATTAAACCCATTCCGGGTGCCCGTTTTTAGTTCAGAAAAAACCATTTTAAGCGTAAAATTACGCGTAGATTTCAAATTTGGATTCAAAATTACAAATTTCTAAGTAAAAATGGCTCATTTTCTAAAAATAGAAGTTTTTTGATCGTAAAAATGACAAACTAAGTTATATTTTTCAACTCTGAAGCAAGTACATTGTTATTTACAATGGGTATGTTACAGGTAAGGCCATATATTTAGGTAAATACTAAATCTTAAATTTAAGTTAGGGGGAGGGGGCCTTCAGGGGGGTGATTTATAGTGATGATTTCCTAGTACTTAACATTTATTTCTTAGTATCATGCATGAAGTACTTATGTTCACTCAAAAAGGTTCAAAATAGCATACTTTAATCTAAGGAGAGAAGGTGGGTAAATGCTAGAGGAAAAACATAGATATAAGGAAGGGGTGTGACATAGTCATTTTTAAAGGTATCCTTATAAGCTTAAGTAGGGGGGTGTTATCATCTTATGAGCATCATATATAGGGGTTGTCTTAAGGTTCACGCACGTAGGTGATGTCCCCCTTTATTATGAATGAATCCCCTGGGTAGCTAGGGCACTTCTTCTCTCTTTACGATGTATTTTTCCTCGTGCCTATGAACACCCTCTTATCAACTTATTAAGTGTCCTTAACTTTTAAACTTTGCACTCATTTTATTATGTAATGCTATCACTATCGAGTTTTGTGCTTCTCTCTCTAACAGCGGGTCAAGCTATCTTGATTTTTCACTAGTCTTAAATATTGATTAATTTTACAATCTTTTGGAGACATTAAAGAGAACTATTTTTATAACTTTTGCAAAATAAGCATAGTTTGTACATATTGCTAATTTAAAGGTGAATTTTTTTTACTTTTCATGTCAAATAACAAAATGGAAAAAACAAGGTTAATGACAAAATCTAACATTCTTTAAAACTACGAATAATTCACGGATATCTATGTAATGCATAGTACCTTCTTTACTTAGAATTACAAAAATATACTTTTTCTTCTACAAGAATTTAACTAACTTCATCCCAATCATTGAATTAGAGCATATATTTGATGTTAATATAAGATGATAAGGTGAAAGTCTGTCTACGTGGTCTCGGGCCATAATACAAGGCGTTCAAGACGTCTATTCAGACTCGAGAAAACATTCCCAATTTTACAGATTTGGTGTGTCTATGTTGATTATAGAAGAGAAGAGCTTGGGTGAAGACCAACAGTCTTCACAAAACAAAAACAGTTTAGAGCAACAAGCCTTCTACACAAGTTTAGGAAGAGGACGAGGTAGAGGAGGCTGTGCACGGCCAAGGAGGTGGTGGAACAGGTAATCAGAATTATGGCCAAGGAGGTGGTCGAACAGGTAATCAGAATTATGGCCAAGGAGGTGGTCGAACAGGTAATCAGAATTATGGCCAGCAGCAACAATAACAGCAACAACACGTAGGTGGAAGAGGCCAATTCAGAGGCAAGGGGAGTCAAAGAGGTCATGGAAATTGGCAAAGGCAGTATAATGATACACGTGGTGCTTTTATTGTGTGGTAAGTGGTGCTTTTATTGTGTGGTAAGCCTGGACATGTGCAGGCAGATTGTTATAAGAAGCAGGCTGACATGCAAAATGGAAAATTGTAGCAAAATAAATATGCATCCTCGAGCAAAAACAATGAGGATAATGAAAGGTTGTTTGTTATGCAGTATGTTGTTAATGCCATGTCTGAAAATGTTGAAGCAGCACATAAAGATGATGTATGGTATGTTGATTCAGGTGCTTCGAACCACATGACAAGTCATGGGGAGTGGTTCAAGGAGATGAAAAACCTTGAAAGACTAGGTTTTGTGGAAACAGGGGATGACACTGCTCATCCAATTGCCCATGTTGAAGATGTGCCATTGTTTATGTAGGATGGCAAAGTGAAGTACCTTGCAGATATACTTCATGTTCCAAACATAATAAAGAATCTGGTTTCAGTTGGCTAGATGATTGAGTAGGGTTGCAGATTCGAATCAACCCTGATGGTTGTTATGTTGAAGACTTTAAAGACAAGAGCAGGTTGGTTGCAAAAGGCAACAGAGTGGGCAGAATATTTACATTGAATGTAAACATGCCTGAAGTGAGTGCTGCGATGTTTGCAAATGATTCAAGAATTGTTGCAGACACAGACATTTGGCATAAAAGAATTGGACATGTGAATGTGCAGAGAATGAAGTCTATGCAGACGAAAGGAATTGTGACAGGGTTGCCAAAGTTTAAAGTTGAAGGTATGCACAAAATATGTGAAGCATGCCAATTTGGAAAGCAAACAAAGCATGTATTTCCATGTGACAGAAATGTGAGCAGAAATGCACTAGATGTTGTGCATTTAGATGTATGGGGTCCTATGAAGACCATGTCTATGGGAGGCTGCAAGTATTATGTGATATTTATTGATGACCACACAAGGAAAGTGTGGGTATACTTCATGAAGGAGAAGGGTGAGGTGTTCACTCATTTTCAGAATTTTAGAGTTATGGTTGAAAAGAAAGCAGGGAAATATGTAAAGTGCCTAAGGTCAGATGGAGGGGGAGAGTACTTCTCCAATGAGTTCTTTGAATTTTTGAAGAAGAATGGTATTCGGAGACAGTTTACATGCAGATACACTCCGTAGCAAAATGGAGTTGCTGAGCGGAAAAACAGGCACATTGTTGAGATTGCGTGAGCATTGATGGGAGAGAAGAATATGCTGCATAGCTATTGGGCTGAGGCTGTTTCTATAGTAGTTTATATCATGAACAGGACTCCAACTGAAGCCATACATGATTGCGCGAGCATTGATGGGAGAGAAGAATATGCTGCATAGCTATTGGGCTGAGGCTGTTTCTATAGCAGTTTATATCATGAACAGGACTCCAACTGCAGCCATACATGATGTAACTCCAGAGGAGAGGTTTATTGGCAGAAAACCTGGTTTGTCTCATCTGAAAGTCTTTAGATGCATTGCATATGTGCATGTGCCAGATGAGCTGAGAACTAAGCTAGATCCAAAAGGTGAAAAATGTGTGTTTATTGGGTATTCCCTTGAGCAAAAGGGATACAGGTGTTATAACCCTACTACATGTGAATTGAGGATAAGCAGGGATGTTGTTTTTTATGAGATGAGCAGCTAGTATGTTGCTAAAAAAGAAGCTATTGGGCCTGATGTGAGTGGAAATGTGGTTGCACAGAATGCAAGTCAGCAATCACAGTCTTTGAGTGGACCAGGAGAGTCCTCATCATCTAGTGGTTCGTTGATAGACCATGGAGTGGTAGGCTGCGTCATAATACCAATCCTGCAAATGTGATTAGACATAAAGGTAAAGAGAAAGTGATTGAGCCCCTTAGTATGCTTGACATTTCTGCAGGGCATTCTCATGTTGATGGAGAGTCTAGTGGCTCAGAGATGAGCCTTGATGAGGATCTTGGGATACCAGCTATGAGAACACCTGGTGTAAAGAAGGCTATGGAAGCCATGGATGCAAAGCTGCAAAGATCTGGGAGAGTTAAGAATCCTGTGCAGAGGTTTACCTATGATGGTTATGTGGCACATCACTATGCATACATGGCAAAAGATGTATAGGTTGTAGAGCCCACATGCATTGATTTTGGAAATGTGTGTTGGGAGAAAGCTATGGACGAGGAGATGGATGCACTATATGGAAATGAGACTTGGGATTTAGTGCAATTGCCTGAAGGCAAGAAAGCCATTGGATGCAAGTGGGTGTACAAAGTAAAACATAACAGTGATGGAAGCATAAGCAGGTACAAGGATAGATTGGTAGCCAAAGGATATGCGCAGACATATGGCATTGATTATGAGGAAACCTTCAGCCCAGTTGCCAAGATGGCAACAATGAGAGTTGTGATAGCAGTGGCTGCGTTCAAAGCAATGGTCTTTACATCAGATGGATGTAAAGAATACATTCTTGCATGGGGATTTGGAGGAAGAGGTGTATATGTTGCAGCCACTTGGTTATGAGAATGTGAGTCACCCCGAGCATGTTTGCAGGTTGAAGAAAGCCTTGTATGGCTTAAAACAAGCACCAAGAGCATGGTCTGACAAGATTTTTTAATATCTTGTCACTATTGGCTTTCATGTAGCCAATGCAGATTTCTTGCTGTATGTAAGACACAGTGATAGAGGGGTTGTGCTTGTTGTCATCTATGTAGATGACTTGATCATTACGAGGGACCATGATGTAGAGATCTTTGATGTAAAGATCTTGCTCAGACAGAAGTTTGAGATGAAGGATCTGGGGGAGCTCAGATATTTCTTAGGCATTGAGGTGATTAGGTCACCACATGGTATTGGATTACTGTAGAGACAGTATGGCTTGGACATGTTGTCCAAGTATGGTATGACAGGCTGTAAGCCTATCTCAGTGCCATTGGATCAGAATGGCAAGTTGAGTGCAGATTCAGGAGAGACTTTGGAGGATCCTACTATGTATAGGCTCATAGTAGGAAGCTTGATCTACATGATGATCACCAGGCCAGATTTGAGCTATGCTGTTGGGTTGGTGAGTTAGTTTATGCAGGTTCCTTGGAAGCCGCATTTGGATGCATTAAGACGCATACTGAGGTATGTGAGGTCTACTTTGCATCGTGGCTTATTTTATGAAATTGGGACACAGATATGTGTACATGGGTACACAGATGCTGATTGGGCTAGTAGTATCTCATATAATAGAAGATCTACTAGTGGCTTCATGTTTTCTTTGGGGAGAGTTGCTGTGACTTGGAGCAGCAAGAAGCAGCCTAGGGTTGCTCTATCCAATACAGAGGCCGAGTATACAGAGGCGCTGCTATGGCAGCATGTGAGGTAGCTTGGTTGAGAAAGCTACTTGCAAATTTGGGTCTATCAGTGGATAGACAAGTTGTCATTTTCTATGACAACATTAGCAGTATAAGAACCCAGTTTTTCATGCTCGCACAAAGCATATAGAGGTCCACTACCATTTTGTCAGAGAGAAGGTTTTGGCAGGAGACGTTGACCTTGTTTATGTCAGCAAACAGGATAGGTTGCTGACATCTTCACCAAAGCATTGGGTACAGAGAAGCTTCGCAGATTCAGGGCTTCGCTTGGTGTACATGAGATGGAGTTGAGCTCGAGGGGGAGTGTTCATATATCGAGCTCATCTAGTGAGGTGGTAGGCCCCACACTTACACCACTGGCATGGTTGGTGAGATCGTGGGTGATATGCAGCCAGTGGGATGATAGGCTATGTGACAGCCATTCTAGAGACTGGCATAGTTATAGCGCCAGCTCATTTAGTTGGGTTCACACTATAGAGAACCCTAGTATGTATTTGGTTGAGTACCTTTTCATATAGTGTGTACTCTTATCTTTGTATACGGTGTGTTGAGTGTTATGTGAAGAAGAAGAAGATTTTCAGCCTCTCACCTTGTGTGTTCTCTTTTAGGGTTTTGTGAGTGTGTGTGTGCTTGTAAGAGCTCAAGCTCTCTTTTCCCCTGCATCTTTTCTTGACCTTGATTGCTTAGGTTTGTTTGGCTTCATTCATTCTTTATTACTTGATGATGCCTTTTTTAATTCCCTTCTCTTAGTATTAATGTCACGTAGGCTGTAATGCCTTGACCGACGGCAGACCGGATGGCCATATCCGGGGTTCAGTGGGAGAGGACGCCCATGCGGAGTCATGGGCGGCCAGGCTAGTGTGGACGGCAGGCCACACACTATATAGCCTGGGGGATGAGGGGCAATCCTCATTCTTCCTCTATGGCTGGGTGGTGAGCCAGAGGCCGTCCCCTCTCGTGGTAACGCCCGTAGCGGCGTTACGGATATCTAACACTGGTATCAGAGCATGGTTCGAAGGGATCATGACAGTCTGCGCGCGAACGGGGGACCGAGCCCACTCGGTGGTTTTCATCCACAATCTCCTCACCCTTATCTCCACAAGGAAATGTGTGGAGGGAGGAGGGCCAAGACTTTTGAAGGGAAGAACACTCTCTCTCTCTCTCTCATTCTCTCTCCCCGTCACACACAGCATCCAGTAAGCAAAATTTGTTTTGTTTTCATTTTTTTTTTGTTTTTCTGCCTTGAATCGCTTCGCAATACTCTACGTTGAAGATTTTCAAAACAAAAAGCCTGTGTGGAGGTGGGTGGGGGGGCACAGACCAACCCCACAAAATAGAATGAGATAGTTACTGTGTTGAAGTGGGGGGGCGCAGACCACCCCACGACCAGCCTTGTGTGTGATGGGGCGAAGCAAGGCTGTCGAAGCACACGACGTGTGTAGAGGGGGGGGAGGCGCAGGCCGCCACAGCACTGCATTGTGGGTGAGGCGCATACACTTTTCGCCGCTATATGCGGGGAGGAGGAGGCGGCCAGGGCCACAACCAGCTCCGAACTGCAAACCACTTGCAGCACAGCAAAGGAATTGCACTACAAGAGGAGCGTCGTCGTCGTGTTCTTCTAGCATGACTAAGGCCGGCGGCGGCCAGCGGCGGCGGCCAGCCATGGGCGGCCAGCGACGGCGGCGGCGGCCAGCCAACGGCGGTGGCGGCCAGAGCCACAACGCCCAGCACACGCCAGACGCCCCCCCCCCAAAAAAAAAAGAGAAAAACCATTTATATATATATATATATATATTTTTTTTCATTATTCAATTTGAAAAAATTAAAAATGAAAAATTCAAGGAACCCTCTCTCTCGGCTGGGGAGGAGAATCATTCCCGCACGAAATAATCCCGGCAAGGGATAAGTGTTTCCACAGTTAATTTTTGTTATGAGTTGCAGGCATATTTTCTCGTGGATCGGAGCATCCCGGGGAAGCGTCCTTGTAGAGGCTCGCAACGCAACAAATCGACAGGCGACCGTAAAGGGGGGTGACTATTATTCTCTCTCCACCATTGCTCATTTTTATTAGCGTTTTTTTTGTAATTTTCGAGTTCTCGCATTATTTTTTGCAAGAATTAAAAATGTCTGCTAGGCATAGTGTGTCTCCACCGCCTTCTACTTCTCTAGGTTTTTCCAGTCTCTTGTCCTCGGTCGCGGGTTTGACCCCGACCGAATTGTCAGGCCGTACACGCCCGACCGTTGTTCGGTCCGGAGCATGCTTATCGATCACTCGTGATCCGCCAGCGCCCTCCTCGTCTATTGACCCTGCCTTAGGACCCAGCGAGCCCGCAGCGGCCGCATTGGCTGATGACCCCTTTCTGGCCGATGAGCCAGAGGACATGAACACTGACGTCGCCGAGGGGACCGAGGAGGACCTCTTGGATTATGACGACGATGACTATGACCTACTAGACCCTGCTGATGTCCTGACAGAGACGGAGCTCTCTAGTGGAATGTTTAAATATCTTAATGCCAAATTGAACACTATGGGTAAAGTCCAAGCTGATTTAGTCACGATGCTACAGAGCATCTCCACACGGTTAGATGCACTGACAGTCGCCTCGGCTAGTACTCCGACTCCTCGTGGTAGCCGAGCTCCTACAACACGGGTGAGCGTAGCCTCGCCAGTGGTTGCAGGAGTACAGGCCGATGCGCCTGCGGGGCCGTCCGTAGCGACAGCTTCGTCGTTGTTAAAAGACTTAAAGCCGCCTAGTTTTGGTGGCGAGGAAAAGGAGAGAAACAAGGACTCAGTCAATATGTTTCTAGCGAAGTGGTCAGATTTGCACGCGCTGCGACAGCAGCCTAGCCGTATACAGCCCGTAGAGGCTAGCCTCTCTTTAATCGGCAAAGCGTACAAGTGGTGGATGAGTCTGACAACTCGCCCTGCCACTTGGACGAAATTTGAAACAATGTTTTGAAAAGAATTTTTGCCTGTTAATGAGGCAGAGAGAAGCTGGGAGTTATGGGACAAGTGCTCGATGGAGAACAAATCCCTAACTCAGTACATCTCAAACTACAGGGAGATAGTACTCAAGTTAAAAGGAATCGATGCATTCCAAACATTGCGGGGCTTTAAGAGAGGCCTCAAAGATGATTACCTTGAGTACGTAGAACCCCTACAGCCTAAGGACTTAGGAGAGGCAATTCAATATGCACAGATATTCGATGACATCAAGCGCCGTAGTGCACATGGTGGTTCTAGCAGAGGGCCGAGGGTAGTGAAAAGAGGAGGTCAGGCCTCAAAAGAAAAGGGTTCCGTAGTGAGAAACACGGGGATAGGACGGACCAGGAAGGACAGGGTGGTCATTGGCCTAAAAAACCGCGACCATCCAGAAAAAAAAGAGACACCGAAAACCAAAAGGAAGAGCAATATATTAAAGCGCGAAAGGAAAATCGCTGCTTTAATTGCAATGAAGTAGGACACACGAAGGCTGAGTGTCCAAAGCCTAAAGCCAGCACGAGTGGCAACGAGCCCAAAAAAGATGGTAAATCTTCTAGGCAGTTGCATACAGTGCAGAGACTCCCTCTCAGTTCCGCAGAGTTCAGAGAGGTGACAGTGTGTCATTGTGATGAGCATCACGCTTGTTCAGTGACACCAGCGATGTGGCAGCCTACTGTAGGTCCGCATGACATGGTGCGTATGTATGGCACCATAGGTGGCCGTAGACTCACAGTTTTTATTGATGATGGAGCTAGTCACAACTTCTTGAACTACTCGTTAGTCAAGAATTTGGGATTGACTGAGACCCGGAGTGATCATGAGTATACTGTTGGCCTAGCCAACGGATATGACAAAACGGTATGGAATACCGTAGTATTGGGGGTCCCATTATCTATGCAGGACTACAAGGCTCCGCTTGACTTTCAGGTCATGCACTTAGCCAGAGCAGACGTATATCTAGGCAGGGAGTGGCTGTATGGCTTGGGCCCTAGTCTAGCTCGGAATTACTTACATAACACGCTATGTTTTGAGCATGGAGGTAGAGTCATCACCCTGCAGGGCGACCGTACTGTCCCTGCCACACCACTTATTTCCTCCATGGAGTTGTGTACAGCGGTCCGCAGAGACCAGATAGCAGAGATATATGCTTGTTACCCTCTTTTGAATTCTATTTCCGTAGATGAAACGATAAATGATGTTTGCGTAGACAAACAAGAAAAACAAAATAACCTTGGACGAGACCCACTGTTTGAAAACCCTGTTTGGCATGCATGTGATTCAAACAAGAAAAAATCCAAGGTGATTGAGACATTAAAGAAAAAGTACGTAGATACTTTAACGAATTTATTAGAGGAATTTCAGGATGTTTTTCCTGATGATTTACCAGATGGTTTACCACCATCTAGAGAAGTCGACCATGGCATCGAAGTTATGCCAGGATCAAAACCTATAAGCAAACCTGCTTATAGATTAAGCCACTCCGAGGCACAGGAGGTGGAAAAACAATTAACGGAATATTTGAACAAAGGCTTTATTCGGCCTAGTTCAAGTCCGTGGGCATCGCCTATTCTTCTGGTAAAGAAGAAAGACGGATCTATGCGGATGCGCATAGACTATAGGGCTCTTAATCAGATAACGATTAAGAACAAGTATCCGATGCCACGCATGGATGAGTTGTTTGATCAACTCTATGGATCGAGATACTTCACAAAAATAGACCTGAGATCTGGGTATCATCAGGTTAGAATTAAACAAGAAGATGTTGCGAAGACAGCATTTAGGACCCGTTTCGGGCATTTTGAGTTTTTGGTTATGCCATTTGGGCTAACCAATGCTCCAGCGACGTTTATGACGCTGATGGACAGTATTTTACGTCCATATCTGGGAAAATTCGTAGTAGTTTTCCTAGATGATATTCTTGTGTACAGTAAGACACAGAAAGAACACATAGAGCATTTGCGTCTAGTGTTCAAGTTGTTGCGAGAGCACAAATTATTTGCAAAGAAAAGCAAATGTGAATTTTTTGAAACAGAAATTCACTACCTTGGCCATATTATATCCGCCGATGGTACGCGGATGGAGCCAGAAAAAGTAGAGGCTATTCTTAAATGGCTAGCGCCGAAGAATCTCGAGGAACTGCAGATTTTTCTTGGCATGTCGGGGTTCTACCGATAGTATGTGAAGGACTACGCGAAGATCGCAGTCCCGTTTTGACGGACTAGTTACGGTCAAAAACAAAGAACATTAGTTGGGGGGACGCCCAACAACAGAAAAGCTTTGATAAGCTCAAGGTGACCGTAGCAGCTGCACCTGTTTTGACAATTGTCGATCCAAATGAGCCGTTTGTTTTGGAAATAGACGCTAGTAATGAGGCCATTGGGGCCGTACTTATGCAAAGGGGACGCCCAATTGCATTTGAAAGTAAAAAGTTAGATCGTGCACAGCGTAACTACTCGGCTTACGAGCGAGAGTTACTAGCGATAGTTCATGCACTAAAAAAGTGGAGACACTATTTATATGGTGCCACTTTTGAGGTCCGGACGGACCATGAAAGTCTGAAATGGCTTTCAAGTCAAAATGAACTGAAGGGTAGAAAAGCTCGGTGGGTGGAGATTCTACAAGAGTTTGACCTTCAGATACGTTACCAGAAAGGTAAGTATAACGTGGTGGCAGATGCACTTAGTCGCATGCCACAGATTAATGAACTTAGTTTCACAGTCTTCAAGAATGATTTCTTGGAGTCCCTACGTGGTTTATGTGAGCATGATCCATCTTTTACAGAGGTCTGGCGCGCTGTACGCGTACGCACTTCTTCACAGACGCGACCACCTCCCTCGTTGGCACGTATTGCTAATCCGGAGAGACTGGCCGAAGGTGCAACGGGAAGGGAAGCGAGAGTTAGTCCGGCGGAGAGACTAGCCGTGTCTTCTGGGTATAGTTTGGAACCGGAGAGTTCTGACGTAGGCCCTTCATCACCTTTGACTGCCACGGCTTCAAAGGGGAGTGATAAACTTCGTCGGGGGGAGAAATATGCTAATTACTCCATTGACGACGGGTACTTACTCTACAAGGGTAGAATATGTGTACCAACTATTGGTGACTTTCGGGCCCAAATTCTTAAAGAAAGTCATGATAGTCCAAGTGCGGGTCATCCCGGGATTCAGAAGACCTATGCACTAGTAAAAAGACAGTTTTATTGGCCTAGTTTGTTTAAGGACGTCCAGACTTATGTGCTGAAATGCAATAAGTGCCAGGTCAATAAACATGAACGTCTTAAGGTTGGAGGACTACTCCATTCGCCGCTGGAGATTCCTCAAGGGAAATGGGAAAGCATTTCCATGGATTTCATTACCGGTTTACCCAAGACGAGTCGAGGGAATGACTCGGTGTGGGTGGTAGTGGACAGGTTAACTAAAATGGCAAAGTTTATTGCCACGAAGAAAACTGTTAAAACGCCATAGTTGGCAAAACTCTTTATTGAACATCTCTACAAGCTATATGGCCTGCCCGTAGATATAGTGTCGGATAGAGATAGAAAGTTCAACAGTCATTTTTGGAGGGAAGTCTTCAAAAAGCTGGATACTACTCTGAGTATGAGTACGGCAGATCATCCGGAGTCTGATGGTCAAACTGAAAGAGTTAACCAAATTCTAGAGGATATGTTGCGTTCTTATGTTAGTAAGAAGCAATCTAATTGGGAAGAGTACTTGCCCTTATTGGAGTTTGCCTATAACAGCTCCAAACACTCAGCGACTAGATTTACACCATTCATGTTAATGTATGGATTCCAGCCGAGATCTCCGATGGCTGTAGGCCTAGAAAAGGAGAAGATTCAATCTGTCAAGGATTTCCTTGAAGATATGAATGATATGCTCAAAGCCGCACGTGAGAGCATTCGTAGCGCTCAGGATCACGCTAAAACTTATGCGGATAAAGGACGAAGAAAGGTGACCTTTGCAGAAGGTGACTTTGTATTCCTCAAGGTTCCTGCGCAGTCAGAAACCATGAAAACGGGAAAGTGTGGTAAACTTTCTCCGAGATATTGTGGTCCTTTTAAAATCCTTAAGAAGATTGGGGACGTAGCATATAAACTTGAGTTACCAGAGAGTTCTCAAGTCCATCCTGTCTTCCATGTCAGTAAACTGAAGAAATCAGTTCATGGGTTAGAGAACGCAGTTTCTCTAGAGATTTTGGTGGACTTGATAGAACCACCAAAGATACCACATGAACCTGAAAAGATTCTACAGTATCGTGATAGACAGACCCGACATAAAGTGTACCAGGAGGTACTTGTTAAATGGACAGATAGGGATGAGGAGGTAGCTACCTGGGAACGCCGTAGTGCAATTTCCAAAAGGTTTCACCAGTTTGTTTTCGAGGACGAAAACTCTTCTTAAGGGGGGGGTAATGTCACGTAGGCTGTAATGCCTTGACCGACGGCACGGATGGCCATATCCGGGGTTCAGTGGGAGAGGACGCCCATGCGGAGTCATGGGCGGCCAGGCTAGTGTGGACGGCAGGCCACACACTATATAGCCTGGGGGATGAGGGGCAATCCTCATTCTTCCTCTATGGCTGGTGTGGGTGGTGAGCCAGAGGCCGTCCCCTCTCGTGGTAACGCCCGTAGCGGCGGATATCTAACAATTAACGTGGCCAGTGTGGAAGTGATGTTTTGTGTCCAATAGTTATCCTTGGGTTAACAAGTACAGATTAGAGTTTCTAAAAATTATGACTAGTATATACTTAAAATCATTACAACATTAATCCCATAACAAGTACATACTAGAGTTTTTTAAAACTATGATTAGTATATAATTAAAATGGTTATAACATTAATCCCATTACTAATCCACTCTCAACAAACATTAAAGCAAATCTAAATAATTGTATAAAACCTAATCCAAAAACAATGTGAGAAAAAGGCTAGTAATCATTATAGTTAACTAGACAAGGAGCTTCTTTTCATGCTAAATCCATTTTTGTGGAATCTAATTTAGTGAAAGTTTAGGCTATGTGGCAATTCTTCTTTTCTAAGGCCTTGAAATTCTCAAATATTGGTGTGGTTAATAGGAAAAGGATGTCAAAAACTTTAATCATCACACTTAATAAAAAATGTTAGGATATATACACCAATAGATATACATGTACAAGTGTGTGTGCACCATCATGTGTGGAGAGGGTATGTAGTGCTAGGCTATGTTGTATGGAAAGAGGTCACTAGATGTAACAACAGAGTGGTAGACCAAAAGCGGGGATAGCACACCCACATGTGCTAGGCTATGGTAGTGTACAGAAAGAGGTCAATAGATGTAACAACAGAGTGGTGGATCAAAAGGCTTTGGTTTCTTTCTGTCATGACGTAAACTTATGCTTATCAAGTTGTTGTCACCTTCAATTCTTTGATTTTGTCTGAAGCTGTTATGGCTTGAACCGATGTCTTCTCTTCAAGTGCCCTTGTGAGCTCTAAGTCTTTTGCATTGGGAGAGTCTATAAGGAGTCCATAAGACTATTGATCATCTTTTTATGTGGAGTGTTTGGTTGTGATCCATGAGATATGCAAATAGTATAAATATTACAATTTGTAGCCTAGTTTTCATAGCCTCTTGTTTGGCTGCATGTATAGATCATAGTATTCATCAATATTTTCATATTGATAAGTCAAGAAATTGTTCAATACCTTGTAGCATTGAAGTTAGCACACCTTGTGTGACTTCTTGTCCACTTGGTGCATTAGTGGAAGAATAGGCATTCTCAAGACTTCATGTGATAAACTCAATATTATTATCATTTTTGCTTCCTCTTTATTATCTAACATGTTCCTCTTCATTATCTAAGATGTTCATCTTCATTATCTAAGATGTTCATCTTCATTATCTAAGCTACTTGCTTCTCTACGATGTTTCCATGAAGTACTTATAGCGGCATCGGTAAACATGGTGGGGGTTAGCATACGATCTATAAATCAAACACGTTCCTTGGTCACATTATGAATCAGAGTCTGCATTAATCTCTATGCTAACACATTGATGTCTACACCTTGTGATTTTAGCATGGTCACCTAACTTGCATCTTCTCTGATTGTGTTTGTGATGCATACCTTTTGTGACTGGCAACAATATGGGCACACATGTAGGCACATTAGCATATATATCTAGGGCCATTGCCAATTAACATACATCTGGTTTGTGGGCAAAGGCATGGGCACACTCACACACATATGTAATTTACCTTGTGTGGCTATAGAAACCTTGGTCTTAGCACTATATCTTTATCTTTGCTTTGTTCTAGCACCTTAAGTTATGCAATTACATCTTGTGCTTGTGATAAGGTAGTCTTCTCTAGGCCAGTTTGTTGGTCAACTATTGTGGTTACCTCCATTCCATAGTCCTACATTGAGGTAGAGCAGGGAGATAGTGGTTCATTATCAAGAATTTTGGCTTATGCACCCTTCTCCTCTTCTTTTTCTGAGCTTGTATCACCACCTTGTGGCTCACATAGCTTAAGTTTATAGGGCATCTTCTTTACCCTTATCTTTTGTAGATGTTTTTTGCCTAGTTTTGCTAGAATCTCCTGTGTGGTGGCAATAAGAGCAACCCGCTCTTGCATTATTTCTTCCTCTGCCTCTTGATCCCTAGGTTTATTGGTGCTAGGTAGAGGAATGTTATTGATATTAGTTATTAATTTAGTGAGCAAGTATGGATTCACTACCTTACTTTGACAATCCTAGAGGTAGCTGTCATCTCCTTGTAAATTTCGTGAGCAAGTATGGATTCACTACCTTACTTTGACAATCCTAGAGGTAGCTGTCATCTCCTTGTAAATGTAGTACACCCAGTTGTCTTGTTTTTACAAGTGCACTTTCTATAGCTTTCTATAGTATGCCCAGTTATCTTGTTTTCACAAGTACTTATTCTATAGCTTATGTAAGGCAATCCAGTTATATTAGGTTTAACTTACATGATCATGGACAAAGCTTAGCATGTCTTCTCTATATCTGCAAAGGGAATATCATTTTTCTCAACCTTGTGTGGCTTATGGGTGGTTGCAAGATGAGGTTATCTAGTTTCATGTAGTGGGCGCCCTTGGCTTTAGCTGGAAAACAGGCATTTTTTCAAGAAGAATAGCCAATCTCTCATAGTTAGCCAAGGAGTTTCACTTCAAGGTCTTCTAACGAAACATCATATGCAAAGTTGGGCACCCAAAACTATAATCTGATCAAATATCCAATAATTGCAAATCCCCTTTTCTTTGGGAACCAAGTTTGTATACAGGCCCTGTCCTAGGTTTAGACAGGTACAGTGAATGTGAGTAAATTGCCTATAACTTTTACATTATTACTCATATGATGTTCCCACTTTGCATATCACAAATACAAATAACATAGAGCTTAACTTGATTTATCGAGTAATTTTTGATGTGTTCTACTATTTTCTATATTATTTAAAATGTATTAGAATTATTTAAAAACATACTATTTTATCCTCCCACCACATCTACCATTTAAAATGCTCAAATTGTATGGATCTAGTGATGATTAGATTGGGAAAGATTAGTATAATGTGGATATAAGGTAAAATTATAAATCTAACGGTTGGATTTTTGTAGATTTACTTTGGAAAATTTATTATGACTGTCAGAGACCCATTAAATCAATAGTAATTTAATTCTAGAAAATTAAATATTGAATCTTTCAATCTAAAAACTCAAGGGATCAATACTCTTGTTGCCATGAAGTTATTAAAAAAAATTTGGCTTGATTTGAGTATGGGAAGGTCCATTTTCAATCCTCCCAAGTGAAAATTCCCATATTGTGTCCACTCTCCCCTTTTCAAGTCTAAAACCAATCCTAGTTAGGTTTGGAAATCTAGGATTGGTAAACTTCACAGCTTAGGTTTCATTCCATGTGTGAGGCTTGGGTAGGCACAAATCTTATATATGCATGCCACTTTATGTCCACATGAGCATCGAGAGGATCCACATAAGCAGCTTGCCACCTCCACCCTCCATGTCAACATGGTCAACCTAGTTGACTCCCCACCTCATCATCATAGTCATCATTAATGCCATATCATCTTACCACCTTTGCATGCCACCTTGCACTTGGTGACATGGCATGCCACATCATGGAATTGCCACATCAACCATAATAGTGCCACATGTCAAGAGAATGCCACGTGTCATGCACGTGGCACCTCCTTCCCACCTCCTCTCTTTTTTTAAAAATATATTTTTGAAAAAGTTAATTTAGTAATTTAGAGAAATAGAATATAGAATTTTAAATAATAAAATATATATAACTTATTAAATAAAAGAATTTAAAATCACTAATTTTAAAGGATTATATTTTGGGATTAGATCAATAATATTATTATTAAAGTTTATATAATTTTAAAAAAATAAATTTTTTAATTTAATATTTCTTAAAAAATTTTAAAGTAGAATAAACCTTTGAATAAAATTTGAAAAAAATACTTTATTAAAAAAAGCAGTTATATAATTATAAAATAAAAGATATCTTTAAAGATATATTTATATATCTAGTAATGATAAATATTTAGACTTGTTAATAAATATTATTAATAATATTGATTTTTAAGTGGATAATAGTTTTTCTTTAATTATCTTTATGTTTATCTTAGTTATCCAATCAATCTTAGATAGGAAATCCAATGAGATTTGAAGTGGATAACCTATTTTTCCTATATAATCACACATCTCTAGTACTATCCCACACTTATCTCTAGTACTATCCCATCATTGAGCCTTTATAATATTTTCTCTCTTAGCTTCCTTGAGAATGGGTTCTCAAAGTCGTAGGAGTCGGAAACGTGATAGGACTAGACTCCCCCCCATCCACCAAGTTCAAGAGGAGGAGAGGAGAAGGGTAGCTCGTGAGAGAAAGAGAGAGTGGAGAGCACGTCAACGAGCAACACCTTCCGTTGGCGATGATCCAAGCCTTGCTCCTCCTCTTCCACTTCCTCTCCCTTCGCCCTCTTCCCCCCCACTACCCCTTAGTTTAGATAATCCACATGAACCCGCCCTTCTTGAGTCCTCTCTTCTACAAGAACCCACCCCCCTCCTTTGGGCGCCCTTCGTGTGGATAGGAAAGAACTATCAAAGTCAGGGGCACATCGTCGTGCCCATGCAATCTTCCATTCCTATTTCAAAGACCTCACGCCTTCATCACAGGCATGTGTGCTTGATGCTTTGATTGATCTGCCCAACATGGGCAACTGCTGCAGGGCACTTTCCAACATTGGAGGTCGAAGAGAGAGGAGAGCTGGCATGGCGGTGCTACAAAGTGTTCATCATTCCTATATAGTTAACAAGAAGAGGAACTCTGCGGACGCTTTGGCTGCTCGACGGGCTATTGTGACAGCCATAAGTAGCTCCCAAATGAAGGGTAAGGTTAGTGCCACATCTCGCATCCTTTCTATAGCACCACACGCACTTAGAGTTGGGTCTATTAGACGACAAAGTTTAGATGCCAATGAGGTTGGTGCTTTGTGGGCGAGTAGTGGTCGTGTAGCTAGGCATGATCGCCTACTAGATGAAACCACTAGAACCTTGATAGAAAGTTTTTGGGAGGAGAATTGTCGTGCCTCGCCAATTTTCAAGAAAGCTTTGCGTAAGAGAGTGACAAGAGGAGTGTTCATTGAGCACGGTGCTTGCTTTCTTGAAATGACCCAAACTGAGTTGTATTCTCAGTTTGTGGCTTCGTATCCTCCAGAGCTTAAAATTGGGCAAAGGTCATTTAAGGGGTGTAAGCCTTGGTTTGTGAGGTACTCACGTCAGCGTGACACCTGTTGTCGCTACCATGTTGAGTTCAAACTTTTTTATGATGTGTTCCGTTCTCTTAGTGGGCATAGAGAGTTGCCTCGTAGTCCACGTGATTTCATCCACTCTCTTTTGTGTGCACGCACGGAGGATGCCCAGTTCCATAGGATGCCTTGTGTGGAGAGCAATCATGTGGTTCACTTGCACATCTACAGATGGTAGATCTTGATGCAAGTGACCAAGAGATAGTGGCATGGCAACGTTATGAGTATGTGACACACCAGCTCCAGAGTGGTGGACAGTCCAGGAAGTTGCAGCTCGTGGACAAACATACACCACGTTGTCACTTCACAGCCACATTTAGGGAGCAGATCTACCCCTACATACGGCACAGTCATTGTGCCAAGTGGCAGGATCGTCAGTTCCGAGCATGCCTAGCAGAGTTTCCTATTGGTGTGGTCGTCTTTGTGATTGATTTTGCAGAGAACTACACTTTCACACCTTTTCAGGAGATACAATCTGAGTATTACTTCTCAGAGCAGGCAATGGTTATATTTTGTAATATTTGTTTTATGTTTGAGCTACATTACTTATTTGATTTTTTGTGTCCTAAACGTATGTATTGCTTACCTCACGAGGTTGCTATTATGGTCCACATTAGCTATCGACATGCAGAGGCTCATGTAGATGGGATAGCGAGTACCCTCGAGACACGTGTCATTATTCGAGAGTATCATTTCTATATCAGTGATGATCGTTCACATGATGCACATTTTGTGCAACACTGTTTTCGTCTCCATGACGATTTTTTAGGAGATTGTGGGATCAGACATGTCCAGCGATGGGTTTGGTCGGATGGTTGTGGTGCACAGTTCAAGTCATCACGACAATTCTATTGGCTCTACAGGTAGTACTTATGGTTTTCTTACATTTACAATTAAACTAAATTCACTAGAACATCTTAAAGAAAACAATAACTAAGACTATCTTTTATGGATTTATAGGTGGCATGTGCAGTCTAGTATCCCAGTGATTTGGTCATTCTTTGAGACTGGTCACGGGAAGGGAGAGCATGATGGTGCGGGCGCGTGTGTGTAGCATGATTGTGGCAGGCCGGTTCTACCAGCAGATTCGACTTCATCGGGGGTGTCTTGAGTTTCAGCAGTGGAAGTGGGAGTTAGAGGCATTTCAGTTCTCTCATCTAGTGGTTGCTGCCAGGCTCACTCTTGTTCGAGTACAGAGCCGAAAACACAGTTCTCACCCTCGTTTTCGGCTTCGAGTGGATGACCATGAGAGCATTCTAGAGCAGTAGAGAGCTAGAGAGGGTGCTACTGACTAGATCTCTATCTTGATAGTGACTAAACTCAGACTAGCTGGGTTAGCTCACTTACATTGTACTTAGATTTTTGGGCAGTGATTAACCTCAGACTAGCTGGGGTAGCTCATTTTCATTCTGATGTACTTATTTGATGTTTATATCATTATGAGTTCTCTCATTATTGAGTATCATTACATTTTAGTTGATGTTCTTGTGGATGTGGGCGCTAATTACCAATCCAAACATGCTCTGATGGAGACCAAACTAATGAGATTACATTTTAGTTGATGTTCTTGTGGATGTGGGTGCTAATTACCAATCCAAACATGCTCTGATGGGGACCAAACTTTGCAAGCATGGGGGGGGGTGGGTGCTTGCAAAGTTTGGTCCCCATCGGAGCATGTTTGGGTACGATGGTATGGGAAAGGCCTGGATTTTCCATGGCCTCTTAAGCACCAAGAGACTTCAAAAATCTGGACTGGGCGCTAATTACCAATCCAAACATGCTCCGATGGGGACTAAACTTTGCAAGCATGTGGGGGTGGGTCCCCCCCCATGCTTGCAAAGTTTGGTCCCCATTGGAGCATGTTTGGGTACGATGGTATGGGGAAGGCCCGGATTTTCCTTGGCCTCTTAAGCACCAAGAGACTTCAAAAATCCGGACTGGGCACTAATTACCAATCCAAACATGCTCCGATGGGGACCAAACTTTGCAAGCATGTGGGGGTGGGTCCCTCCCCCATGCTTGCAAAGTTTGGTCCCCATCGGAGCATGTTTGGGTATGATGGTATGGGGAAGGCACGGATTTTCCTTGGCCTCTTAAGCACCAAGAGACTTCAAAAATCCGGACTGGGCGCTAATTACCATTCCAAACATGCTCTGATTGTGACCAAACTTTGCAAGCATGTGGGGGTGGGTCCCCCCCCATTCTTGCAAAGTTTGGTCCCCATCGGAGCATGTTTGGGTACGATGGTATGGGGAAGGCTCGGATTTTCCTTGGCCTCTTAAGCACCAAGAGACTTCAAAAATCCGGACTGGGCGCTTTGGTCCCCATCGGAGCATGTTTGGGTACGATGGTATGGGAAAGGCCCGGATTTTCCATGGCCTCTTAAGCACCAAGAGACTTCAAAAATCCGGGCTGGGCACTAATTACCAATCCAAACATGCTCCGATGGGGACCAAACTTTGCAAGCATGTGGGAGGGGGGGTCCCCCCCACATGCTTGCAAAGTTTGGTCCCCATCGGAGCATGGACCCCCCCCACATGCTTGCAAAGTTTGGTCCCCATTGGAGCATGTTTGGGTACGATGGTATGGGGAAGGCCCGGATTTTCCTTTGTTGGAATTAGGGTTGCAGGAATGCACACACAACTTCAAGAAGATGAGGAAGCTTGAGCACAACACAGTAGTGTATTATGAGTGCCAAAACAGAAAAATTACAAGCCCTAGAAGATAATGGGCGTATATACAATGCACGGGGGAAAAAACCTCCTAGTGAGGGAAAAAGTGCCCCGGCGGTCCTAAGTGTGTTCACACACATCACTACTATAATATGGTAACAAATCCCCCCTGGAGTGATGCGGTGAACAAGAGCTAGCACTCATGTATAGGGAAGTGTCTAGCTATGTGGACGAATCCACAAAAGGGAGTAAGCCCAAAGCTTTGCGAAAAGCTTCGAACTTCTCACGAGGCAGAGCCTTTGTGAAAAGGTCTGCAAGGTTATCCTGTGTTGGCACATAAGCCAAACTGATCTCTCCTGCAGAGAGTCTCTCCCTGACATAATGGTAGTGCACCTCAATGTGCTTCGTACGAGCATGGAACACTGGGTTCCGCGCAACTGCCAATGCGCTCTGACTGTCAGTGAAGATGGTGGTGGCAGATGGCTGCCCAACACCCAAATCAGCCACCATAAGGCGTCTGAGCCACACACACTCAACCGTAGCTGTGAAAGCTGCCCTGTACTCAGCTTCACAACTAGAAGTGGCCACAGTAGGCTGCTTCTTGCTCAACCATGATATGCATGAGCTTCCAAGCATGAAGCAAAAACCACTCGTGGACACGCGTGTGTCATAACAACCAGCCCAGTCAGAATCTGAAAAAACATGTAAATCTGGCGGCAATGATCCCCCCTTGGGATAAAACAACCCAAGATGCCGAGTACCACTCAAATAGCGAAAGATACGCTTCACTGCCTGCCAATGCTTAATGCCTGGGCTATGCATAAATCTGCTCACCTGTGAGACTGCAAACTGAATGTCTGGCCTTGTAATGCATACATAAATGAGGCAACCAACAACTGTCTGATAGAGTGTGACATCAAAGTGATCTCCAGCATCATGAAGACTCAACTTCAAACCTGTCTCCATTGGAGTAGCAATAGGCTTGCAGTCTTCAAGGCCAAATCTCCGCAACAATGTTTCAATATACTTTGTCTGACACAAAGCAATACCTCCATCACACTGCTTAAATTGTATCCCCAAATAATGATGCAAATGCCCCAAATCTGACATCTCAAAAGAGGCATTCAAATCAGCCTTAAAATCAGCAATATGACTCTCATTTGGTCCTGTGAGCAGCATGTCATCGACATAGAGAGCAATGATTAGATGTACACCATCCACACGTTTAACATACAAAGTGCTTTCTGTTGGACTATTCTGAAACCCATGTGCAGTCAAATATGCATGTATTTTTTCATACCAAGCTCGTGGAGCTTGCTTTAAACCATATAAAGCCTTTTTTAACCTGCACACTTTGTTTTCCTGCCCTCTTTGAACAAAACCACGAGGCTGCGATACATACACCTCCTCATGCAAATCTCCATTTAAGAACGCAGTCTTTATGTCCAGCTGATGTACATTCCAACCATTATGAGCTGCTAATGCACAGATGCTACGAACAGTGGTCATACGACATGTGGGAGCAAAAGTCTCATCAAAATCAATGCCCTTCTCTTGAGCATAACCTTTTGCAACAAGCCTAGCCTTATGGCGATCCACTGTGCCATCAGGCTTACGCTTCAATTTGTATACCCACTTAGTGCCAATGGCCTTCTTGCCAGGGGGGCAAGTCACATAAAGACCATGTACTATTCTTCATAATAGCATCGTATTCTGCTTGCATAGCAGCCATCCAATTTTCTGAACTTTGTGCCTCATCAAATGAAACAGGCTCACTTTCATCGCACATACTAGAAACAGCCAATGCATAACAATCTGACGCATAAGAGGCACCATGAGAGCCAGAACGAGTGCGACTAGACAAAGGGGCATCCAACTTGCTGTCACGCAAAGTCTGCACCAGCCATCTAGGCATGTTCCTAGAGCCCTCAATCTCTTGTCTCTCATCCTCAAGTGCATCATGCACATCTGCATCAGATATAGGCTGATCTGTGCCATCATTTAAAACCTGCATAGGCTGAAAAACTGCCTCATGAGGTATTGCACTTGACTGTGCACCACTGAAAAGAGGCAACAATGTATCATAGACATCACGTGAGCTGATATCTGTCTCCTTAGTACATGAAACCAAGGGCTGAACTGCATCTTCCACAAATACAACATCACGGCTAACCAAAATGCGCTTTGTCTGTGGATGATACAAACGATAGCCTTTGCTCTCAGCACTATATCCAACAAAAATACATTTGACAGCTTTGTCATCCAATTTTCTGCGATGTTGCACAGGCACTAATGCATATGCCAGGCAACCAAAAACACGTAAATGGCCAACAGATGGCTTGTGGCTATGCCAAGCCTCATATGGAGTGACAACCTGTAATGCTTTGGTGGGACACCTGTTTAGTACATAAGTGGCACACATGACAGCCTCAAGCCAAAAACCATGTGGTAGACTTTGACTCTTAACCATACATCTTGCCATTTCCATGAGAGACCTGTTTTTTCTCTCAGCCACACCATTTTGCTGTGGTGTATACGGCACTGTACATTGGTGTTTTATCCCACGCTCAGCCAGAAATGCATTAAATTCTGAAGACATATACTCCCCCCCTCGATCTGAACGGAGGGTGCCCATCTTACTTTCTGACACATTTTCAGCCATAACCAAAAACTGTTTGAAGCACAAAAACACTTCGGACTTTGCCTTCAAAGGATATACCCATGCATGCCTGGTAAAATCATCAATGAAAGTCACGAAGTAAAGGTAGTTTCCAAATGATGGAGTTTGCATGGGACCACAAACATCACTGTGAACAAGCTGCAATCTGCGTTCAGCTCTCACTGATCCATCTTTGGGAAAGGAAGCACGCTGCATTTTACCCAATATACAGCCCTCACAAACATGCTTGACAGGTGCCTCAAGCTTAGGCAAAGAAGACACCATTTCAGATTTCTGCAGGCGCAGCAAACTTGCAGGCGCAGCAAACTTGCAAAATTCAGATGACCAAAATGTGCATGCCACAGTTTTGCATTTGAAATAGCCTGCGTATCCATAATAGCACATGCTGAATCCTCTACACATTTGCCATCCATATTGAGCTTATACAGCCCTCGACATAGTGAACCAGATGCTACAATGATGTCACCACAAGAGAGATCATGAACAGTACATCTGTCATCCACAAATTTTACAACCAAACCTGTTTTGGCAAATGCAGAGACTGACAGCAGATTCTTTTTGATCCCTGGCACATACAATGCATCAAAAAGTGTAAAGGTGTTGCAATTTGCAACATTCAGCACAATCTGTCCAACTCCTTTAACGGGATAAGAGGAGTTATTGGCACAAGTGACAGTATTCCCTGTGGGAGCAGACTCAAGGAAAGTGAATAAACTGCGCTGCGAGGTGATATGCTTAGTGGCACCACTGTCAAAGTACCATACATCTGAATCTACTGCAGACATACATGTGTCATGCAAAGATGGGTCATAACTGCACTGCGCATTGAATGCCCATTCTGTATCTTGAACAACATTAGCAGATTCATTGTTAGAAGGAGAGGCATCTGCAAGCCATACCAGCCTCTTATATGCTCCAATGGGGACCAAACTTTGCAAGCATGTGGGGGGGGGAGAAAAGAGTATACCTTAAAACACATCTGAGCACTTTGTCGTTGACTTCAGTTTTAGGATCAAACAAAATGTTGATTTCCTCAGATGAATCGGGAAATAAATTCTATGATCTCTATTATTAAAGGGTACATAGAACTTTGGTAACAAAAATTGCAGCGCCTCTCGATTCATGGCGTGGAGTGCGCGAACATTTTCCCTGTTTGCAATGCAAGCATTGCAGCTTGATGTTCCCTCCCCACATGCTTGCAAAGTTTGGTCCCCATCGGAGCATAATTGGATTAGCGCCCAGTCCGGATTTTTGAAGTCTCTTGGTGCTTAAGAGGCCATGGAAAATCCGGGCCTTCCCCATACCATCGTACCCAAACATGCTCCGTTGCAAAGTTTGGTCCCCATCGGAGCATGTTTGGGTACGATGGTATGGGCAAGGCCCGGATTTTCCATGGCCTCTTAAGCACCAAGAGACTTCAAAAATCCGAACTGGGCGCTAATTACCAATCCAAACATGCTTCAATAGGGACCAAACTTTGCAAGCATGTGGGGGGGACCCATCCCCATATGCTTGCAAAGTTTGGTCCCCATCGGAGCATGTTTGGGTACGATGGTATGGGGAAGGCCCGAATTTTCCATGGCCTCTTAAGCACCAAGAGACTTCAAAAATATGGACTGGGCGCTAATTACCAATCCAAACATGCTCTGATGGGGACCAAACTTTGCAAGCATGTGGGGGTACCCCCACATGCTTGCAAAGTTTGGTCCCCATCGGAGCATGTTTGGGTACGATGGTATGGGGAAGGCCCGAATTTTCCATGGCCTCTTAAGCACCAAGAGACTTCAAAAACTCGCACTGGACGCTAATTACCATTTCAAACATGCTCTGATTGTGACCAAACTTTGCAAGCATGTGGGGGTGGGTCCCCCTCCCATGCTTGCAAAGTTTGGTCCCCATTGGAGCATGTTTGGGTACGATGGTATGGGGAAGGCCCGAATTTTCCATGGCCTCTTAAGCACTAAGAGACTTCAAAAATCCGGACTGGGCGCTAATTACCAATCCAAACATGCTCCGATGGGGACCAAACTTTGCAAGCATATGGGGGGGACCCACCCCCACATGCTTGCAAAGTTTGGTCCCCATCGGAGCATGTTTGGGTACGATGGTATGGGGAAGGCCC
Organism: Cibotium barometz; assembly: GCF_041138505.1. Lineage (NCBI taxonomy): Eukaryota > Viridiplantae > Streptophyta > Polypodiopsida > Cyatheales > Cibotiaceae > Cibotium > Cibotium barometz. The sequence goes on along the minus strand of NC_141084.1, from coordinate 16,280,441 downwards.
GAATTTTCCATGGCCTCTTAAGCACCAAGAGACTTCAAAAATCCGAACTGGGCGCTAATTACCAATCCAAACATGCTTTGATGGGGACCAAACTTTGCAAGCATGTGGGTGTGGGTCCCCCCCATGCTTGCAAAGTTTGGTCCCCATCGGAGCATGTTTGGGTACGATGGTATGGGGAAGGCCTGGATTTTCCTTGGCCTCTTAAGCACCAAGAGACTTCAAAAATCCGGACTGGGCGCTAATTACCAATCCAGACATGCTTCGATGGGGACCAAACTTTGCAAGCATGTGGGGGAGACCCACCCCCACATGCTTGCAAAGTTTGGTCCCCATCGGAGCATGTTTGGGTACGATGGTATGGGGAAGGCCCGGATTCTCCATGGCCTCTTAAGCACCAAGAGACTTTAAAAATCTGGACTGGGCGCTAATTTCCAATCCAAACATGCTCCGATGGGGACCAGACTTTGCAAGCTTGTGGGGGTGGGTCCCCCCCCATGCTTGCAAAGTTTGGTCCCCATCGGAGCATGTTTGGGTACGATGGTGTGGGGAAGGCCCGGATTTTCCTTGGCCTCTTAAGCACCAAGAGACTTCAAAAACCCACACTGGGCGCTAATTACCAATCCAAACATACTCTGAATATGACCAAACTTTGCAAGCATGTGGGGGTGGGTCCCCCCCCATGCTTGCAAAGTTTGGTCCCCATCGGAGCATGTTTGGGTACGATGGCATGGAGATTTTCAACAAACAATATGATAGCCAAAGTGTTAAAAAATATAATAAAATCAAGAACATCAACTAAAATGTAATGATACTCAATAATGAAAAAACTCATAATGATATAAACATCAAAATGAAAATGAGCTACCCCAGGTTAGTCACTGTCCAAAAATCTAAGTACAATGTAAGTGAGCTAACCCAGCTAGTCTGAGTTTAGTCACTATCAACGGCAACCCAATCAAAATCGTCATCTCTAACTAGTCGACGTCGTGCGCGTCGAGGCTGCTGTGCACGTCGAGGAGGCTGTGCCGGCTGCGGGGGTCGTCGAATGTCTGTGGGGAGGTCTGTCTCAAAGGCAGGATCGTGAGCTGGTGCCGGTGTACTCGGGAGCTCACGAGTCCCAAAAGCTGCTATAGCCCTCTCTCTCTCTCTACGTCGTGCTAATGCAAGACGTCTCTATCTGTAAACCCAAAATCTATAATCTGTAAGAGTACGTGTCTGCCACTCTGCTCGTGTAAGCTCCTCTGCTGCTGTAAGGACACGCTGCTCATGAGAAGCAGCACTGCTGCTAGCACCATCACCCGAGGTGCCACTAGGACCAGCACCACCCACGCGCTTATATGCTATGATCTGGCTCTCATGTAGGACTCTTTGGTATGCATCAAACTCATGTGAGCTCCACTCAATCTCTGGTGATCTTTATCGTCGAAGACGTCGAATCCCAAGTCAATAGCTGATGTAAAATCAATAGGCCTGCCTGTCCTAGCATCTACTCGAACGAGGCCTGGGTGAAGATCCTCGATGCCCAGAACTCTGTATGTCGCTAGGTCGACGTGATTAACAGAACCAAAGTTTGGAGTATCAAATTGGGCATGTGTGTGTAATCATTGAAGGGGATTTTTGCGTAATATTGTTATTCTTGATGAGGACAAGTGTCCTATGTAAAAAGAACCAACTCAACAACCCTACAACGTGCAGATCTGCACTGCAAATCGCGATTAGTTTTTTGCTTCTTATGTTCACACTCATGGATAGAATGTGAGTTCTAGGCTCCTTATACCATGATATAGGCACACCTAAAAGGAATTAATTAGACCAATTTAAAGTGTAGACGACGAATGGATCAAAAGAACAGTCGGCTGCATTTCTGCACATGGTGAGCTAATGGAGATGATTCTCACTAATTCCATGGAAAGGAAGCAATGCCTTAAGGTGATAAAAGAGGTTGGCAAATGATGGAGGGGATGGACAATGCCAAGCTTTGGAAGCTTTTTACCACAAGTAGAGATGAGGATAAGATTTGGGGATAAATTGAGATTAGTGCTTAATGTGGTGTAATTAAGCTAAATAGCTAAGGAAATGTATTGGGAGAGTGAGGGACTTGATGGAGACACTGATGAGAAGAGGGGAGGCTCTGATACCATGTTGAAAACACAAAACCTCAAGCTATGTCTATGGAAGTTTTATGGAAGTTGTGACCTAAAGAAAATGAACCAATTAAGCCTTAGACTCAAGTTCAGTTAGGTTACAAGATTGAGACTTGTACTCATAGAAAGACTTGAAATCTTGCTTAATTTCATTGCTTGAAAGTGACCCCTTTTATATGAGGTGGGTACAGCTTGGCTTTGTATGGGACAATTCGTGCTTACTCATGTGGCAACTTACTAGAGACTTACACTGACTCCCTGCCAAGGTTTCGGAACCTGTTGTCAAAATATTCCTTGTGCTCCATGGCACCATATTTCTCAACAAAACTCCCCATCAACTTCTTCATATGTCCCATGTCCTCAAATAGCTTGAAGACAACACACGACTACTTTTCACACCACTAAATTGGGATGAACCAAAGGTCCATGTAATTTCACTAACAGAGATCCTAAAGGACAATGGTTATAACATATTCCACATCTAACATGTCCATGGGTTACACCCCCATCACAAATAGGTGGAAGTCCATATGGCTTCAAATTCCATGTGGACTTCAAAATAACCCTGTGGAACTATGTCCACCTTGGAGTATCAAACGGTCCAACCACTAGACATTCAGTCAAAGACTAAGAAGAGAAACTTCTCATCTCTCTCATGTACAATTCCAAAGCATCAATTTTATTTAGCCATCACGAGAGATCATGTGAGAAATCACCCTATGGGTAACATGTCAATGCTCAGACAACCAAGAAAGTTCCTTAGCTTGTTGTCCCTCACATAGACTAGCACTACTCTACCATAGGTTAACTATGCCAAAGCATAGAGTATCCCAAAGAAAAAACTCGTGAAGCCTCGAGAGATCGTACATGAGGATCTACTCTAGACATTCAGTCAAAGACAGAGAAGCAAAACTTCTCATCTCTCTCATGTACAATTCCAAATCATCAATTTTATTTGGCCATCATGAGAGAGTGTTTGTGGAATCACCCTACGGATAGTAACATGCTAATGCTCAAACAACCAAGAAAGTTCCTTATCTTGTTTTCCCTCACACACATAGTTACCATAGGTTAACTATGCCAAAGCATAGACTATCCCTCACACACATAGTTACCATAGGTTAACTATGCCAAAGCATAGACTATCCCAGAGAAGAAACCTGTGAAGCCTCGAGAGATTGTACATGAGAATACACCTCTGATGCTTCATACCACCAAAGCACACCCCACATAAAACCTTTGTTAAGCATGATCATAGGTGGAATGACCAACTTTCCCCTTACAATCCATCCTTGAAGAAACCAAATTCCCCTCTCAACACTTAGGTCAAACCTTAGGTCAAACTTGAGGGCCAATCCGATCCATGCAAAATCAAGGATGAAAGATACCACCATGTTCACACCCAATCCATGTCCTTGCTCTTGTAGTCAGCACCACTGGCTATATATATACCATATGAAAATAGCAGTCTAGGCATCCTAGCCATCACCATAAGAATGCCTAATAGCATCCCACCTTGGGTTACTAATAAGACTACCTATGCCACCTGCCACCCTACCACTGGCTATCTGGATAACACCAAGGGTTCGTGTGGTAAAATCCCAGTGTGATCTCTTCACCATTTTAAAAAGAATGTGGAAAAGTAAGAGCATGCAACAAAACTAGATTCAAGTACAGTTCAGCAAAGTCCTTAATTAGGGGTTTTACAAAAAGTATAAAAGGTACTTGAAAATAAACATCATGACTTAGTGTCAAGAATATTGAGCCATTCCTAGACCCACCAGATTGTTTCCAAACTCAAGCCCCACTTAGCTAAAGCCTCTTGACACCACGTGACAATCCTATGATCATTGGTTTGGCAAAGGTTTGGAGCACTGATCAACCTTGGGTCCAACGCTATCCTCCCTCAAAGGATCCTGGATAACACACTCTTATTTATCTTCGAGGTATGTATATATATGTGCATGCTTGTTACGTGTCGACAAGCCTAGGACTAGAGCTAAGAACTTAGGTTTAGCCCAAGATTAGGATTAAGGGCTTAACCGAGGTGTGGGGACTTGGAGGGTTCACACGTGTGATAAGGGCGCTAGCAAGAAGAGGTCTAGATTGGCTAAGAGCTTATAATGCTAATAATGGCTAAAAACTTATAAATAAAGCATGAAATCTTATAAATAGAGAAAGGGCCAATAATAGCTGGCTTATTACTATATGAGTGACCTTGGGGTCACTTATTAGACAAGAGGTCAAGTAGTCATGTGGTGGCCTGGGGCTACCAAGGAAGCATGTAGGATCTCATGACCATGGATCTGTAAGGTGGGTGGTTCAACAAGCTTGCGATAATTACACCTCATGCTCCGCCTTAGTTTGAGACACTAAACCTATAGTTGGGTGGTTGCCTGCCACAATCTATCACGATCATGCGATGTGTACAATGACATCAGATCTATGGAAACCTTGTTAGGGTTTTGGTTTTAGGTTAGTTAATCATTGGGCGAGGTCTATTGGAGACCTTAAATTGGGATCATAGCGTGGATTTGACAAGTGTTAGAACCAGAGGCATTGGATGTGCGAGAAAGCAAGAAAGGAGAAATTCCTTAGGAAAAAAAGCACCCTTGCCATGCTGGCTCCTCATTGAGCACAAAACCATGGCATGCTTGGTGATGGGCAAAAAAAGCAACAACAAGTGTGTGGCTGCGGTAGAGGGGGTACAAGAAGAGGGTGGAGTTGGCAACCATGAGGCTCATGCAACTAGGGCTATGGCGGCCTAAAGGCTAGCTAGCCAACTAGTGAGCCAAGCAAGGGCCAGACAGCCAACATGGGCAACCAACGCTGCAGCATGTACAGGTCCCAGGCATGTGCAGGTCAGGCATCACATGCAGACTAAGAAGATTGCACCTAGGCAAGTGGTGCATAACCATAAGGACAAGAAGTCCTAGGGCAACAGTGCATGGGTTGTTTAGGGCAGAATTTCACTTTGAGCAAGTCTAACCACCGAGAAAGCTAGGATATTACCCATCAAACCAGGGCAACAGTGCATGGGTTGTTTAGGGCAGAATTTCACTTTGAGCAAGTCTAACCACCGAGAAAGCTAGGATATTACCCATCAAACCTGCTAATGCTCAAGAACGCTCAGAAGGCTCAAATTCTCTTGGAAGATCTAGGGTTTGGAGAGAGAGAGAAAAAAACATCAAGAATATTTTAAAAAATATGATATTTGTTATTTTATTAAAAAATTTGAGATTTGTTATTTTTAAAGAGGATCAAAGCATGAGTTCTAATACCAATGTAAGGGAGAATCCCATTAGGGCTTGAATGGACACAAGATAGAAGAAAGTCTACTTCTACACAACCGCGGTTCCATTAAAGCTTGCATAAGCTCTCCAAGAAAGTGAAGTGGTAAATTGAATAGTGTAAGATTAGATCTAATAGTTGTCTTATATACATATACATGTGTGTGTGTGTGTGTGTGTGTGTGTGTGAATATGTATGTATATAAATGTGTGTGTATGAGTAACATACACACACACACACACTTTCTTTAGTGAAACATATGTATGTGAAACAAATATATGGATGTTTATACATATATCTCTTTGTGTGTGTGTGTGTGAATATGTATGTATATAAATGTGTGTGCATGTGTAACATACACACACACACACACACACACACTTTCTTTAGTGAAACATACAGACACACACAAAGAGATATATGTATAAACATCCATATATTTGTAAAAAACAAATACGACTTGTCTTATGCTCTCTATGATTGTGAATATAGAACTATACTATACTTATATAAATAAATCTATATACATGAGTGTTATTAAGACGTAGAGGGATTTTAATTGCATGGAAAAGGATGACATTAATCATGTATAGATAAGTTGTGTGTGTGTGTGTGTGTGGGGAGAGAGAGAGAGAGAGAGAGAGAGAGAGAGAGAGAGAGAGAGAGAGAGAGAGAGAGAGAAAGAAATAAAGTCATGGATGAAACAAGAAAAAACAACAGTAGACTAAAACTAAAAACTAAAAGCCAATCTCAGACTCTGAGATTATACAAGATGAAAAATCTAGATCCTACTATGCCAGGTATGGGGTACAATAAGAGATGCATGGAGTGGTGTGTGTGTGTGTGTGAGAGAGAGAGAGAGAGAGAGAGAGAGAGAGAGAGAGAGGAAATTCTCTGACAAAGATAGATGGAAATCCTTGTGTTATCAAATGAATGGTGAGATGTAGTAGTAGCTGATATCAAATGAATGATGAGATGGTATCTTTTTACAAAGAAGAAATCTGCAGTGTGAATCAGTGAGAGTAATCAGTATAATAAGGATGATGATAGAAATGATTTGGTGTATTCAAAGAGCCAATCCAATGAGATGAAAAGAGTCAATTGTCCTTGTTGGCATGTTCAGCAGAACTTCCTCGATTTTGCCAGAATCTATGAAACATGCACTACCATAAAAATGCTTGTAACTATACATGACAGATTTGCAAGGACTGCATATACGATTATCGATAGGGGGCTTCTCTACAACTGAAGTCTCTTCAGTCTCCCAATTTTAAGGGTAAAAATGAGGAGAGAACCCAAGCAAAGTAGCTACAAGATAGACTTAGAGTCTTATTTCCCATTGTTCACTTATAAAATAAAAGTCCCCTTATAATCTGCCCTATTTATAATCTCAACCCTATTCTTAACTCTGAAGGCCCTTTTCTAGCACCTTTATGGGCCATTTGTGGCACTTCTTGTTCCATATTGCATCCTACCACTGCTCCTATGGCCATTGCATGTTGATAATGCCAATGCAACCTTAATGATGCAATTTTACATCACGATCACCTTGACATGTTAGTTCTAGAGAAAAGACTCTCAGAAAGAGTCATTAGGAAACATTTGAATTAGTGGTGGAAAGACTTCCCAACACAAGATGCAACCTGGGAGGATGAGTCTAAGTTATTCCAAGATTTTTCCTACCTATTATCAAGATGAGATCATATCGATTTCTTTAATGTAAAAGCTTATTTTTATTCCCTCCATGGTTAATTGTGTGGGAACTTCCCCTCCCCACTTTTGTGCGTGCGTGCGTGCGTGTGTGTGTGCATACGTGTATATGTAAGGGAGGAGGCAGCATTAGCACCCTGCCAACCACCCCCATGCTATTCTCTCCTTCTTGTTGTGTTTATTAAAAAGGGAGGAGGCGGTTAGTACCTTGCCGACCATTCCCCTATGCTATTCTATCCTTCTTGTCATTTTTCGCCCCCACCATCACCCATGCTACACAACTTTCTACCTCTCCTGCTTGTCTTCTTCTCCCACTGGCCAACATCCATGTTACTTCCCCCCCCCCTTCCCTCATCATATTCTTCTCCCATGGGCCAACCATGCCATTGAATTCTTCTCTCTCTCTCTCTCTCTCTCTCTCTCACACACACACACACACACACACACACACACACACACACACACACACACACACACACACACCCCAGACCCCTCCTTATCCACTATAAAACCCCCCTTTTCTCTCAACAATGAATTCTTCTCTCTCTCTCTCTCTCTCTCTCTCTCACACACACACACACACACACACACACACACACACACACACACACACACACCCCAGACCCCTCCTTATCCACTATAAAACCCCCCTTTTCTCTCAACAATGATACGTAACCATGCCATTGAATTCTTCTCTCTCTCTCTCTCTCTCTCTCTCTCACACACACACACACACACACACACACCCCAGACCCCTCCTTATCCACTATAAAACCCCCCTTTTCTCTCAACAATGATACGTAACCCTCTCTTCTCTATTGCTTCCCCTTCCCCCCTTCTTCCCTATTTAATATCTTGATCTTTCAATCTCTTGCCAACCTCTCCTACTCTCCTGTTCTCTCTGGCTCTTGCTCACTATTGCTCCCTCTTCATCGGCTCTCCCACACTGTCACTTCCTCTCGAAGATGCTCCCTCACTCATTCTCGTTATCGCCCTCTCCCTCACTAGCTCTCCTCCCATTGACTCAATCTCTCTCACCAATCTCTCTCACCAATCCTCACACTCCCTCTCCCTCACTTGTTCTCTCTCTCTCTCTCTCTCTCTCTCTCTCTCTCTCTCTCTCTCTCTCCCTTGTAGCCTCTCACTTGCCCTCTCGTCAACTGCTTCATAGCCTTTCCCTCATCCACTCTCTCGTTCATTGTCACTCCCTCTCCCTCTCACTCGCTCTCTCCCTCTCTCAACCCCCTCCCTCACACTCCAACTCTCTTTTTTGATCCTTGAGCTGCTGTTTCCTCTTCATTTCTTAGCAATTCTTATCCATTTTCTTATAAACAAATCATTTTTGTATAAGAAATACTACCAAGGAAGGTTGGATAGAGGCACAAAATGTGAAAAGCAAAAACCATACTTGGATCTTGAATTTTTTCAAGAACATTGAAGGCCTTGTTAAGAAAAAATGCAAAGTTCATATGTAAAGAAATTAAACTTGTGCAGTCTTTGGTCTTCAAAGAGATAAATAATGCTTTGAGCACTTATGCAGAGAGATTAGGAGTTTAAAGCTTTATCAAGGGAATTTACCTTGGATTTATAAAAAAAATATGAATTAGATATAGTTGACATAGTATCTTGACAAAGAATGGTAGATTAACAACAAACTACATATTTAAGGTAGTTTGAGGGCTAATTTTAGTAAATCTTGGTGTAGACTAGTGTTGATTTGGGTGAATAATTTGTCAAATCAATATTGCATTGAAAGAGAAGCTAGAAATGTTGCTTATAAGAAGAAAGAGTTTAATTCTAAAGTAAAACATAGTGAGAAGTCAAGAAGCATCACAGTTCTAAGAAATAAGCAATAGGAGGATTGATAAATTGGGATACACCAAGATGAGATCTCTTACTCTTCTTTGGCTTATTTACCAAGGACTTTTAATTGCTGCTTCGACTCTTTCATTGCCTTTGCAACATCTTTATGACTATGAAAGAAAAGGTAAGATCAAATAGCAATGTCTCACAGAGAATTGCCTCTTTAAAGTGAGCTTAAAAAGCACAAGCATCCGATAGCTTTTGCTCTTAACAAAGGGTTCTTGACTTATAGCAAAGAGCAGTATTTCATAGAGCATTGCCTCTTGAAAATGAGCTCAGAAAGTAGCGCAAGCATCAGATAGCTTTTCCTCTTAGCAAAGGGTTCTTGATGTAGATAGTGCTTGTTGTACAAAAAGCAATAGGGCTCTGTGCTTGAAGAGAAAGCATGACTTCTACAGCACCCAAGCATTTACAAAGTGAGAACGAATATCACAAGCTAATAGAAGTGAAAACATAACTTCCACAACACCCAAGCGTTTACAAAGTGAAAATGAGTCACACAAGCTTAACGAGAAAGCATGACTTCCACAACACCTAAGCATTTACAAAGTGAGAACGAATCACACAAGCTAATACAAGAGTGATAGAAAACTGAGGCACCAGGCTCAGAGAGATTTATTTCGGCATCTTCATGGGGCTGGACATAGGTCTTTAAAACTAAGAAGGGAGAAATTACAAACCTTTGGTTTCTACATCTAGTTTGTCAACAAATATTCTTCTTTACAGATCAATCATCCCTTAGGTGTATTGAATAGCTATTGGCATCAAATTTGTACATGATTGGGCAGTGGTCTTTGTAGAACCATTTAGAGTTATAGTGGGAGAAGTCTGCTAGTGTTACCTTGTGCTTTCTAGTAGTAGCAATGGTGTTTTTTGGTGCATCCATTTTACTCCGATGTGGATAGCACAGGTCCAACAATTGAAAAGGGAAAACTATAAGGTACAACCTAGTTCACATGGATTCCACATCCATGCACTTATAGATAGTACCAATGGTTACCTTTTAACAAGTATGTTTCTAGTAGTAGCAATGGTGTTTTTTGGTGCAATCCATTTTACTCCGATGTGGATAGCACAGGTCCAACAATTGAAAAGGGAAAACTATAAGGTACAACCTAGTTCACATGGATTCCACATCCATGCACTTATAGATAGTACCAATGGTTACCTTTTAACAAGTATGTTTCTATCCTAGTCCGGTGGGGAGAACAAGTCCATTGGGTGCCATTAATTCTTCTGCTTAGCCTCCACTATAGCAGGGTGGATTCTTTAAACTTGGGTGCCATTGATTATAGTGGCTAAGGGTGTCAAAGTTGTTACAAGAGAAGGGAAGCCTCAACAAAATCATCTACAGTGGGCTGAGAGTGTCAAATTTGTTTGCAAGAGTAGGGAAGCTTGGGCAACATCAGGAGGAGAGCACACAGTAAAAGAAAAGCAAAAGCCTATGATATTTGCTCTAAGATGCTAGTGGGCTATTGCTTGAGCTATCATGGCTTCATAGTATAGTGTTAGACGATGATACTGGCCATGGCAAGCTAAGAAGCAAAGAAATAAAACAGAAAAAGAGAGTTTCAAACATAATAGAGCTTTGATGGTAACTTCAAGATGTCTATTAGTGCGCTCCGTAGCATCGTTGGTCCTAATTTTTGGGCCATCCACACCTCTCTTAACTCTTGCTATTATGGACTACCGCACCTCCCTAGAAGGAACTCCACACAACCATTAATGGGAGAAGTAATAATAACAACAATCATTGGGTACTTACCAATGCTTCGAGCTCGTGTCCCTTAAGGCTCCCCAAGCTCACTTTGGAAGCTCCACTCCTCCGAACACCTCCTCCACACTATTACCGCCCGCAAAGTCACTCACACCATGTACACAAGGCAACCAACCTATCACTCCCTCATATAAATGCATGCATGAAAGAGGCACATGTACTAGAGCACACTCTCAGTTTCTCTCTCTCTCTCAAGACAAAGTACAAGAGCTCTCATAGCACAAAGGGGGATTGTGTCTTTCTATTATGAGAAATTACCTTATATACAACTGGCCCTTATTCACACTTGGGCACCCAAAACTTACCAACTAAGGCCTTGGGTGGCCAGTATCTCATAATACACGACTTTTATAGTGACTTTGCATAACACTTATTAATGTCCTCAAATGGAGGAGCATATTTGTTAATCCAAAATGGGGTTAACATCCCTCCTACATGATGTAGGTTCTGTCTCAGAACCTATTACCGAGGTCGAAAGACCGGGTCACCGAACTCATGTCTATAGAAGTTGCAAGGTGATTGAAGCTTTTTTAGGGTTCTTCTAAAGGCTGCGTGTGATGTTCAAAACCCGGTGTGTCAACCATATCTTCAAATGTAATGTGCATGTAACCTGGAGATACCTTAGGCGATGATAGTATAGCATCATGCCTCTTTCATCAAGACCTGTGCTCATGTCGAAGCAGAGCTGCTCAGCTACAAATCCATTATATCATTCCTTAGGTTGCTCTATTAGGACCACTATCAGCTTTAGAAATCTGACTGTTGCCATGATATCTGGATCTGGAATACGGTTCCAAACTCGTATCCAAAGTGAGCATTTGCTGCTTTGACTTGCAATACCTAGAAATGTTGATGATGCAAACTACAGAAAATTATAACAAACATGAGAATCTTGATGCTTGGCATCATGGAATTGTAATGGGGTTAGCCTCCGCTTGATAGGCATGTATAGTGGATAAACCCTTTGGTTTGGTGGGGAGCACTGTTATTACTGACTATATTAAGGAATTGTTAGATATTCCTTATGCTGCCATTCTGGTTGTATACCAAAATCCTCAATGCGGGGATCCGTATCATATGATGGCCGTGTGACCCCCCTTGTGTGAACGGGATTTGCTTTGCCCCACCTGCAGAAACAGTAACTAATCATGAATGTAACAATTTTGATCTTGAGCAGGTCCGCTATGTGGGGGTTTGCGAGCTTTGTATGTTTCGCCACATTTTCCCATAATGTACCTTCTCTTGTAATTGGTAACAGCTCCTCCAAATCGGGCATTGGTGCACGGAGAGGATAGGGCACATAAGGTTTTCGTCTTGATGTTATTGTAGAATAGGTGTCTGACATGATTCTTCGAGTTGGTTCAAACGGTGTGATTTGCATCAACACCTTAAACATTAGCTTTGGCTTCAATAAGGGGTTACCTACCCCCTGATAAGCCCTTCAAATTCTGCACATGACAAGGACTCAAGGATATGGATGTCAGTGAAAGGTTCAATTTCATCTTGTGGTTGAATAGGACGTTGTTATGGCTCACCCTAACCCTCCTTGAAACACATCAAAAAAGAGATTACCTAGTGAACCGCAATTGTCGTCGTGTGAGGATCTTTCCAATGGCTGAGCTCGTAAACTTTGAGGTCTCCAAGCTCTACAACTCCTTGAGAAGCAATTCCACCACGTCTCCCACGAGCATTGTCACATCGCCCCGTTGCACACTATGGGTCCTCATCCTCCTCTCACCTCACTTCACTCACACACACTCTCGCTAGAATGTATTAGGGAGAGAGATTAGTAAGAGGATTAGCAAGAGCAAGATTCAATTGCACAATGGGATAATATATTGTATTATGAGAGAAATTCACTTATATACATGGCCATAAGTGTTTACACTCACTTAAACTATGGCTGGCCGGGCACTTTAAGGTCATAAGTGGCCTAATGCAATGACTACTCTCATAATATATCCATGGAAGTACATCACTTAGGACTTCATCCTAACTTGCTACCACACGCTCTTGAAGCAGGAATCTCCATAAATACTCCGTAACACCATTACGGGCGCCCGTCCAAGTTGTAGCTTTGGACACTATTGCTTTATATCTTGAATGTATGACCCTTTGGTGTATCTACCATGACTCCTTGATGTAAGATAATGGCGGTAGCTCTTGTTAATCCTAGAATTGGGTTAATAGACGTATCTCGTGAAACAGCCATGGGTGGAGACAGATTGATTGCCGGTATCTCCTCAAAGAGGCAAGAGTGTTAATGGGAAAATCGAGAGGGGTAGAATGTATGTGAGAGAAAATATAGTTTGCCTCAGTTTTGTTAGTAGGAGTCACACTCAGGAAGGGGTTTAGTAACTTACTTGCGATAGAAGAGAACACTGGATAGGTAGTTGGAATGGATGAGCCTTGTGTTTCTTCCTGACCCTCACCTGAACTTGGGGGTGGGGGCATGGGCTTGTTAATTTTCATGAATTCTTGGAGATCAGTGAGATCTTATGTATTTATGTTAGGATATTCAATATGTGTTTTATCAAAGTTATAAACCACATTAGTCATCATTGACTCCAAATGCTTATGGATATTGTGGTAAAGTTTAATAATACCAAATCGTAAAGTTTATGGATATTGTGGTAAATTTTATGGATATTATGGGTAAAGTTTAATAATACCAAATGGATGATAAAGAGTGGACTTTGAAAGATTTAGATGGTGCATATCATAAACTTCTAACCATCCATTGGCTGATGATCCATTGATAGCTGCGTGCAACCACCTCGTAGTTGGCCGGTGTTGTGGTGGGTATATCATCTGGCATAAACATGTCAAGTTTGTTGACACTGTTATCCAAGATGTCAAAATTTTGTAGCACCCAACACCAACTATAGAGGTTAAGCACGATGGGATGTAAGGGGTAAAAAAAGATATCAGTTGAATCAGTTAGTACTAAATCCCCCCGAAAGATATCAGTTGAATCAGTTAGTACTAAATCCCTCCCGAATCAGTTAGTACTAGGATTGACATCTCTTTCTATATTTTGGTGAATTAGTGTTAAGTACTAGGATCGACATCTCTTTCTATATTTTGGTGAATTAGTGTTAAGTCTCCTAAATTGAGGTTTTTTGTTAGGTTAATCTCATATTAAAGAAGAGAGAGGGTTAATGTAGATAGAAACAAAGTTAGTGTTTGTGGAGGGGCCTGAGGAGTCATTAACAAAACGAACCTACCTCTGAGGCTCGTTTGTCGCAATTCATATGTTGCTCCGTTCTCTCAATCCTTTCCCTGATGGCCAGCTGGCGTTCTAATTCTTGAATCCTTGAGTCTTTGGTTGAGAAAATGTCAGAGATAGCAACCTCACGTACCATTCTAGTAGCGTCTAACTCTTCATATCTCCTGGTAGCCACTTCTTGTGCCCTTCTTATAGACGCTTTTAGTGCATTAGCATCTTCAATCTTCTTTAGTTGTGCTCCTCTTCTAATATCTGGCTCTTTCTCAGCTATTTTTGCTGATTGATATGGTCAAGCTCTTGCTTGTGGTGGCTGGCCAGCATCTGATCCATTTTCAAATATCTTGTAGTGATTACCTCATTTAAAGCTTTAATCTTCTCTGCATGGGCTTAAAGCTTTAATCTTCTCTACATCTGATCCATTTTCAAAGATCTTGTAGTGATTACCTCATTTAAAGTTTTAATCTTCTCTGCATGGGCTTTGTTTAATTATTCCATTTTAGTTTGAAGGTTAATCACTTTTTGTTTAGCTGTAGCCCCACGACTTCAGTTAGGGTAGTGATTTGCTTTGTAAACCCTTCTTCTTTGACTTGGAACATGGCATGAGCTTCTTTAAGCTATTGTGAATGTTGCCCTTCTTGTGTCACCCTTCTTCTTTGACTTGGAACATGGCATGAGCTTCTTTAAGCTATTGTGAATGTTGCCCTTCTTGTGTCTTCTTCAGCTCCATGTTATCTTTGATCATTTAAACTACAGTTTTTCTTAGCATTTGGTTGTGCCCTTCTAACACTTGGTATCTTGCCTCTTGTTCTTCCATGGCCTTCAAGATTTTCTCTGTGTGTAGTAGCATCGGTTGTAGCCATTTTCTCCTTCAGCTTTTGCACTTGGTTTGTAGCTTCCTGTACTTGCTTCCATAGGGTGGCCTCCTGTCCTGGAGCATGTGAGTAGTAAGTAAGTGATGTTGAGATATTGAGCTGATCTAGTGAGGCGGTGGACACTGACCCGCCTGGGGAATAGACCCCACTTACACCACTGGCATGGTTGGTGAGATCATGGGTGATATGCGGCCAGTGGGATGACAGCAAGCTATGTGTGACAGTCATTCTAAAGACTGGCATAGTTATAGTGCCAGGTCATTTAGTTGGGTTCACACTATAGAGAACCCTAGTATGTACTTGGTTGAGTACCTTTTCATATTGTATGTACTCTTATCTTTGTATATGGTGTGTTGAGTGTTGGGTGAAGAAGAAGATTTTCAACCTCTCACCTTGTGTGTTCTCTTTTAGGGTTTTGTGAGTGTGTGTGTGCTTGCAAGAGCTCAAGCTCTCTTCTCCCGTACATCTTTTCATGGTATCAGAGCTTGGTTCATGCTAAGGGCTGAGCTAAGCGGTACGAGGGTAAGAGCTTCATCTACTCTTCCCTATTTGTGTTGGCGAGACTATACCCTTGTCGGGAGCTCTACGGGAGGCACCGGCAACAAACGATCTTTGATTGAGGAGCTTTCTTCGTAGGAGTAAATCTATAGGACAACTATACTATCCTATTGGCCAATTATTCGGGCCAAAAATGCGATTCGAGCGCGTTAGGACCTCCGTTTTTCGGAAAGCATGCGATTTCGAGCACTGCGGGGATAAGTCATCGATTCTCTGCAGAACTCTGTTTTAAGAACTGCACGAAGACAGATTGGTTGTGCAGACATTGTGTGTGCTACAAGGAGGTCAACAGTTGCCATTGGGTGTATGTATGCACATTGAGGTCACTGGTTGTGACATTTGAGTCTAGTACAGTACCGCTGCAGAAAATACAGCAGTTTGTGTAGGACAACAAACCAGAGTGCTGTTTTAGGTAAATTTGTGTGTCTGGCAAGATGTCAAATGATGGCATAAACCAGATTGTTGCTGAGAAGCTTGATAAGAACAACTTTCATACTTGGAGGTTCAGGTTGACAAATTTCCTGATGGGAAAGGGTTACTGGGACTACATGGAAGGTGAGCATGAAGAGGCATCAGAGATACCGGAGATCAATCCGACTACTGTAGATGTGAAAGACTTCAAGGATTGGAACCAAGGAGAGCCAGAAAAGTTATGTATTGGCTCTCTATCAGTATACAAGACACCATGATTGGGCACATATATACAGGATGCCAAGTCCCCCAAGGAGGCGTGGGACACCTTGGTAAAACTCTATGAAACGAATACTAAGGCACAAAAGATACAGTTAAAGAATGAACTTCATACTGTGGAGAAAAAGAGTATGTCTGTGAGAGTGACTATGCATTGAAGATCAAGGGTATTGTGGAATCCTTTGCATCTATTGGTGTTTCAGTAGATGATGATGATAAGGTGGAAGTCTGTCTATGTGGTCTCGGGCCACAATACAAGGCGTTCAAGACGTCTATTCAGACTCTGGAAAACATTCCCAATTTCACAAATTTGGTGTCTATGTTGATTATAGAAGAGAAGAGCTTGGGTGAAGACCAACGGTCTTCATAAAACAAAAATAGTTCAGAACAACAGGCCTTCTACACAAGTTTAGGAAGAGGACGAGGTAGAGGAGGCCATGGACGTGGCCAAGGAGTTGGCCGAACAGGTAATCAGAATTATGGCCAACAGCAAAACAACAACAATAGTCCCAGAATTATGGCCAGCAGTAGCAACAACAACAACAACAACATGCAGGTGGAAGAGGCCAATTTCAGAGGCAGGGGGAGTCAAAGAGGTCGTGGAAATTGGCAAAGGCAGTATAATGATACACGTGGATGCTTTTATTGTGGTAAGCCTCGACATGTGCAGGCAGATTGTTATAAGAAGCATGCTGACATGCAAAATGGAAAATTGCAGCAAAACAACTATGCATCCTTGAGCAGAAACAATGAGGATAATGAAAGGTTATTTGTTATGCAGCATGTCGTTAATGCCATGTCTGAAAATATTGAAGCAGTACATAAAGATGATGCATGGTACGTTGATTCAGGTGCTTTGAACCACATGACAAGTCATGGGGAGTGGTTCAAGGAGATGAAAAAACTTGAAAGACCAGGTTTTGTGGAAACATTGGATGACACTACTCATCCAATTGCCCATGTTGTTGGAGATGTGCCATTGTCTATGCAGGATGGCAAAGTGAAGTACCTTGCAGATGTACTTCATGTTCCCAACATAACAAAGAATCTAGTTTCAGTTGGCCAGATGATTGAGTAGGGTTTGCAGGTTTGGTTTAACCCTAATAGTTGTTATGTTGAAGACTTTAAAGACAAGTGCAGGTTTGGTTTAACCCTAATAGTTGTTATGTTGAAGACTTTAAAGACAAGTGCAGGTTAGTTGCAAAAGGCAATAGAGTGGGCAGAATGTTTACATTGAATGTAAACATGCCTGAAGTGAGTGCTGCGATGTTTGCAAATGGTTCAGGAATTGTTACAGACATAGACATTTGGCATAAAAGAATTGGACATGTGAATGTGCAGAGAATGAAGTCTATGCAGACTAAAGGAATTGTGACAGGGCTCCCAAAGTTTAAAGTTGAAGGTATGCAAAAAATATGTGAAGCATGCCAATTTGGAAAGCAAACAAAGCATGTATTTCCACATGATAGAAATGTGAGTAGAAATGCACTAGATGTTGTGCATTCAGATGTATGGGGTCCTACGAAGACCATGTCTATGGGAGGCTGCAGGTATTATGTGACATTTATTGATGACCACACAAGGAAAGTGTGGGTATAGTTCATGAAGGAGAAGGGTGAGGTGTTCACTCATTTTCAGAATTTCAGAGTTATGGTTGAAAATCAAATAGGGAAATATGTAAAGTGCCTAAGGTCAGATGGAGGGGGAGAGTACTTCTCCAATGAGTTCTCTGAATTTTTGAAGAAGAATGGTATTCGGAGATAGTTTACATGCAGATACACTCCGTAGCAAAATGGAGTTGTTGAGCGAAAAAACAGGCACATTGCTGAGATTGCGCGAGCATTGATGGGAGAGAAGAATATGCCACATAGATATTGGGCTGAGGCTGAGGCTGAGGCTGTTTCTACAATAGTTTACATCATTGATGGGAGAGAAGAATATGCCACATAGATATTGGGCTGAGGCTGTTTCTACAGTAGTTTACATCATGAACATGACTCCAACTATAGCCATACATGATGTAACTCCAGAGGAGAGGTTTACTGGCAAAAAACCTAATTTGTCTCATCTGAAAGTCTTTGGATTCATTGCATATGTGCTTGTGCCAGATGAGCTGAGAACTAAGCTGGATTCAAAAGCTGAAAAATGTGTGTTTATTGGATATTCCCTTGAGCAAAAGGGATACAGGTGTTATAACCCTGCTACACGTGAGTTGAGGGTAATCCGGGATGTTGTTTTTGATGAGATGAGCAGCTGGTATGCTGAAGCTGTCGGGGCTCATGTGAGTGGAAATGTGGTTGCACAGAATACAAGTCAGTAATCACACTCTTTGAGTGGACCAAGAGAGTCCTCATCTAGTGGTTCAGTTGTTGATAGACTATGGAGTGGCAGGCTGCGTCATAATACCAGTCCTGCAAATGTGATTAGTACATAACATAAAGGCAAAGAGAAAGTGGTTGAGCCCCTTAGTATGCCTGACATTTCTATAGGGCATTCTCATGTTGATGGAGAGTCTAGTGGCTCAGAGATGAGCCTTGATGAGGATCTTGGGATACCAGCTATGAGAACACCTGGTGTAAAGAAGGCTATGCAAGCCACCATGAATGCAAAGCTGCGAAGATTTGGGAGAGTGAAGAATCTTGTGCAGAGGTTTACCTATGATGGTTATGTGGCACATCACTATGCATACATGGCAAAAGTTGTGCAGGTTGTAGAGCCCACATGCATTGATGAGGCTGTTGGAAATGTGTGTTGCAAGAAAGCTATGGATGAGAAGATGGATGCACTCTATGGAAATGAGACTTGGGATTTAGTGCAATTGCCTGAAGGCAAGAAAGCCATTGGATGCAAGTGGGTGTACAAAGTAAAACATAACAGTGATGGAAGCATAAGCAGGCACAAGGCTAGATTGGTAGCCAAAGGATATGCACAGACATATGGCATTGATTATGAGGAAACTTTCAGCCCAGTTGCCAAGATGGAAACAGTGAGAGTTGTGATAGCAGTGGCTGCATCAAAGCATTGATCTTTACATCAGATGGATGTAAAGAATGCATTCTTACATGGGGATTTGCAGGAAGAGGTGTATATGTTGCAGCCACCTGGTTATGAGGATGTGAGTCACCCCGAGCATGTTTACAGGTTGAAGAAAGCCTTGTATGGCTTAAAACAAGCACCAAGAGCATGGTCTGACAAGTTTTTTGAATATCTTGTCACTATTGGCTTTCATGTACCCAATGCAGATTTCTTGCTGTATGTGAGACAGTGATAGAGGGGTTGTGCTTGTTGTCATCTATGTAGATGACCTGATCATTATTACGGGGGACCATGATGCAGAGATCTTTGTTGATGTAAAGATCTTGCTTAGATAGAAGTTTGAGATGAAGGATCTGGGGGAGCTCAGATATTTCTTGGGCATTGAGGCGATTAGGTCACCACATGGTATTGGATTACTGCAGAGAGAGTATGGCTTAGACATGTTGTCCAAGTATGGTATGACAGGCTATAAGCCTATCTCAGTGCTGCCATTGGATCAGAATGGCAAGTTGAGTGCAAATTCAGGAGAGATTTTGGAGGATCCTACTATGTATAGGCGCATAGTAGGAAGCTTGATCTACATGATGATCACCAGGCCATATTTGAGCTATGCTGTTGGGTTGGTGAGTTAGTTTATGCAAGTTCCTTGAAAGCCGCATTTGGATGCATTGAGACGCATACTGAGGTATGTGAGGTCTACTTTGCATTGTGGACTATTTTATGAAACTGGGATAGAGATATGTGTACATGGGTACACATATGCTGATTGGGCTGGTAGTATCTCAGATAGAGGATCTACTAGTGGCTTCATGTTTTCTTTGGGGAGTGCTGTTGTGACTTGGAGCAGCAAGAAGCAGCCTATGGTTGCTCTATCCAGTACAGAGGCTAAGTACAGAGGTGCTGCTATGGCAGCATGATGTGAGGTAGCTTGGTTGAGAAAGCTACTTGCAGATTTGGGTCTATCAGTGGATAGACAAGTTGCCATTTTCTGTGGTGACAACATTAGCAGTATACAGGAACCCAGTTTTTCATGCCCGCACGAAGCATATAGAGGTCCACTACCATTTTGTCAGAGAGAAGGTTTTGGCGAGAGACATTGACCTTGTTTATGTCAGCAACACACAGGATCAGGTCGCTGACATCTTCACCAAAGCATTGGGTACAGAGAAGCTCCGCAGATTCAGGGCTTCGCTTGGTGTACATGAGATGGAGTTGAGCTCGAGGGGGTGTTGAGATATCGAGCTCATCTAGTGAGGCAGTGGACACTGATGACCCGCCTGGGGGATAGACTCCACACTTACACCACTGGCATGGTTAGTGAGATCATGGATGATATGCGGCCAGTGAGATGACAGGCTATGTGATAGCCATTCTAGAGACTTGCATAGTTATAGCGCCAGCTCATTTAGTTGGGTTCACACTATAGAGAACCCTAGTATGTACTTGGTTGAGTACCTTTTCATATTGTGTGTACTCTTATCTTTGTATATGGTGTGTTGAGTGTTGGGTGAAGAAGAAGAAGATTTTCAGCCTCTCACCTTGTGTGTTCTCTTTTAGGGTTTTGTGAGTGTGTGTGTGCTTGCAAGAGCTCAAGCTCTCTTCTCCCCTCCTGCATCTTTTCAAGTGATAACGCAATACCATTTGCTCTTGTTTCTAGATAGAAGTGCTTGTGGAGGCTGCACCTTCTATTTTGTTGAATGGTAATTGTAACAAGCTATCGAGGCCCTCCATTGTCTCATGTAAGAAGCGATCAGCCTCTATGTTATGCAAGAAAGAATCTTAAGTTTATTGGGCCTTCATCTTCCAGTTGTTGGCGCTTGTTTGGGCTTGGAGGTTCTTCTTCTCTCTTTCTTTTATTAGCTTCTTGGTCTTTTTCTGTGGCCTCTAGATGTGTGGATGTAGCCTCTTCATTCCTTTTGTTAACATCTTTTTGTGGCACTACTTCCTCTAGGGCTTTCTCTGCACCAATCTACGTTAAAGTTGGTTGATCTGAGAGAATAGAGTCACGGAGTGGTGAGAGGTTCTTGAATGCCATTTGTGCCAGGCTGGCAAGGGGCGTGTGAAGAGGTAACTCTGAAACTGTGCTTACTAGTAGATCGGGAAGTTTCATTCCCCATGCTTTGTGCTACTCCAACACCAGCTAATATGATGCAATATCTTGTGCTATTTCTGTGTCCAAGCGCTGGGATTCAAATGATCAAGCACTTCTGCACAAGGATAATGAAACCTTCAATTTCATGTGTCCACATAATAGCATAGAGTGTGGGGGTAAATCGTGCCTAAAGATGGCACATAGGCCATCATGTTTATCTAGAAATAGTTCACTAGCTTAGAGGTGCTATAAGGAACTCTTTCCAGATAAACACAATCATATAAGGAACTCTTTCCAGATAAACACAATCACCTACCATCTATCACCTTTATGCATGTTTTACCCACACTTTAGGCTTTTAATGTGGTGACATGTGTAAGATTCCTCCCCCAGCCTCTCAGGATGTCCAGTATCTTCCCCTGTAATCAAATCCCTCTTTAGAAATATAAAAGATCTTGTTTCTACCAGCCTAGAGAGAGAAAATATTCTAGAAAGAGAATATTTAGATCTTAAATATTTTTGGATAGAAAAATACCTCATCTTATTAAAATAAGTTCCCCTGAAACAGAAGTTCAAAAAGATTTTCAGAAGGTGCATTAGAAATTAAGTATAATCTGTTCAAGAGGCATTATCCTAGGGGTGAAGATTTTTTTGAAATTTTAAATTGAGGTTCCTATGGACCAATAAGATTCATCCAAATGTAGGGAGGAGATAAATAGAAGAATAAAAGAAAAATCTCCCAAAAATGAGTAAATACTCACATAAGATGAGGACAAGGTTAATAGTTAAAAAGAGAGATATTTAGGTGAAATGATGCATTTTTGACACCTCAGTATGGGGAAATTTCCCTCATGAAGCAGGCGCCTATTTCACATGCTTGAATGAGTTTTAAACTCCCAAATAATGAGATATTTTTATCTCTCCTCTCTCCTGTTTCAACTAGATCCAAAAAGTGAGCAAAACTGACCTAAAAATGGTCAAAAATTGACCAAACTGATCTGGAAAATTCTAGAATCAGTTTGCTTGGTTAGAGGCTCACTTTTTCCTATAAATAGAAGCCCTCCCCTTTGTTGAAACTCAATAGTGTTTTTGCACTGTTACCCTGCCTCTCCCAAGTGCCAAAAACAATGAATTTTACTCATAATTCATTAGTTTTTGACCTTCCCTATTGTCAATGTAAGTTGGAGATTCTTCTCTTTTCTATTCTTTTATGGTTTTTATGATTTTTTTAATGATTTTTGTCATTGAAAATGATGTTATGCCTCATTGCAAAAAAGGCATTCCCCTCTCTTCTCTAATAAATCCAACCATTCTTTATCCTAGGTGACTGATTAATGAATAAAATCAAGTTTTTCATAATGTTTCTCTTAAATAAGTAGAAAAATGTTACTTTAGAATGATTTAAATACTCTTGATGCATTTCTAATTAATTTAAGAGACTTAAAATTGAAAAATGGTCAGCCATACAAATTGAAAAATGGTCAGCTATACAAAGGAGGTTATGGCAAAATTTTTCAAAAATTTGAAAATAAGTATTATCTTTCATTATTCTAAAAGAGTAATCCTTATGATTTCTATATTCTAAAGTGTCATTTTCATGCATAGAAGATGCATTTTGATTATTTGTATAAAAGAAATTTTAAATTAGTTTTATTATAAAAGTATTACTTTCATTATTATTGATTTTTATGCATAAAAGTATGCATAAAAGATTATTTTTTTATTATAAAAGTGTTACTTTTATCATATTTGATTTTCATGCATAGAAGTATGCATAAAAGATTTTTTTTAATTATAAAAGTGTTACTTTTATCATATTTGATTTTTATGCATAAAAGTATGCATAAAAGATTATTTTTTTATTATAAAAGTGTTACTTTTATCATATTTGATTTTCATGCATAGAAGTATGCATAAAAGATTATTATTTTTATTATAAAAGTGTTACTTTTATCATATTTGATTTTCATGCATAAAAGTATGCATAAAAGATTACTTTTTTATTATAAAAGTGTTACTTTCATCATAAATGATTTTATGCATAAATTAGATGCATAAAAGAAATTCTTTTATATAAATAAATACGTAAAGAAATCTTATATCAAAAATAAGAATTCTCTTGTATTCTATAAATAGATATGAGGATGTGAAACGAATCAGATTGATGAAAATGAACGAGGAATAGATGGAGATGTATGTATGTGAAGGAATGGATGTAGTTATATATATGTGAAAGAAATGATGTAGATGTATGTATGTGAAGGATGTATGTGAAAGGAAAGATGTATGTGAAAATGAATGTATGGATGTAGATATGGATGTAAGAATGGAAGTAGATATGGATGTAAGAATGTGAATGTATGTGAATGTGAATGTGGATGTGTGAATGTGGATATGGATGTGGATGTATGTGAATGTGAATGAGGGAAATGGATGATGAGATGTAATGTAAATTAAGAAAGATAGGAATGGATGTTATGTGAAGTGAATGAATCTGATGTGATGGGATGGAAAAATGATGTATCTGGTCAAGAATGGATACACATATGATTTGGATTTGGATTAAGTAATATGGATTGATGTGGAACAATCTGGAAAGATGTGAGTTCAATATAGAAACTGTATTTGTGACCTCTTTGTAAATGACTGTTTTATGTCAAGAATGCTGGGGAAGCATTTTGGCCGTCTTGTGACTAAGGTCGTGGAGACCTTACTGATAAAGTTGCAACTGCTGGACGGAGAGTCATTGGAGGACATCTCGCGTAGCAAGGTCGGCCGAGGTCTTGACCAGCCTCGGTTCGATTTAAATGGTGAGCTTCCGCCGGTACGGTGGATGAGGGACCAAGGAAGCGGCCTATGAGTGAAGCGCTAGGTGACCTGCGAAGGATCCTAGAGGGTGCTGACCATGCGGTGCGGGTCGCCGAAGATACCTGCACGTGCGTCGTGGAAGATATTGGAACAAGGAGTAAGAGTTATTTTCTGAAACCGGGCATGAATCTGGTTGATTGACCTTGTTGGTCCTCAATGGATGAGTCCATGGCTCTTTTATATAGGAACTATTGAAAAGGCCCCTGAGTGGACAGGTGGTGAGCGTTCTGGTTGGCCAATGATGCCATAGATACTCCAATGAAGGAATGATTGGAAATAAAGACTCAACCAGAGATTTTGAGGATTGTGATCAGTGACACAATGGTTTCATTAAAGGATTGTTTTAAAGATAGTTGATGCTGAGAATAAGGCAATTTCATATTGGGTGTGTAAGTGGTGTGACTAGTTTATGTTTACATGAACATCCGGCTAAGGGGCCTGGGAACTCTTTTCCCTGGTACCCGGGACAAAACCTAACCAAATTCTAAATTGGATCCCATCACTACAGTGGTTGGGTGGTTGGCTAACCCATGGGACTGGGGTTAGGCTGGACTGATGGATCCGTAAATCGAGACTCAATTTTTGTTTAGTTCGATAGATGAAGTAAATCCCGGACAAAAATTGTTCTATGGCAACAGCTGTGCCTCTCGATGAGGAAAAAAGCGTTGGTCTCTATGATCCAAGTGCAATCTGTCCCTTGATCTGACTATGGAACTTACGAGTTCGGTCAAATCAGTTGAGTTAAATAAGGCTTTTGACTACGTTAGGGAAAAGTTATCTTGGTGGAATCGCCCATGCTTTCCGAGAAAGAGAAGTTTTTCCGAGTTCGGTTTGGAAGAATCGAGGAATTAGTCACCTATATCCGTGGGAGAATTTTCCATGTTGCACCAAGTTACTTACGGAAGTATGCATACACTCCAGGAACACTTCGGGGTAAACACCCATCCGAATGGGTAGGGTCGAGGGTTCGGCATTCAGGCCGTAACATTAGTTAAGCAGAACAAAAAAAAGATTTTTCCTCTGTTCACCCTAAATGCTACGCATGGTAAAGTGCTCTCCTGGATAGTCTCCTCTCACTCGGCTCACCAACCTGAACTTTCATTGTTACGGTTTCAGATATTCAATTGGATGGTTCCCAGCTTTTCGTATGGGGGTTCTCATACGGCATAAGTGACAGAGTGGTATTTGTTTCCTTCTTGCCGTAATCACCATTTGTTCGACGAAATCGCCCGAGGTCGAGTGCCCGGTACGTGGTACGCCTGCGTGGTGGGCGAGGCCCCGAGTGTGGGACCCTGCCCCGCGCAAGATGTGCTACTTCCGCTGCTAGCACCCCGAATCCGTTGCGCGGTGGGGACAGGGATCTTACAGTTGGTATCAGAGCTATTTGGCTAATGAGGATCAACCGAGAAGCCAAATATGTCAAAAATTTATCAAGAAGCACTAAAAGGTTGTAATTGTGTGAAAAAAATTCATACAATTTGATATTCAAACTCAAATTCGTAAATTGGTAATTGGGTCTTCAGACAGAAGCACCGCAATTGTATGGAATCCTTGACTTTCTTGAGGCCTAGACATGATGGTATTTACCTTATAGTTCCAAGAACCATGACTACCCGTATATACCGAGGGTATAACTATAGCTCTTTACTGGCAGTATATACGAGTAAATCTAAGACTTGAAATTATAAGCATTAATGCTATCCAGATGATGAATTCGAATGTGGTTGATAATATGATTTTTAAATTCTGGTTGTGAACTGATGAATTGATTTGAATTCTGATGATGATCCCTGAAAATTGGTTGAAATGTAATAAGCTGAGCGAAACCACAATGAGGATGAATGGGACGAGTCCCTGTGATGATGTTCTTAACTGGAATGATGTTAATGACTTCAGCCAATCACTATGAGATTAGTGGATTGTGCTGGCAGATTGCTACTGTTAACTTTTGATCAGTGGATCAAGTTAAGGGAGGATAAATTAAAAATCTGAAAAATTGAAATCCCCATGGAGGACTGTTCAGCGATGGAAAAATTCAGTCTAATGGACCATTATTGTGATAAAGATATTAATGAGATATTCTGAATGAATTGTTATCTGATAATGCGTTTTATATGAGTATCTTCATCCCTTGATTCTGTGGAGAGCGGACCTATTTAGAGAACCTCGGAATCAATTGAATCAAAATTCGGATTGAATCATGAATAAAGAGACTTAACAAGAATTTTCGTATTGATAGGAACATGGACCGAGGTCGTCGTGGTAGAAATGTTAGCCCCCAACTCAATGAAGAAGAGCTCGACCTCGATGTTCATAAAACTCTTCATAGTTCGCAGCCTGGACCTTTCAAGGGTGAAGGGGAAAACTTGGGCGAGACTGTGGAGAAGTGGATCGAATCAATGGAAGAATACTTCGATGTCACCGGTTACAATGAGAAGAGCAAAATGGCTCTTGCAAGGCTGAAGATAGTGGAGACAGCTAGAGTGGTGTGGAGAAACCACTGTGAGACAAATCGTCTTGACCGAAATATCCAAACCTGGACCGATCTCAAGGCTTACCTCAGAAAGAGATTTTGTCCCCCAGACTTTCTTGAAATTAAGATGAATGAGTTCTTGGAACTAAAGTAGGAAAACCGGTCAATTGAAGAGTACCATCAGGCTTTTGCCCTTCTCCTTAAATATTCCCCTCAATTGGATGAAGAGCAACTGATGGCCAGGTTCATTCGGGGAATGAACGAGCCATTAGATACTTTAGTCAAGAATGCCAAACCTATTTCCATGGCCGAAGCAGTTCGGATGGCGAAGGATTTCGCCAAAGCCTTTGATGTCAAAGTCCCGCCAAAGCCAGGCACCATCACCTTTCAAAAGGTTTTTATTCCCAGAAGGTGATTCCAACCTTCCTCCGCCTAAGAGATATCAGGGTCAAGCCCAGGATATGGGAAGTTCCAGAATGGAAGAAATGTCCTTTTCTTGAAACTCAACCCCCTGGAATTCAACTTCATAAATTCCACCCTTGAACAAGAGAGTGAAATGTTATGACTGTCAAGGGTTTGGACATCGCAGCATGGATTGCCCAACTCCTTTTGGATCAAGGTTTTCAGGGCAAGAAAATCAGGGATCAAGATTCCGGACTCCAGTCCCTTCTGTCCAGAGTAATCACGATTCTATCCGCCAAAATCAGGGAAATCCCAGAGGTAGACCCTCTATCCAACTTGCAGTTTCAACCCAAAGTAATGCAACACCTAGGGGAAGTCAAAGAGAGTTGTTCCCAAATCGGCCGTCCACTTCCAAGGCAGTAACGCTGGAAGTGATTAAAGAAGAAGAAGATGAAAGAGATCATACTCCACCTGCGAGATGAGGACATCTCGCATTTTTTAAGTGGGGTAGAATGTAAGATTCCTCCCCCAGCCTCTCAGGATGTCCAGTATCTTCCCCTGTAATCAAATCCCTCTTCAGAAATATAAAAGATCTTGTTTCTACTAGTTTTGGCTTAGAGAGAGAAAATGTTCTAAAAAGAGAATATTCAGATTTTAAAAATTTTTGGATAAAAAAATACCTCATCTTATTAAAATAAGTTCCCCTGAAACAGAAGTTCAAAAAGATTTTCAGAAGGTACATTAGAAATTAAGTATAATCTGTTCAAGAGGCATTATCCTGGGGGTGAAGATTTTTTTGAAATTTTAAATTAAGGTTCCTATTATGGACCAATAAGATTCATCCAAATGTAGGGAGGAGATAAATAGAAGAATAAAAGAAAAATCCCCCAAAAATGAGTAAATACTCACATAAGATGAAGAGTTGACTAAGGACAAGGTTAATAGTTAAAAAAGAGAGATATTTAGGTGAAATGATGCATTTTTTATGCCTCAGTATGGGGAAATTCCCCTCATGAAGGAGGCGCCTATTTCACATGCTTGAATGAGTTTTAAACTCCCAAATAATGAGATATTTTCATCTCTCCTCTCTCTTGTTTCAACTAGATCCAAAAAGTGAGCAAAACTGACCTAAAAATGGTCAAAATTTGACCAAACTGATCTGGAAAATTCTAGAATCAGTTTGCTTGGTTAGAGGCTCACTTTTTCCTATAAATAGAAGCCCTCTCCTTTGTTGAAACTCAATAGTGTTTTTGCACTGTTACCCTGCCTCTCCCAAGTGCCAAAAACAATGAATTTTACTCATAATTCATTAGTTTTTGACCTTCCCTCTTCCAAAAGATTGGTGGCCACTCTTGTTTCCAAACAAGAGTAGAACCCTCAAACTATCAAGCCAAAGGAAAGCTCTTAAATTGTCAATGTAAGTTGGAGATTCTTCTCTTTTCTATTCTTTTATGGTTTTTGTGATTTTTGTCTTCTCTACATTGCAAATGATGTTATGCCTCATTGCAAAAGGCATTCCCCTCTCTTCTCTAGTAAATCCAACCATTCTTTATCCTAGGTAAATGATTAATGAATAAAATCAAGTTTTTCATAATGTTTCTCTTAAATAAGTAGAAAAATGTTACTTTAGAATGATTTAAATACTCTTGATGCATTTAGAATGATTTAAATACTCTTTAGAAAAATGTTACTTTAGAATGATTTAGACTTTAGTGAAAAGATCTGCCACATTATCTTGTCTACTGCAATATACCATATTAATCTCTCCTACATGGAGCCTCTCTCTACTATAGTGATAATGCACTTTAATGTGCTTGGTCATAGCATGAAAGATAAGATTCTTTGCAACTACCATTGGAGTGAGAATCGGAGTAGGGGTGTCTCAAGGGACACAAATATCCTCCATCGATCTTCTCAACCATAAATATTCAATTGTCACACAATGAATGTTGCTCTGCATTCAACTTCATAGGACAATGTTGCCACATTTGATTGTTTCTTGATTAGCCAACATATGCACGAATCCCCAAGAAAGAAATAGTTTCCATATGTGGACTATTATGTATCATAATCTCCTCTACCCAATTAAAATCACTGAAGGCCTACAGTTGTAAATCACCCCCCTTGACATAAAACAATACAAGGCCTTGAGTGCCTTACAAGCATCGAAAGATAATAAAGACATTCACATAGCTCATGGGGGAAGGTTATTTTCCAGTACCATAGCCCTAAGTGTTTTAAGATCTTAGAAAATACAGATGTCAAGAACAAGCTGGGGTCTTCACAGAATGGCAAAGATCCTCCCCCGCACCATCAACCCACCACTATGTGTGGATTTTCTGAAGACCTATGATAGAAACACCAAGAGGGGTACAATCACAAAGGTGGATATGTCTACTGAGTAGGTCCTCATCATTGAAGAAAGGATACGAGAATCTCTGCAGTTACCCCCACCCATATTGACACATGTCCATACCATTAATCAGATGCCCATGGAGGACATGATGAAGAGGATTTCCTTCAACTCAAATGAAGAGGATTTCCTTCAACTCAAATGAAGAGGATTTCCTTCAACTCAAATGGAGAAGAATACAAGAATATAAGGGATGAGGTAGATGAGAAATCTTGTAGAGCAATGTCAATGCTCATGCAAGTAAAGCTATTGGGCGGGTATAACATGGTACCTCTCAACCACATAGCAAAAGTTCATGAGGAAAAATAGGAGGATTGGGCTTGGTAGATCCATCACAAGATGGAGAATTACCTCGAGTCACACAATCCAAGGTGTGTAATCCATATCTCCTCACCAAAGTACTTAGTCATGCACCGAATATTCCCATCCCCCAAGGCACCCAGGAGGTAGGATCCATGGAGCCTGCTACACTCATTTTAGAAGGGCTGCCAGGCTTAAAGGAAACAAAGGAGCTAATTCAAGAGCTAAAGGGTGGTAAGAAATCAAAGAAAGGTAAAAATATGCGAGGTAGCCTACAAAAATTAGAATCCGAAATGCAGTGTATAGAAGAAGGGGTGGCATAGGACATTGCATCTTTTCAACAGGTTCTAGAGCAAAAGGAGGCAAAAGATAAAGATAATAGTAGCTTGACAGCAAGAGAAATTCCAGAGTCAAAACAACAAACACCACCTTCTAGCCTTTCTCAAATGGTATTCACAAACCTTTCACCACTCTGTGACTATGTAATCTCGAATCATCCCACCTCCATGAAGATTGGTGCAACAGGCTCCAGTAGCACAACAAGTGCCACAAATGGATGAGGTTGAAAGGAATCAAGAGGCCACCTCACCACAAATGGATGAGGTTGAAAGGAATCAAGAGGCCACCTCACCACAAATGGATGAGGTTGAAAGGAATCAAGAGGCCACCTCACCACACAACCAGAAACTCAAGAGGCTCAAGAAGCAGAGATGAGGAAAAGAACTAATGAGACCACAGGTCCCAGTAAGAGTAGGCGATTGGAAGCAGAGATGAGGAAAAGAACTAATGAGACCACAGGTCCCAGTAAGAGTAGGCGATTGGAAGCTGAGGGCACAATTGAAGAAAAATCCTTCTTAATAAATCTCGACGCTAACCGCTTCCTCAAAGAGACCATGGAAGGCCTCGACACACTACTGGTGCACCAAAAAGAAGGCTCAACCTCCACAAGTGCAGATATTTGGACCCAAGAGCAAAGGGTATGGAGAAGTCACTTGCTTACCACTCACATGCTGCATGACAGGAATTCTGTAGTATGGAAACAAGTCCACAAGTCCACTGACCAAGTGAAAGCACTTAAGGAACAAATAGCAGCGATGGATGCCACACACAGAGAAGTGATCCTAAAGAGCTTAAAGGCAGCCAAGGAACATGAACCAAGGCTGCAGACCTTGGAAGGCAATAATAGATTCATCAGCAAGACCATAGTTCGTACCACCAAAGCAAATGAGGAGCTCAAGGTAAGATTAGAACAACTGCAAAAGGAAATGGTATATACCAAGGAGAAAGAAGTGCAATATACACAACAACTAAAGGAAGGAAATGCAACATTACAAGCAAAGGAAGATTGATATACAGGGAAAATCAACACACTCATTGAGGCCATTGCTCAAGTAGAACATAGAGTGGTAAGCCTTTAAACAGAAAGAGAGCAAATGAAAAAAAAACATGCTGATAAACTGAAAGCCCTCAATGAGGTAATCACGACAAAGTCCTAGGAAATAGATTAGATGCTGGTTAGCCACACCATCAATAGGTGCTTGAGCATG
Organism: Cibotium barometz; assembly: GCF_041138505.1. Taxonomy (NCBI): domain Eukaryota; kingdom Viridiplantae; phylum Streptophyta; class Polypodiopsida; order Cyatheales; family Cibotiaceae; genus Cibotium; species Cibotium barometz. The sequence continues at coordinate 16,249,176 of NC_141084.1, read as the reverse complement.
TACACCAAAAATTGACTACAAGCCAAAGCTTGGCAGCATAGGAGCGTCAAAGGCTATTTGAAGAGGCTAATGTTTAAGCCACAGCTTCCAAGATTGCAGCAGAGGAAGAAACAAGAAGATATGCAAAGCTAGCTACTGCTTGAGATGCACGGGAAGCCGCCATCTTCACACTACTAACCACCAAAGACTCAAGAATATAGGATCTGGAATGCTAGCTCGCCCTCCAACAAAGATCTCAACAACGAACTGACCAACTAGATAAATTAAGCTAACTCATCAAACACACCTCGGAGATAGGTTTGTTTTGCCAGTAAATCCTTGGGCTCCTCCTCAAACTCTAATATTGTTTTTATCTACACTAACCCTCTCTCTTCTTCAATATAAAATTAACTTAACTGAAGACCTCAATCAAGGAGACCTAGCCTTGATTCACCAAAATACAGAAAGGGATGCAAACCCAACCATAATAATGGGAATCCTATGGGGGGATATAGTTCTAACTAACCTAGCTGATATTTTCTTTTTCCCCTTACATCCCATAATGCTCAACCTTTGTAGTTGGTGTCGGGTGCTGCAACATTCACACATCTTGGATGACAATGTCGATAAACTTGACCTATTTCTACCAGATGATATCCCAATGACACCGACCAACTATGAGGTGGTTGCACAAAGTTACCAATGGGTTATTAGCCATGGCTAGATGCATGTGTGTGTGGAAGAGTGAGAGGTAGATTACCTTGCATTGTGGTGAGAGCGACTCTGTGGTGCCAGCATGGAGGTGGAGATTGGAGGAGTTGAGCTTCCAAAAGAGAGCTGGGAGCCTCAAGGGACGTGAGCTTGAAGCATTGGTAAGTACCCAATGATGGTTGTTGTCTATTTCTTATTCCGATTGTGAATGGGTAGAGTTCTCTCTTGGGAGGTGCGGTAGCCCATAGCAAAGTCCTTGCTATTTTTTCTTCTTCTCACTCTCCTTCCACTTCCAACAGTCCTCTAAAGTATGACTAGGTTTTCGAGAGTAATTGCATCTTTTCTTCTTCTCAATTGTCTCCTCTTTGGGATTAGTGTTATCTGATTGGGTTTGTGCTTTGCCATTAGGCTTAGCACAAGATAGAGCCCCGTATTTTCATTTACCACAATTGGAGGCAAAAAAGGCATGATCGAAAGAAAGCATATTGTTTCGATTAGAACGAGACTGCTCTTCTTGAAGTAGGAGAGCCACCAACTTATCAAAAGTATATAATGTTGTATTTTCCTTTATCAGGAGATGGAGTGTGGTAGGAAATCCTTAATAGGATTCAAGCAGGCCATTGGGGACAGTAAAGACAAGAGAACTATTCGTCATGGATGACATGTTGTCACTCACAACAGAGCTAATGTGGTACTATGCAACATCGATAGTTCTGAAATAGTAGGGTTGATGTTGACATGGCATTAGCAGATTTGAGTCGACAGGCATGTAAACTAACCTTGGCCAACTGTTGAAGTCGGAATGCGAAGCGCTAACTATTCAAGATAGGAATTGTAGATATAAAAATATACTTCTGAATGTAGATCAAAGTGTTGAATGCTAAAAGTCGAGAGCCAAACATTGAAAGCGAAGACTAAAGCGTGAATGATGAAGAATGAAATCTAGATAATGAATGAAAAAATCAAAGGACTGAGCTACAGATTAAGAAATACTGATTGACATACTTAAATGAACTGGCAAAGCGAAATCAACTGATGCAAAAGTCAAATGCCCAACAAGAATACTGAGAAGCCTACAATTCAAAGCTGATGGACATAGAAGTCCAATGTCAAAAGAAAACTGAATGACCGAACAACAGCAAGAGTAGTATCAACTAAAAACGTCTGTTGTTGAAATCTGAGAGAAGAGTTAGTGCGGGTTAAGCCTTGAATATATAGCAAAAAATGATGCCAATGTACAACAGAAGAAGGTAGAAACCCTAGATCTGAGAGAAAGTGTGTAGAGAGAGATCTTACCTAGAACATGCAACGACACTAATGAAATGAAGACTAGCAGAAGTGGCATAACAAAATGAGAGTTCTGTAATGCTTGCTGTGAAACTTGCACTGAGATAGTTTTTGGCAACCACCACCAAGAGCTTTGATTGAGAAGACAAACTCAAAACTCTAGGTTTGTCTTCAAGACAACACTGCTCTAATACCAATGTTAGATGTGAAAGGAGATGCTCTCCAAAGACTCACAGACAAGACATGCACACAAGCTCAAAGAGAAATAAAGATAGCAATAGCTGGAATGTACTTGATTAGATATGAGCGTGTGGAGTACAATGTACTAGTAGCCCTTAGAGGGAAATTGTGCCTGATAACACACTAGGGGTGTGTTCTCACAAGGAAAAAACCTTGCCAACAACACAGGGTAAAAAGTGCCTGCCGCCGTGAGCAGCTCTGTTCATACTTGAACTTCCTGGAGGTATAAGGCTAACATTTAACCCTCATTGGCCTCTCCAGCATTGACGCCATCCACCATTGTCAATAATCACTTAATTTGGCCATTGACATTAAAAATGCTGATATTGTATATTTTATGTGTGCGATCCCACTTGTCTATGAAAGATGCACCATGGGATTAAAAATGCTAATATTGTATATTTTACATATGCGATCTCGCTGCTTCTCTATGAAAGATGCACCATGGGATTAAATATGGAGATTGCATGCTTAGATTAAGTGTTTGCACAAGCCTAGGTAGCCTTAGAAAGCCTAGGTAGCCTTAAATATGGAGATTGCATGCTTAGATTAAGTGTTTGCACAAGCCTAGGTAGCCTTAGAAAGCTATGGACCTATATTTTAAGTATGGCCGGCCAAGGTGTGAAGGCAGGAAGCCATGATAAGGGTCAATTTGTAGTCTCACCATTCCTTCTCTTATGCAACTAATAGAGTGCTCTTCTTCTCTACTCTTTTACTCTCTTGTGTGTCTTGCTTGCCTAATCCAATTAGAGCTATTATATGCTCATTGTGTATGTGCGAGAGAGAGGATGAGTGAGAGGAGGGTTGAGGTTCCTTTGGAGTGCACAGTGGTGGCGTTGGAGTAGTGGAGCTTTGCAGTGTCGTTACATGTGTCTCCTACAAGAATCCGAGCATAAGTATTCACGAGGTGAGTGACAAACCTTGCATGAGCTAGGTTATGGAAGATTAGCTTCTTGCTTGAGCTGTTTTATGCTCCCAAGTGCAGTTGGGAAAAGCCTCATGACCTTGGCTTGTTCCTGCACTCTTTCTATGGTGCAAGGGCTTCCCCCATAAATGGCACCGCTATCGAGGAACAGCCCCACCGTGTAGCCACAATGCATTTTGAATGCGTGTTTTTTGTTATATTTCTATTTTCTATGTTTTTTTTTCAAGAATGATAGGAATAAAATGCTGAAATTGTTGTTGCATTAGTGTTGAAATTTAAAGATATTTATATTCAATTTCTGCATGATTTGAAATTTTTGTATGTTTTTTAATTTCTATAATTTTTGTAATTTCTATGAGTTTTGTGATTTGTGCATATAGGTTAACTCTTCTTCCACTTATCATTTACAAGTTTAATTTGTGTTTTTTTGTATTTCTTATTTTTTGCATTTTTTAATTTTAAAAATAAAAAATAGTCAATTGTACATGAAATTGAAATAATTGGGTAAAATGGACCATAAAATCGATTTCCTAGTATAGTATTTATCCCAATTTCGACTCCTTATGTGGAGAAATCGGGATCAAAACAAAAATTAGGAGAGGATTTGTAATACACAGAATTTTCTATGTTTTTTGTACATTCTATATTTTTGGATTAGTGTAATTAATGCAAGTTAATTAGACTTGATTCTCTCTCTAATTTGAGACATTTTGAGTGGCTGGCTGCATTTAATGCGTGCACGCTTTTAGGCCACTAGCCAAAAAAGTCCAAAAGTCTGTTTTGAGTGGTTGGACGCATTTAATGCATGCACGCCCCAAGTCAAAGATTCTAGGAAAGAAGCACCTTTGGTGTTGTTACGTATGTGCATTCATTCGTGGGAGAACCAGATATTGTGACTTGCAATGTGCCGATCAATAGGTTACTGAATGGTTAGCAATAGCAGTCCAGATACCGTGACTTGCAATGTGCCGATCGATTAGGCTGAAAAAAGCTAACAGTGTTGTAAACCCGTTTCGATAAAACCAAAAATTAAAACTGTAAACGATAAACTGAAAAAGTAAAAAATACAAAAAAGTAAAAATTTAAAAATTTAAAAATTTAAAAAAAGGTAAAAAGGAAAAAGAAAAAAGGTAAAAGGTTCAGGGGCAAAATTTGCAGTACACGAGAGGCTTACCAAAAATGCATTGGCTGAGAGATTGGTTGATTTAGAAAAACTTATTAAAACCCGTCTAATTGCATCACATAGGCTTATGGTGGTTGAGAAATTACGGAGAAAATGTTGGTTTTGACCATAACCTAAAACAAAAAGAACTGGAAACGGGGGACCTCGTCCTCATGCACCAAGAAAAAGAAACTCAAATACAAAGGGTTGGGACCTTATAGAGTGTCCAAAATCACCCCTCAAGGGTTGGTCTGAATTGAAACCATTGAGGGAATACAAATGGAAGGATACATCAATGGGAGTAAACTCAAGAAGTATTACGGACCATTGACCCAGGAGATGCTCGCACAAGAGTATCTACTGAAACGAAAGAAAGAGATGACCAAAGAAAAAATCAAACAAGCTCAAGAAGAAGCCAAGGCAAGGGAAGCCAAGGCCAAACAGAGACTCCAAGGGAAAATCATGTAAACATGGCTTCACTCACCCTTCTTTTTGATGAGGATGACCTAGACATTGAGCTGGCATGTCTCAGTGTAAAAGTATCTACAAAAGAGAGTCACGTCAAGAGCATTGCATTAATTGATACGAGATCAAGTCATAACTTGATCTCCTATGAAACATTAGTAGCTTTAGACAAACCTCACTTCAAAGCCACAAATGCACAAGTCTGAGGTGTGCATGTATCAACCACAAAAGCTGTGGGGTTTTTTAATGTTAATATTTCTATAAAAAATAATCCCTTGGTGGGAAAGGTATTTGTCATGCCTGCAGGAACCATGGAAGAAGAGATGATTCTTTGATGATCCTAGATCTGCACTAGTAATTGTCATATCCAATGGGAAGAGAGGGCAGCACAACTTAATGATGGCAACAAGGATACCATCACTGTGCCACTATGGAGCCCCTTAAACAAAGGAAAATAGGCAATGACAAGTGACATGGAACCACTGACGCTACAGAAATCAGTGCTCATACCAGAGAAAGCGTCCACGTCACAAACTCACCTCCATACAAGAAAATCGCAAAAACAACAGCAAAATTGTCTAGTATGTCAACAATGGGTTCCCAAAGCCCCCAACTTCAAGCACAAGGATACTATGATACAAACAAGGTCTCATGGGGATTGAAGCAAAAAAGTTAGGCTACCGGCATGGAACCAAGAAAGTTAAACCAAAGACAAGAAGCAGTATTCCAAGTAGAACTGCCATCCTCAAAGTATTCAAAAGCAATGGGTTCGAAAGTATTTACTAGTTGCACAAGGATATTATCAAGGAAATACAGCAGTATGGGTACCCAAGTTCAACCCAAGATCCAATACTACATGCACCTTCAGGAGAACCAAAAAGGACCATAAACATAAACAAGACCAATTCCCAATTAAATCAAGTGATAAGACGTTACCAAATTTGATCTGGAGAAAGAAGCCTGTTCAACCAAGTGAACAGAAAAGTGTGACATTGCCAATGTCATCCACCAAGTAGAAAAGGTTAAACAAAGTTGTGGATAAGGGAAAGGAAGACATACACTCGCTTGGTGGATGCACTCTTCAATTGGATGGAGGGAAAAATTAGAAGTCCGACTCTGAAATTGAAGCGGTTAAAACAACAAATTCCCACAAGTTCCAAAGTACCACATTGGTTTTTGTGGCAATAAACAGAGAAGAATTACAAGAGGTATCCATTCCCCAATAAATGGGTACGAGGTAAAAGAGTATGATCTTCATGTCGTGAAACATGTTCATTCGTTTCATGTGTATTCAGTCCCTCTTTGAATGCATAACATATGGCTTTAAGTGTTTGAGCATATATGAAAACATAAGGTATCAAAATTAGCATGCATAAGGGATTAGATAGTTTCACGTAGTGAACTGCCTTAGCACTTCACGTCGTGAAACGTGCAGAAATGGTTCACGTGGTGAACCACCTAGCACTTCACGTCGTGAATAAATTCAAAATGGTTCACGTTGTGAACTGCCTTAGCACTTCATGCCATGAAACAATTCAAAATGGTTCACGTTGTTAACTACCTTTACCGCTTTATGCCGTGAAATGGTCACAAGCCTTCCACCAACCGTAAGCTGACACATGGCATACCCATTTAAGCTAGCCGCCATGATCGATGCCTAAATCATTAAAGCTTCTTTTTTTCCCTTTTTGTGCATTTTTCTTCATTGTCCGACTTGTGTTTGTATTGCATTTTTTCTTCATTGCCTTGCATTCGTGTTCATTGCCTACAAGATTACGTTCAAGGGGTATTCCATTTATCATTGCTTGCGACCTTCGATTTCACAGGTAGGAGCTTGTCCTCCAACTTCGATTGTTTTATTTCTTTTGAATAAAAATATTATAGGACATGAAAAAAATCAAACACATTCTTATTCCATTCGTCTACATATGTTCGTCCTTCTGTTTTTGGGTTGCCAAGATTTGTAAACCTTTTGTCCATATTCCATTTGCATGACAAAATGTATCATCACACCTAAATCGCTTCACAAGGGCAAATGCTTTCTTAACCCATGAAATAGCAGTTTGCTATTTCACAGAATTCATACCAACCCTTCGGTAGAAATAACACTACATTTAATTGCATTTCGATGTTTGGGATATGCTATAGCTACACACTCACACATATTTTAACTCAAAACATCACACACAAAACTCTCCTATTTCATGGATTTATAACCTGCACGTTCATGGCTTAAGCTCTTCACACACTAACTCTTCACGAACTAACACTTCACGGCTTAAGCCTTCACACCTGCACCTTCACAGCTTAAGCATTCACACTTGCACCTTCACGACTTAAGCTCTCACGTTTGTAACTTCACATCTTAACACTGCTTCCCGACTAACACTCATACACTATGTTATTGCTCACCCCACTCACATACTTCTCATCACGCATCACACACACACACACACACACCCATATAAAAAAGGGGGAGGACCACGAGCTCCTACCAGTCATTATACTGATGCTCTTTCCAATGTTACAGATGGCCTCCTCCGTTAACACTAGCACCAGAAGTTGAAGAGACTCTGGCCGCGACCCAAACCAGTACCATAGGGTCACCCATGGAATGAAGAAAGAGAGCACCACGCAGCACCATGCTCAGCTATCTGGGGCCATATTATGCACAAAAGTTCCAGGGATCTATTGTAAGATTCCTCCCTCCAGCTTTTGAGGTGTAAAGGAGTAAGAACCTCCCCTTCTATTCTTGAAATTATTCCCCTCTCTGGAATAAAAGAAAGATCTTGTTTTGACTTGGAGAGAGAAAATATCTAGAGAGAGATAATCCAAAATTGAGATTTTTTTGGATATAAAAATCCTCCTAGTGTCTAAAATGGTTTCCCTTGAAACAAAATTTCAAAAAGAACTTTCCAATGTGTATTTGGAATTAATTGAAAATGTGTATAAAGGACCTTAGCCTAAGGGTCAAGATTTTCAGATTATGATCGTTCCTATGGACCAATTGGATTAATCCAAGTATGGGGATGAGATAAATCCAAAGAATAAAAGAAAATATCCAAAAAATGAGTAAATTCTCACATAAGATGAAGAGTTGATTGAGTACAAGGTTTATTAGTTAAAAACTATGAGATATTACTAAAAAAATGATGGTATAATGATACATTTTTAACACCTTGGTAAGGAAGGGGGGACTTTAAGGAGGTGCCTATTTCACACATGTGAATGAGTTTTTAAATAAAAAATATTAAGATATTTTTATCTCTCCTCTCTCTTGGATCAAACCAAATCAAAAAGGGAGCCAAACTGATCCAAATCTTGTCCAAATTCAGCCAAACTGAAGCTGGAAAATTCTAGAACTTAGGTGGACTTAGTTAGTGGCCTCCCTCACCAAATAGACCCTCATTATTTTGTATTCTCATCTATTAACTGCACCATGCTAGTATTACATTAAAATAATGATATTTTCTATTATCCTTTAAAAATCCTCTACATTTTGGAGAGATTAGAGCTTCTCTCTCTCTTCAACCTTCCTTGGAGCTTTCCTCTCAACACACTAACCAATTGATTGGTTGGGGGCTTCTTCGAAGATAGAGAAGCAAGAAAAAACAAGAGGTAAAGTGTAACTTTATGGTTTTTCTCTACTATTCTCAATGTTTTCACTTCTCAACCCCTCTCAAGCTTGAGAAGTTTCTAATTAAGTCTTTATAATGCAAATCAAGCTTTTCTTAAGAGTTGTAATGAATAATTAAGAAAAGTTTACATTTGTGAATGCTTTTTATGTTTATCTCTCTCTCATCAAAAGAATGGTCATTCCTATGACCAATTCTCTATTCAAATGATGCTTCTCATTGATAAATGAAAGTGGATGTGGATGTGAAAGGATGTGATGTGATGCGATGTAAATATATGTGGATGTGGATGTGGATGAGATGTGATGTGGTGTAAAGGGATGTGGATGTGAATGTGATGAGATGTGGATGAAATGTGATGTGATGTGAATATATACAGATGTGAATGTGAATGTATGGATGGATGTGGATAGACGTGCATGTGAATGACTGAATGGATGTGGATGAATGAGATGGAATGTGTATGGATGAGATGAGATATGGATGAATATGGATGTGATGTAATGTGTGAATGGAATGAATGAGATATGATGTCAATAGACGTAGATGTGATGTAATGTGGATAGAATGTATGTGATGGGATGGGAATGCAATGAATGTGATGGATATGAATAGATGCGATGAGGTGTGAATGGATGTGAACGTGACGTGATATAAATAGATGTGAATGGATGTGATGTGATGTGATGTGAAATGGATGTGATGTGAATAGATGAGATGTGATGAGGATGGATGTGATGTGATGTGATGTGAATCGGGACAGATGTGAATGGATGTGATGTGATGTGATGTGAATCAGGGTAGATGTGAATGAATGAGATGTGATGTGAATTGGGATAGATGTGAATAGATGAGATGTGATGAGAATGGATGTGATGTGAATCGGGATAGATGTGAATGGATGGGATGTGATGTGAATGGATGTGATGTGGATCAGGGTAGATGTGAATGGATGAGATGAGATGTGAATGGATGTGATATGATGTGATGTGGTGTGGATATGGGTAGATGAGAATGGGTGAGATGTGATGAGGATAGATGTGGATAGATGTGATGAGATGTAATATGATGTGATTGGATCAGATGATGTAATATGATGTGATTGGATCAGATGTGGATATGGGTAGATGAGAATGGGTGAGATGTGATGAGGATAGATGTGATGAGATGTAATATGATGTGATTGGATCAGATGTGGATATGGGTAGATGAGAATGGGTGAGATGTGATGAGGATAGATGTGATGAGATGTAATATGATGTGATGTGATGTGGATATGGGTAGATGAGAATGGGTGAGATGTGATGAGGATAGATGCGGATAGATATGATGAGATGTAATATGATGTGGATGAGGATAGATGTGATGAGATGTAATATGATGTGATTGGATGAGATGTAATATGATGTGGATGAGGATAGATGTGATGAGATGTAATATGATGTGATTGGATGAGAATGAACGAAGGACGATGAGAATACATATGATTGGATGTGGATTAAGTAAAGTGAATTGATTTAGAAGAATGTGGAATAACAAAAAGTGATGTAGAACGATGTGAAAAGATGAGAGTTTGTTAGAAACTGTATTTATGACATGTTTTTAAATGACTGTTTTATGTCAAGAATGCTGGGGAAGCATTTTGACCATCTTGTGAATGAGGTCATGGAGACCAAAGTGATAAAGTTACAACAGCTGATGGAGAGTCAACGAAGGACGTCTCGCGTAGCAAGGTCGGCCAGCCTCGGTTCGATTTAAATGGTGAGCTTTCAATACGGTGGATGAGGGACCAAGGAAGCAGCCTATGAGTGAAGCGCTAGGTGACCTGCGAAGGATCCTAGAGGGTGCTGACCATACGGTGCTCGGGCTCTAGGTCACCGAAGAAGATACCCACATATGCGTCGAGGAAGAAAATGGAACAAGGTGTTAGAGTTGTTTTCTGAACTCGGGCATGGATCTGGTTGATTCACCTTGTTGGTCCTACGGATGAGTCCATGGCTCTTTTATATGGATCTGTTGGTTGATCTTGTTGATCTTCAATGGAGAGTCCATCTGGATTTTTATAAGTGAATATATTTTCGGGTACTATGAGCTAAGAACTATTGAAAAGGCCCCTGAGTGGACAGGTGGTGAGCATTCTGGTTGCCAATGATGCCATAGGTACACCGATGAAGGAATGATTGAAAATCAAAATTTAACCGGATATTTTAGAAGATTATGATCAGTGATACTATGGTTTCGTTAAAAGATTGTTTTAAAGACAGTTGAATCTATTAAAAAGACAATTTCATATTGGGTGTGTAAGTGGTGTGACTCTTGAAATTTGCATGAAGCACCGGCTAGGGGGCCTGGGAACTCTTTTCCCTGGTACTCGGGACAAAACATAACCAAATTCCTAAATGGATCCTATCACTACAGTGGTTAACCCATGGGACCGGATAGGCTGGACTGATGAGCTTGCTTTCCCAATTGGCATGCTTCACATACTCTATGGTTTTCATCCACTTTTTGACACATCCAATGTGTTTATGTCAAATATTGACATGTCCAATGTGTTTATGTCAAATATTGGCATGTCCAATGTGTTTATACCAATCATCCAATGCCAACTATTGACATCTCCAATGTGTTTATACCAATCATCCAATGCCAACTATTGGCATGTCTAATGTGTTCATGTCGATCATCCAATGTTAACATTCTACTAACATGTTTCCCTTTTGTAACCAAGTGGCACTAGTTATTGAAATCTTTCAAGTAACATCCATGAGGGTTAAACCTCACATGCAGACCCTGCTCAAGCACTTTCCTAATAGAAATCATGTTCTTTGTTATGTTCGGAACATGAAGAGCACATCAATAAGATACTTCATTTTACTATCCTACATAGACAAAGGGATTTTCCTACATGCACAATAGAAATCATGTTCTTTGTTATGTTCGACACCACATGAAGAGCATATCAGTAAGATACTTCATTTTGTCATCCTATATAAACAAAGGGAATTTCCCAACATGCATAATAGGAAGCCTTGTATCATCACATGTTTCTATAAAACTTGTTTTTTTTATTTTCTTTAATTATCTCAACCACTCACCATGGCTAGTCATGTGGTTAGAGGCACCCAAGATACCATATATCTCCTACAGTGTACATCTACAATTGTGGAATTAAGCATATGCTTTATCACAAAAAGTTGCTCACTTCCATCTTCAGCTTGCTTACTTAAAGATGCATAGTTATGTCATTTTTATTTTTATAAAAGTCCTTTGTTATATGCCATGGGCTACCATAATAATAGCACTCTAAGCTTTTTTCACTTTGATTTCGTTACCATTATCCACCTCGGCCTCTATGGCTCCACCTGGCTCTAGAGTGATCTCCTTCTACCTATTGCGAGTTGAAATCCTAATTTTGTTGTTGTCCATGATTCATGATTCCATATTAGCATGCACCTCAGCCTCTAGATGAAGATCTGCCTATTGCGAGTTGAAATCCTAATTTTGTTGTTGTTCATGATTCATGATTCCATATTAGCATGCACCTCAGCCTCTAGATGAAGATCTGCCTCTACCTCTACATGTGTATGTGTAGAAGACATGCTCATGTATATTATTGGAGGATGATTTATTCCCAGCATTCATCTCCTCATTGATCAGAAAGGCTACAAGGTCATGAAAGTTTAGAAAAAATTTCCAAGTTTGGATAGATGTCCAAAAAGTCATCATCATCAATTGGTCCTCTACTAGAGGTAAGGACATCTATAAGCCCTTTAATATTCAATGAGTAATACATAACTTATTCCTTTGCACATTATATAGTTCTTTCTTTAACTACATCTTCCTAGCCTAGGTGTACTGAAAAGATGCAGGGGAGAAGAGAGCTTGAGCTCTTGCAAGCACACACACACACACACACAATAGAACCACTGGATGAGGACTCTCCTGGTCCACTTAATGACTGTGATTGCTGACTTGCATTTTGTGCAACCACTTTGAATTCTAGTGCCGTTTGGCAGGATATTTAGACCTAACAATTATGGAACGTAGTATGTGCCCTAAAAGGCTATGGACCATTGGCTTTGTATCTTGTGCTCCTTTAGAGTTGCTTTAGAATATTCTTATAGCTCCAAATGGCTATCTTACACACACACACACACACACACACACACACACACACACACACACACACACCAACTTATAGTGATGTAGGTGTGTCTATGTGTGTGATTGTGTGTGTGTGTGTGTGTGTGTGATTGTGATTGTGTGTGTGTGTGTGTGTGTGTGTGTGTGTGTGTGTGTGAAAGATAACCATGTGTGTGCTAAAATGGCTAAGGGGATAGAGAAGAATACTTTATGCGCTCCATAGGGGTGCATGAGTTGCTTTAGAATACTTTATGCACTCAAAATGGCACTCTTTCACATAAACACAAAAACACACACATTTTTATGTACTATAAAAGGTTTTATGTGTGGGTGTGTGTGTGTGTGTGTGTGTGTGTGTGTGAGTGAGAGAGAGAGAGAGAGAGTGTGTGTGGAGCCTTTTGGCACGCATAGGAGATCACAAATTCTACATAACCTCCTTATCGCACCAAATGGCCATCTAAGTCTTGCCTTGTGTATATGTGCATATATGTATCTGTGAGATGGTGCATGTGTGTGTGTGTGTGTGTCGTGTGTGTGTGTGTGTGTGTGTGTGAGAGAGAGAGAGAGAGAGAGAGAGAGACTAACTTTCAGTCAGTCTCTTCTCTCTCTCTCTCTCTCTCTCTCTCTCTCTCTCTCTCTCTCTCTCTCTCTCTCTCTCGACTAACTTTCAGTCAGTCTCTCTCTCTCTCTCTCTCTCTCTCTCTCTCTCTCTCTCTCTCTCTCTCTCTCTCTCTCTCTCTCTCTCTCTCTCTCTCCACTAACACTAGAAACTAGATTTGAAAAAAAAAATAGTAGTTTCTATTTTCGGCTGAACGTTAAACCTCAACCGTATGATCGGCATATCACCTCACACGTGTACGGTCTCAAAAGACATGCCCAACGAATCAATTTTTGAGGTTCAATTGGATAATACCATGTGTCGAACAGTACTCACACGTGTAAATCCAAGGTCTATTTTGCTAAACTAAACTCATGTTTACTGTGAGTTTATTGCTTCATCTACTTTAGTAGGTACATTTAAATCCAAAAACTCACACATGCACACTCATAGCCATTTGGCACATATTCTTAAGTGGACAAGTTAGCACCAAGGGGGGATGTTGGAAAGAGGTGCCTACTTGTAAGATTACCTCAAATTAGATAGACTGGAGGCCTTTAGCACCTTAAGATTCTAGGGTTTGGATGGCTAGATCAATTTGTGGAACCTTGTAGTTAAGTGCACTCGTGTAGTGATAATACTCGGATGGTGTTACTTTTTAGATGAATACGATAGTTTTTTTATTATAAGTTAAAGTTTTTAATTTTTTTTATTTGAATATAGCTATTTTTCAACATTACGTTGCCCGCTTGCTCATTGGTCTACTTCTATTTTCTCTCTCTTCTAAAAGGCCCTCCAAATGACCTCCGAAATGTTCTAATGACCTCTCATTATCCTCATTATTTTTGCTAGAGGATGCATAGTTGTTTTGCTGCACTTTTCCATTTCGCATGTCACTCTGCTTCTTATAGCAATCTGCCTGCACATGTCCAAGCTTACCATAGTAAAAACAGCCTCGTGTATCATTATGCTACCTTTGCCAATTACCACAACCTCTTTGAGTCCCCCTGCCTCTAAACTGGCCTCTTCCACCTATGTGTTGTTATTGCAACTTGGGGCTGTTGTGCTGCTGTTGGCCATAATTCTGATTACTTATTCAGCCCCACTACCTTGGCCACATCCACGACCTCTACCTCTTCTTCTCCTTGAACTTGTGTAGAAGGCCTGCTACTTTGAACTATTTTTGTTTTGTGAAGACTGTTGATCTTCACCCAAATTCTTCTCTTCAATGATCAGCATTGACACCAAATCTGTGAAGTTAGGCATCTTGAACGCCTTGTATTGTGGCATGAGACCACGTAGACACACTTCCACTTTATTATCATCATCAACAGAAACACCAATTGATGCAAAAAAGGGTTCCACAATGCCCTTGATCTTCAAGGCATAATCATTCATAGACATATTTTTCTTCTCCACAATATGAAGCTCATTCTTCAACTGAATCTTTCATGCCTTGGTGTTAGTTTCATACAGCTTCACCAAGGTGCCCCATGCCTCCTTAGGTGACTTGGCTTCCTATACATTCCCAATAATGGTGTCTTGTATACTAATAGAAAGTCAATACATGAGTTTTCTTACTCCTTGATTCCAATCCTTGAATTCTTTTACATCTACAGCAGTTGGATTAATCTCTGGTATCTCTGGTGCCTCCTCATGTTCACCTTCAATGTAGTCCTAGTAACCTTTTCCCATCAGTAAATTTATCAATCTAAACCTCCAAGCATGAAAGTTATTTTTGTCAAGCTTCTCTGCAACAATCTAGTTTATTCCATCATTCGACATCTTGTCTGCAACACAAATTTACCAAAAATAGCACTCTTGTTTAACTTGCACAAACTGATATATTCTCTGCAGTGGTATTATATTGCACCCAAACTGTCACAAACAGTGACTTGAATTTGCATACATACACACTCATTGGCAACTGGAGACCTCTTTGCAATACACGCAGTGTCTACACAACCAATCGCCCTCATGCAATTCCAAAAACAAAGTTCTGCAGAGAATCAAAACTTACCCGCCACAGTGCCCGTGAATGCCTATGCGAACTGAAAAACGGAGGTCCAGACGCGCCCTAAACGCGATTTCGGTCTGAACGCGATTTCGGTCTGAAAACTTTTGTCCAAAGAACCCTATAGTTGCCTTGTTGCTCTACTCTCATGAAGAAAGCACCTCAATCGGATTTCGTTTGCCAGTGCCTCCCAAAGAGCTCCCGATAAGGGTGTAGTAGCCAACACAAAGGGGGAAGAGTAGATGAAGCTCTTACCTTTGTACCGCTTCCTATGCTTCTCGTGCTTACCACTTAGTCCTTAGCATGAACCAGGCTCTGATACCATGAAAAGATGTAGGCATTAGGAGAAATTTGGACTCAATTTTGGGCCTTTTAGTTCTAGAGAGAGAGTGGTGCTCAACCAATGAGGAAGAGGCTTCCTTAAACGGAGAAATTCAGCATTTTAAAGCAAGAATTCAAGTAAATAGAGTAAAATTATGATCAAAATGCATCTTAAAATAACATTTACTCAACTTAAAATAATAATAAAATAATAGTATCGAATCTTTGCACGTATGCTAAAAGATAGTGGTAGTTTTAATGATAGAGAATCTCTAAGTTTCCCCCCAAAACTAGCTTTGATCTTCTTTGTCTCCAACATAGTCGTTCTTTCTTTTTCTAAGTCTCCTCCAAATTAAGCTCTCATCTTCTTCTTCCATGTGTCTTTTGCTACATAAAATGGAAACCTATAGAAAGCCTCGTACTAGCATTTTAGCTATTATTGTATTCAATAGTTATAATACAGATGATGGGACATGGATACCATCTATAATTACAATCGGGAGCTGGGTACTTTTACAGAGAAGGAAGAGGAAGAGGAGAAACGCTAATGAATTTGTGGAGCCATTCAAGGGACAAGTTAAAGAGTTCAAGGTATGTGAATCGAGCAAGCGTGTGACAGAGGTACTAATACAACATATTTTCCAGCATATGTAGACTTGAGGGTGATTTCGGTCAAAGCTTATTTTGTTTTAAAAGTGTTTAATTGTTGTTATTATGTAATTTTTTTCCATTCAATCCTGTCTCCTTATTGTTTTAAAAGTGTCTAATTGTTGTTTTAAAAATGTTTAATCTTTTGGTTTTATGTAGATATTTATCCATCCAATAGGATAGACTGGCAACCAATGGAGAGTATAAGTGGGATTTTTTACGCTTTCCATGCATATGTAGGAGAACAAATTTACAAGGGAAGAACTCATAGAGATCTTGCAGACCACGGTATATTTCTCTATGATATGCAGTACTTAGAACCAAACACGGCATATTTCTCTATGAACCAAACACTGGATGGGGTCGTTTGACTCCATTACCCCTCCCATTATTTGGAAGCAAAGATTGGCCATTGCCAACTTCACAAACTAGTGAAAGTTATAGGATCAGGTTGTATCACGACATATAGAAGTCTCTTAAGGCATCTGTTGTTGCAACAAAGAATGTCAAGCTTACTATTTTTATGCCTATCGAAGTGTTTGTTGACTTTTTCTTTGATGAAGAAATAAGAATTAATTCAACAATGTTTATTTACAAGTCAAGTAAGGCACTGGACTTTTTGGACAATGGTTGGGACAGGAGAAAGATAGAAGGCATCATTTCTGTTTTGGAGAAGAAATCAATAATTTGCAAGTACATTATTGGCTCTCAAAACTTCATAACTTTTCACTACACCAGATATCATTATGTTAATGGCAACCTTGTTCCATTAGATCAAGATTTGGAGTTAGATCTCGAGAATATGCCTCTAGTAATGGAGATATATTTGGAAGGGCAATTGCTTATTACAATGTTGAACACACTCTCTAAAACATCTCTTTCTCAAATTAGAGAAGACCTTACATACGAGGAGATTGAACAATTGCCAAAAGATTATACATTTACAATGGATACTAAATAGGTAAACCATTTATATTTACATTCACCATTTAGTATGATGTGCATAACATTATGTAAGATACCACTAACAAAACCCCTTTTTAACAGGTGCCAAGGCGAAAAGAGAAAACGACTTTCTGCAAAGAATCTCTCTCTCATACTAGTCACTTGATTAATCATTGAATGATGTGACAGTATTGAGACATTGTAACTCCAAAAGCAATTGTATATATGAAAGATTTTTTTCTTACAAAACAATGTCGAGTCTCTTACAAAATCAATGTTAATGTTAATGTTACAAATGTAAATATAAGTCTAATGATGGTGACACCGAGTAAAAAAGTTAAGGGCACGGGAGCGATGCCTGATTGAGAGGTTGACTGTGCTTTGGGACTGAGGGGGCCTTTGATTTTGCTCCTCTTGCAGCCTTTCCATTTCTTCCCACAATGTTTCTTCTCTTTCCCTCTACACCTGCAACTCGAAACCTGCCTCCTTGATTCCACCCACTCATCCACCTCCGCTCTTGCAGCCACATGTTCTTCGACTTGTCTTTGCTGCTCCTCGTCTCGCTGACGTATTCTCTCTGCAGCTTCCCTTGCAAATTCGTCTACCCTCCTGATCTCTTCTTTTACACGATCATGGACAACCAAAATAATTCTTTGTATAGATTTTGTCTTGAACTATTTTATGTGCAAGGGAGCATATTTGTTCAGACTTATTTCCTGTACATAGAGAAAAGCTTTGTTAGGGACATTATAGCTATGTTTGATTATGCAAGTCTACGTTACAAACATCACTTACATTAGGAATATCAAAAATTTTCTTTATTAAAAGATAGGCATTTAGGGCCGGCCCCTCCATCCACAGTTGACATCATTTGGCTGGACTGGCACCCTTATCCTACGATATGTCATGCATTGTACAAGGTTCGGCTCCATTAGGAGATGTTCCAATGCATATACAAACTTTTGAGCACATATGAGAGGTCAAAAAACGAGCACATATGAGAGGTCAAAAAACAAGCACCAGCTTATCCTACTTAAATAAATCTACATGCTTGTCAAAGAGGGAAATGTCAATAGGGACTTACTCTCTAACATGGCCATGGTATTACTGAACAGAGTTAGAAAAATAACATGTGTTTTGCTCAATATCGTACAAAAACAAACTCCAGTGTCGGCTGAAAAAAACAAAGAGGACATAGGTGTTATTAAAGAAAACACATATAGATTACCAAATATTTGATGTCAATTTTAAACTTAACATGAGACTCACTCTTCATGATAAGCCGTGAAAACAAGTCTTGCCAAGTCGAGGTTCACTGGTTCAAACCAAGACATAAGGTTCAAAAATGATGAGCTATCATTTTGTAATCCACAGTATATGTACAATTTTGGACATCTTCTGCTAGTAGTAATATACAATACCTAAAGGCAACAATGAAAAGAACAAAGAATTAGTCCACTGGTACGTATAGCTCAGTCATGCATCATACTATATACATCATGCATTGTATATACTATACATACCATAGTAAAATATTGACAATGTTATATGTGATTTCCATTGCGTCAATCCTCAAAACATTTAAATCGTATCCATCCAGACGCCTGACAACTCTTTGGCCCCGAAGTGAAAATGCCGCTCTAACCGGCGCAGCAGCCTCCAAAACTCTCAATTCTCTGATAATATGTGCTTCAATCAGACTTACTTCCCTCTCTATCCTGTCTGCATCTTCTTCTTCTGCAACAATTTCAACTTCAGCGGGAGGGTTGTGGTTGTGCCTGCAGTAGCCTCCGGTTGTGGTTGTGCCTCCGGTTCTAGTTGTTTGTGAGGTTCTGCTTGAGGGGCATCATCACTGGGGTGTTTAAGTCTTAACCTACTTTGAGAATGGGTGTCCCTATCATGAGGAGCACACGGGAGCTCTCAGATGGCCTTGTACAAGGATGGAGGGGGTAAACTGTAAGGATACGCTGCATTCGAGGATCGCTTTTATAGAAACAGGAACAAGCATCTGGTCGTATCTATACCACAATCAATGAAGGGTATCAAAATCCCTCAGCATTATTGTCAGCCTGTGGAGTGGGCATGAGCAGCGAGAAAGTAAGCATCTTCAAAAAACTCGATGATCCAGTCCTCAGTGATTTCTTGAGGACACAATAATGCAGATGATTGCCACCGCATGCCAATACTCCATTGCTCACAAATTTCATGCACAATCCTTTGGAAAGGGAGCCTGGATATCGCAGGCTGCTGCATGTGTCGCTCAATGCGACGAAGCTCCTGCAAAACTGCTCTATGAGCTTGATACCTCCTTGTTCTGCCTTGTGCTACCTGCAGTGACTCGGTAGGTCTTTCAAGCCTCCAAGCAGTTGTCTTGGTAGTACGAGCCATCTAAACAAATAAATAAAGCTTATGAGAAACACATTTAAAAAAGTCAGTACCAAGTAATAGGATTCCAGAGTACATTGTATCGCTTGGTACTGACTCCAGGACCCCATGACTCACAATGGGGTCGGCAAGCGATATAAAGCAAAGAGGATTCCGAAGGCTTTTGTATCGCTTGGTAGTACTGACCCCATGACCAACATTCACATTGGGGTCGATACCAAGCGATATAAAGCAGACAGGATTCCAGAGGACTTTGTATCGCTTAGTACTGACCCCATGACCAACATTATCACATTGGGGTCGATACCAAGCGATATAAAGCAGACAGGATTCGAGAGGACTTTATATCGCTTGGTACTGACCCCATGACCAACGTTATCACATTGGGGTTGGTACCAAGCAATATAAAGCAGACAGGATTCTAGAGGACTTTATATCACTCGGTACTGACCCCATGACTCACAGTGGGGTTGGTGGTATCAAGCGATATAAAGCAGATAGGATTTCGGAGGCCTTTAAATCGCTTGGTACACTGACCCCCCATGACTCACAGTGGGGTCGGCACCAAGCGATATTATAAAGTAGAGAAGATCTCGGAGGCCTTTGTTTTGCTTGGTACTGACCCCATGACTCATAGTGGGGTCGGTAACAACGATATAAAGCAGACAGGATCTCGGAGGCCTTTGTTTCGCTTGGTACTGACCCCATGACTCACATTAGGATTGGCACTTAGCGATATAAATCATACAGGATCCCGAAGGCCTTTGTTTTGCTTGGTACTAACCCCATGACTCACAATGGGGTCGGAACCAAGCGATATAAATTAGACAAGATCCCAGAGGCCTTTGTTTTGCTTGGGTACTGACCCCATGACTCACAATGGGGTCGGTACCAAGCAATATAAAGCAGACAAGATCCCAGAGGCCTTTATTTCACTTGGTATTGACCCCATGACTCACAGTGGGGTCGGTACCAAGCGATATAAAGCAGACAGGATCCCAGAGGCTTTGTTTTGCTTAGTACTGACCCCATGACTCACAGTGGGGTTGGTACCAAGTGATATAAAGCAGACAGGATTTCTAAGGCCTTTGTTTTGCTTGGTACTAATCCCATGACTCACAGTGGGGTCGGCACCAAGCGATATAAAACAGACAGGATCTCGGAGGCCTTTGTTTTGCTTGGTACTGACCCCATGACTCACAGTGGGGTCGGGACCAAGCGATATAAAGTAGATAGGATCTCGAAGGCCTTTGTTTCGCTTGGTACTGACACCATGACTCACAGTGGAGTCAGTACCAAGCGATATAAAGCAGACAAGATTTTGGAGGCCTTTGTATCGCTTGGTACTAACCCCATGACCAACGTTATCACAGTGGGATCGATACCAACAAGCGATATGAAACAAACAGGAGTCCAGGAGTCCAGAGGTACCAATATCGCTTGGTACTAGACCTGTGAGCAACGTGAGCCAAGGGGGTCAGTATTAAGCGATATGGGACCACCAAAAGGACCCTGATGAAACCCCGAGCGCTTTGTACAGACACTATTATCAACATTCACAAAACAGACAGCAAAACGTTAATAGAGGATCTGAAAGAACTCTAAAATACCTGTAAATGGATGTAGAGGCCGATGGCGTTTGGCTCAGTTTGGGGGGCATTGAGGAGGCTGATGCAGTCGGAGACTCAAAGGATGATGGATGTAGCAATGATGGCATTTGACTCTTCCTATTTTGTCAAAGACTCAGAGGTGAAAAAATGAACACATGCAAGAAAGTCGATGAGTGAGCACATAGTACATACCATATTCAAGCGTCGTTAATGAGTCCGACCTTTTAAATGTCTGCCCACGAGTGGTATGAGTCGATAACGTCCCAAAACTCCTCGTGTGGTACTAGTTTTTATTGCCAATGCCATCGCCAAAGCTTTCAATATTTTCTGTAGGTCTGCCCATCTCTCCCTGCCTCCCTCCCATCCTTTGCCACACCATGGAAACTAAGGTTTCAATTGAAATCAAATTTTCTAGAGTAGTAGTGGGTTGCAAATGTGTAAACATGAAGCCCAAGTAAGTTTATAGGCCTTCAAGTCAAAGCTTAGGGCGACAGGCCTTAAATTTTCAAGCCTAGAAGTCAGACTATTTTAGCTTACAAAATATAACTAAAATGCAAAATATGCCGCTTGTATGTTTTTTATTTAATATATATAAAGGCTTCATCTTTAAAAAAATAAAAAAGCTTATTGACCCCTTTAAGTCTCTTTAAATTTAGGGGTCAGTACCAACAAGCGGTGATGGGCTCGTGAATTCCACGTGAGCTCTCTACTGCTTGGTAGTACTAACCCCTCTTTTTTTGGTGCTAGTACCAAGCGACAAGGGGCTTGCATGTGTATCTCCAAATCTCCTTATCGCCATGTATTGGCCCCATGTATAATAAGCGTGCATGTTCTAATTGACTGAAATGTTTTTTTAGGCATGTCTTCGAAAGAGTTGGACATTGTCCTACGAATCGGATGACAAGGCAACAGAAGAGTCTTGTACAAAAAGCTGTTTATGTTCTTGTACAATGCAGAAGCCCACGAGCATTTGTATGAGTTGTCTTCAATGTTCAACAAGGAACTTTCTCTTGAGAACGTCATTAATTCTTGTAGGATTGACCGTGATGAGCAGGAGTATGAAGACATTGTTTCTGCCAATATCGTTATGTCCGATGGTGAACGATATGTTCATCCATCTGATTTTGCAATAGACAAAGTCATGAAGAGGAGGCTTAGCCATTGTCTTGAAAAGATTCCCAGCTGCAAACAGTAATAGAGTAGAGGAGAAATGCCCAATACACTCAAAGAAGTATCGCCTGCTCCAATTTAGTTATGGTTTTCTTTGTTTTCTGCATCTTCTTACTGAGGACTCATAGCCCGAGACAGTGACTTTGGCAAGAACTCAAGTGCCAATCAAGGATGATGGGGTTGAGGAAGAGGTGGCTATAGACCCAATAGAGAAGAGAGCAGAGGCCGAAAAGGAAACCTTTGAGGCTAATGCATCCCTTATCCCCTTCGATGTAGCACCTTCTGATGAGAATGAACAGGGGGAGTTGTCACTACCTTCCTTGCACAGCTTTACTATGGCAACCCAAGCTGATTATGTATTATTAATAGACATTATGCAACATTTCAATATTTGTGAAGACTATTGCTTGGCTGCCTTAGCAAATTTTAGTGAAGCAAACATGGGCTGGATAGAGGAAGGATTTGACGATTATCTACCTAATTCTGCAGTCCAAGACTCTGAGTACCTGCCTGGCAAGGAGATATTAAAGAAGATGTTCAATGAAGCTAGGACATATGAAACCCAATTGCCTTCCAAGGAGGAGGTTGCAATAATTGCCGACCATCTTGGTTTGGCAGATATGGGCAAAATTTTTGGCACCTATTGTGCATGAAGATAGTAAGTCCACGATCCCTTTGTGGATAAGATCCATGCTTGAGGGGGGTGATGAAAATCAACAGGCAATAGAGCCGAAGATTTTTCAAACTATAAGAATTTGATTTACATGGACTTTGTCGATTGTGTCAATTAAACATATAACATTGGTACCAAGTTTTTGTATATGATGATGATTTCCTGAAGAGAGCAAGAGGCTCAAGATCATCCAGAGCTTCCACTTCAAAGTTAACAGGTCATCAAAAGAATGTTGCTCTCACTCAATATATAAGACATTTGAATCATCAAAAGGTATGTGCAATTTATGAAACTTGCTTAAAATTGACAACAGCAAGTAGTGGCATGGATCATGATGATTACAATTTTAATACGCAGATCATTATATTTCACAAGGAGTTCTAAAAAGACAATGCAAAATTCCCTTTATTCGCATTCAAAGTACTATCCAGGTTTTGTGGTGGACACGAAGTACCTTTAAATACTAAGAAGGTGGTGCTTGTCGAGAAACAGTTTGCACTGTGGGTGTTTGGTCAGGGGTATGGTTGCCAAGCACTAAGATGCCCCTACTACCCGCCGCTGTCATATACAGTGCATGCTATTGTAGCGGGAATTACAGACCCAGACACATTGCATCCATATGGAAAAAGATATCTAATAAGGATAAGAAAAAGCCGGTCGGAACTGTTGCCTCCAACGGTGCAGATGTCAAAAATAGATCTCTCGGTAGATGAAGAGGAAGAAGAGGAAAAGGAAGATGAAGAAGGAAGACCACTGAAGAAGATCAAGCCCACCTCATCTAGATTTCCTGTAAGTCCATTGATGTAACTCTAAAAGACTATTGGCTCGATTCTTGCCTCCACCATGTCTAGTGTGCTTAAAGTAACCTGTTCTTGCTATGTAATGTGACTTCTCCATGCCTTGAGTTGACCATATTGACAATGAACCGTATATCTTTGTGAAATATGGTGTATGATTATATAGTATATGCTGTAATCAATGACAACAGAAAAAAATCAGATGTATGTATTAGTTGGTCTCACAGTATTGAGATTGCAGCAATTTTTAAAGTTCTTACCATGTAATGAGTTACATGTTGATCACTCCATCCTGCAACAATGAATGCCTTCCTCCAAGTCTCTAATATGTTTTCAAATAATTTTATCTCACTATTGCTCCAGATCTTTTTCTCCATGAATGCAAAGATCTTGTTTAGTGAAATCCACACATCTGCCTTCCGATTTTGGATTGAACCTTCATTTCCAATGTCCTTGACTGCATTTTGGATTTTGGATTGAACCTTCATTTCCAATGTCCTTGACTGCATTATGTAGATCTTTCCATCGATCAAACATCTTTTGCTTGTTTTTATCTCGACAGTGTTTGAGGCAGTATGACAAAAATCTTTTAGCTTTCACACCACCTATTGATGGTTTTCTTGGTGCTTTGCTGCTCCTCCCTTGTCGTCCTCCTAAATTTTAACATGCCCCCCATGCAAGCCAATGTCTGATAGCACTTTTTCTATTGCTTTGATTGCTTTTATAGATTCTTTTTTAGGCTTTAACGTCCATGCAAAGCATATGTACAAATACATTGGCTTCTCTACAATTCTACATAGTGCATGCAATGTGCATATGTGCACTCTGGATAGAGGAATATCAAGCAATGATTTGAAATCTTTATCTTTTAAATACCTGTCAGGAGATTTGTTCCATAGTACACGATCTAAAGTCTTGGCACTTGACATGCAATATAGACATGGACTCTTTGCATTTGCACCTTTGCTTATGTTATACATGCATTTTAGAGTCTTCAAATCACCACCTGCCATGTGCCATTCCACTTTATAGTCACCGAACCCAGGCACATGAAGGGCCCTTCCATTTCTTTGCTCACTAATCAGTGATAGAATTGTAGTTTGATGAAACACCCACCAATGCAAAATTTCAAATTCTTCTTTATCCACCCATGTCATTAGGAAGAAGCTCATATTTAATACAAGTTTCGTGTTTAAATTATTTCAATGTAATACACAGTCATATTCAATGATAAAGAAGATACCTCAAAAGATCCAAGCGGTAATATACAATTCTTCGATTGAACACTGAAATATCTTGCATCATCTTTTGTAATAGATGTATCTAAGGCCCTGTTCATTAGAGTGATAGTAACCCTCTCCATTTTTCTGTTCTTTAAAATCTCACACTCATCCAGTTTCAAAACAAATTTTAGAACTCCTTCACATTCTTCTTGACTAATCTCAAAGAACTGAACTCCGTACCTAAGTAAAGCTTCAAGATCAAAGAAAATATTGTTGCGCTGGTTAAAGAGCACCTCTTTGTCTTTAGCAACAAATGTTGCTTCAATATGTATTGGTGAACCAAGCTTCTCAAACACCTCTGAGTTCACACGTCTTTAGCAACAAATGTTGCTTCAATATGTATTGGTGAACCAAGCTTCTCAAACACCTCTGAGTTCACACGTTGGCGTGCAGACTTTACTTGCATTGGTTTTGGAAGTAACGAACCTTTATGCTTCTTACTTTGACATTTCTTTGCTAGTGCCTTAAATAGTATACTATATGCTTCTTACTTTGACATTTCTTTGCTAGTGCCTTAAATAGTATACTATATGCTTCTTACTTTGACATTTCTTTGCTAGTGCCTTAAATAGTATACTATATGCTTTCTGAGAGATGCTCTCATCCAACATTGCTTGCACCTGAGTTGCATCGAGTTGGTTCTTGTTCTCATAAAAGAAGACACATGCTTCTCATTGATTTTTTTTAACTTCTTTTGATACAGCATCTCTTCCACTATTCCTTTTGGTACAACAAATGATTGTAATGCACTCCAGCTTCAGAATGTACCTTGGACTCTGGATGAAGTAAAGATCTAAAAATAGAATAACATCAAATCTGATTACTTATATCTAGTTTCAAACAAATAACCTAATCTAAAAAGAGAAATATATATGAAACAAGAGTTAACATTACCTTACAGCCTGTACTCGCTTCATCCCTCCACTTCCAACTTTCATTTTCTCTGTGTTCCAAAGTTGCCTTCTTCTTTTACATGGCCCTAGTGGTGTGTCCTTTTTCCTTAAAGCATCAATCTTTTTCTCCAAGTCTTGAATTGTTTCTTTTTTTGCCATAAGCTTCTCTGCATATAACCCATTTAGTTTTTTTATTTCAGTGTTCTCTATCTGTAGAAAATCCCTCTACTGTTCTGCAACCATCGCTTTTGTTTCCAAGTGTTGGGCATAACCGAGCAAACCTTGTCTACCATCACCCGTGAAATGTAGTAGGTTTGTAATGTTGTAAAATGGAGGTGGTGCATTTGTAAATGGATCCTTGGGGGATACATTGACCCATTGGTCCACAAGTCCAAATGACGCTCTCCATTATTCCTCCTCAGTCTTTTTGCTCATAACATTAAAAAAATCTCTTATTTCATTTCTTCAAAGCGTGGTACTCAGATTTTATATGTCCACATGAACATGGTAAGTATCATATGTTCTTTTACATGCACCATTTCTACTACTGTTATACTGAGAATTTGAGTGTCTCCATGTATTGTTGAAGGTGGATTAATTGGAATCCCCAAATTTGGATTAATGTTCTCAGTTTTGCAACGCTAGTATTTTCTGTCATCATAAAACATATTAAAGAATTGAAACAAGGATTCACTCGATTAGTAAGGACTTTTTTTTTAAGTTTCAGTAGGAAAACCCCCATGGTCGAGATGATAATTAAAGCTTTCCTCGAATCTATTAAATGCATACCTACCTCAAATCTGTGAAATCTTAGTTCTGACAAGTTTTACATGCATCCACCAACAAAGAATGCCGCCTCATGATGAAACCTCATTGAAAGAATATGTATATTTTAATATATTTAAACCTACTATTATAATAGTAAAAAATGAGCCGAATTGCAAATTTGGATATGTTTTAAACCTTTTTTATTTTCTCTCTCTAAGCTGACTTGGCACTTCTTACAGGGCCCAAAATTGAGTCCACATTTCTCCTAATGGAAGAAGAGAGCTTGAGCTCGCAAGCACACACACACACACACACACTCACAAGCACTCACACACACACAAACCCTAGAAGAGAACACATAAGGTGAGAGGCTGAAAATTATTCTTATTCTTCTTCTTCACACAACAAAAGAGGTATATGAATAACACAACAAAAGAGGTATATGAAGAAGATAAAATGACTAGCACACATAATAGAGTACATACAAGTGTTCCATAATGTGAACACGCTAAGAGGAGTGGGTAGGTGCGGACTAGTTGGTGTAGTCCAGTTGTAGAATCTCTAGCAAAGATATGTCGGTGTGAGCTACCAAACCCGCCAGTGATGTAAATGTTAAACAGTCATGCAGGCACCTTGTGAGTGTCAGCTCATGTTGAGCTTGATATCTCAATAGGTACTTGTAAGGTATCCCATCCATCTTTAGGTGTCATTGCATCTTGTATATGGACAATCATAGATTCAGACTCAATACACATAACCTTGGTGACCCTCTCATGCCATACCTTAAAGGCATGTACCTATTGTAAAAAGTGATTTTTTTCTAAAATATTGAGCTTCTTCTCATCACCTATAATAATAAGCTCCTAATATTCTTTTCCTATGAGAAAGTTTGTAACCCTAAACTCTCATGCTTGGAAGTTGCTCTTGTCTAGCTTCTCGCTCATAATCTGCCATACATTTTTACCTATTATAACTTTTACCTACACCAAATATGGTATTTGTGTAGGCCAAACAAAACTTGTTATACTTCGAGCAATCATGCAATCTCCAATAATTTGATTGACATATAGATACACAATTACTAGCAGTACTACTGAAACTTGTTATTTAACCATGTCTAATCAAATCAACATATATCTACCATACCTATACAAATACCAAAGTCTCTTTAGGCACTTCAAATTAACCATTGTGTGCATAATAGTCTATGTGAAATAGGCACATAAACATTATATATCAAAAAACTAACATTGTTGACACTTTTGTTGGTGAAAATGTTACAAGGTTAAAAACAAGGTCTAAAAAGACTCCGGATGGCCAAAGTAGTAAGTATGTTTATGTATATAAACATACACATAAACATTATATATTTAAAAAATAACACCATTGACACTTTTGTCGAAAATCTTACAAGGTTAAAAACAGGGTCCAAAAAGACTTCGGATGGCCAAAATAGTAAAGTATACACTACACTTCAGCTTTGCTATCCTTGACTAGAGGATATCTATAGAGATTTTCTTCTAAATCAAAGGAAAAGAGATGGAGTTACCCACGTATCGTATGATCTTGCTTGCCTCTTTAGCTCTTTGCAATCTATCTTCTTCACACACACACAAGGATAGACAAGCGCACAAGTGAGAGATGGATGGTTGAATTTTCAACTATCTTCTTTACCTCTGTATAACCATAATAGAAAGATAAGAGTACATGCTATAAGGGAAAGCACTCCATTACTAAAACATACAAGGTCCATAGTGTGAACCCAATTATATGAGCTAGTGCTATAACTATGCCATAACTCTAGTTAACCATAACACTACTACTGAAACATATAGGGTCCATAGTGTTAACCCAATTATATGAGCTAGTGTTATAACTATGCTATAACTCTAGTAACCATAACACTGCTACACTAAAATATAAAAGGTCCATAGTGTT
Source organism: Cibotium barometz (assembly GCF_041138505.1). Lineage (NCBI taxonomy): Eukaryota > Viridiplantae > Streptophyta > Polypodiopsida > Cyatheales > Cibotiaceae > Cibotium > Cibotium barometz. Next base: position 16,220,583 of record NC_141084.1, on the reverse strand, counting down.
AACCTGGCTATATGTGATGGTGCTATAACTATGTCATAACCATAACACTACTACTAAAACATACAAGGTCCATAGTGTTAACTTGGCTATACATATGTTGCGCACATGATTGCTTCTAGCCAGAAACCATGAGGTAACTCCTAACTTTTGACCATACAACGTGCCATCCCCATGAGAGACATGTTTTTACATCCAGCTACACCATTTTTCTAAGGTGTATAGGACACAGTACATTAGTGTTTTATCCCATGATTAGCCATGTATGCATGAAACTCCTTAGACATATAACTCCCATGTCGATCACTACGGAGGGTACCAATCTTACATGTCGAAGCATTTTGAACCATAGCAGCAAAGTGCCTAAAGCACATAAAAACCTCTTATCTTTGTTTCAATGGATATACCCAGATATGTCAAAAATAATCATTAATTAATGTGACAAAATAGAGGTAGCCTCCAATAGATGATGTCCTCATAGGACCAAATACATCACTGTGTATAAGCTATAATTTTTTGATAGCTTTAACTGAACCATCTTTGAGAAATGATACCCCAATGCATTTTTCCAAGAATACAGCCCTCACAAACATGTTTGATAGGTGCTTCAAGATGTGGCAACTCAGACACCATGTCATGTTTATGCAAACGCAACAAATTGCCAAAGTTCAAGTGACCAAAGCATGCATGCTACAACTTAGCATCACCCATTGCCTTTGTGGAAGCAATTGTACGTGCAACAACATGCCTTTGTCTTTCATATGCATCTAGCTTATAAAGGCCATCAGACAAAGTTCAAGTGACCAAAGCATGCATGCTACAACTTAGCATCACCCATTGCCCTTGTGGAAGCAATTGTACGTGCAACAACATGCCTTTGTCTTTCATATGCATCTAGCTTATAAAGGCCATCAGACAAAGTACCAAAAGCAATAATTATCTTGCCATCACTGCAACGATCATGAACAATACATTTGTCATCCTTAAACTGAACCACTAAGCCAGCCTTAGTAATGGTGGCAAAGATAGATAACAAGTTCTTCTTGATCCCTGGTAGATATAATACATCTGAAAGTGTGATTATTCCAGCAATGAGAATAATTTTACCAACTCCTTTTACAAGATATGAGGAGTTTTTTGCACATGTTATAGTGTTTCCCTATGGAGCAAATTCAAGTGATGAGAACAAACTGTGATGAGAATAAATGTGCTTACTAGCACCAGTGTCAAAATACCAGACATGTACATCTATAATAGCCATGCATACATCCTTATGGAAGGGTCATATCTACATTACACAATGAAAGTCCAATCATCATGTGCATAGTTTTTGCAGATTCTTTGTTTTTTTGCATTGGATGCTAATGCATTAGCTACTACATCCATGCCTGAGTCTTTCTTTGCAATAGTTGCATTTTTTCTTTTTCTTTGGCTTGCGCCTTCCTTGTCTACAGGCTTGCCCGGTGACTCTAATGTTGGCTTGTAACTACCCTGAGGAAAGGATTTACCTTTGCCTCTTTCAACCATATATTTTGGTGCATGGTCGTGCAGAAGAAGAGCTCTCCCTTCTCTACTTCAATCCCCTCTCATTGCTCTCCACCTTGTCTTGTTTGCATACGATTGGCATGAGGGAGAGGTTGCATTTATCTGATGTAAAAACTAGCCTTTAGCTGGCAGCCTTAGCTGCAGCCACTACAATCACAATGGTGTCCTTATAGGACCATATACATCACTATATATAAGCTATAATTGTTAGATAGCCCTTTTTGATCCATCTTTCAAAAATGATGTCTATTGTAACTTTGCCAAAAATGTACCCCTCTCATATATGTTTGACAGGGGCCTCAAGCTATGGCAGCTTTGACACCATCTTTTACCTTTTAAGGCACAATAAACTACCAAAATTCAAGTGACCAAAGTGAGCATGCCATAGCTCTGCATCACTCATAGCATGTGTGGCTAACTAAACAAGCATTATCTGCCAATCTGTACACATTATTTTACTCAAAATCCATCAAATAAATAAGAGTACATCATAATTTTAATAGTACGTAATTTTGGTCATTTTTTACCAACTGCATGTTTTTATGATATTTTAAAGGGAAATTTTAAAGGGAATATTTAAGTAGACACATTCGCACTTATCCATTGAATCAACAATATTGTTTCCTATCTATCAAGAGGAGACACATTCGTAAAATTATCCATTGAATCAGCAATATTGTTTCCTATCTTGTGTATAAGGTTGTCTCTAGTTGTTGAAAAGTTAGTGTACCTAGGCACTAGGGTGGTCTCTTTAAGTCATAAACTCAAAACATAGATCTTATCTTGCACTAACATAAAAAAGCGATAGAAAAATCCATCATCAAGGGGAAGTGTTAGAAATTTGGTGATATAATTTTGTTGTTAAATGAATGTATACACCACGTCCTTTAACTATTATTGTTTGGGTATGGTTTTTCGGGCAAAGGTAATATGTGTATATATTCTTTATAAAAGGAAAAAATGTAGAAGAAGTTTGTAGAAGGTATCAAAACATTGTGGTTGACATTTTATGGCATTATTACATTTGGAACTACTTGGTTGGCATGATTTGGACCACTTATTCTTATGGTGATTGAAAGCATAATAAAGCTATATATTATGATGTACTTTGTACGATGGACTAAGAGAATTCTTATGGGTTCACTACCTTCATTAATGTGTCATTAGTAGTATTAAATTAATTATGTATTTCACTATTTCCTTTAATTTACCCTAGGTTAGTAGAATGTTTAGACATAATTATAGATCTAAAATGGTGATATGTGATTCAATTTCCTCTTCGAAGCAAACAATCTTTGAAGACAAAGATGTCAAGGAGAAGCCTAATTCCTACTTTGGAATGTGCTTTGTGATAATCCAAACCCATCTCAAAGAAATGATATTGTTATGATTGATAACAATGAAGATTGATCAAGGAGTAAGGATGAATTTCCTTCATAATCTGTGGAATCTAGCCTAAGCATATCATGAACCCTAATAATTATCGAGTTAGATTTTAATCCATTATAGGATAAAACGTAAAACTTAGAAATAGCATTAGAAGTGGACTTGTTAGAGCATGATGGAGTGACCATCATTGAATAAGTTGGAATTACATACTTCATGAATCTCTAATGTACAAGTCAAAACATTTCATGACCTATATATTGTATAAGAACTTAAAAAATGTGGTAGCAAATGATATCAAATTAAATATCTAGCTCTTTCTTAAATTACCATGGTAGAACACCCAAATATCAAATTAAATATCTAGCTCTTTCTTAAATTACCATGGTAGAACACCCAATATTATCCATAATAAATCTCCAATATCTTCTCTCTTTTTTAGGGTAATATCAAGGCTTTTATGAAGAGAAATATTGATGATTATTTGACAAAAATAATGGTGGTTTGGAACCAATCATGTACCAAGACGATAACTTTGTGAAATTTTTTTATATTACCACATAAAGTCTTGCAAACTTCCCTCGATATATCATGTCATTGTATTGTAATGTACTGATGACAATGAGGCTCATCAAGCTACTCTAGTGAAGGATGGTGCATTCAATGCACCTTGCCAACAATCTAACTCTGTGCCTTCCCCATCATGGATGGATATGGGAACCTTACATCAATATTCCTTGTCACCATGGATTAAAGAGGAAATTATAATTTTAAACCATTACAAGCATTTTTTTAATTGTAATTAAACAGGCATTTTTAAATTATGACTAAAATTTTTAGGAAGAATTTGTCCTTCTCCCATCAATACGAGAATGCTTTTCAAAAAAAAAAACACACATTCTATGAGAAGTTGAAATTTGAATCATTTTTTCCCTTGAACCTTGTCCCATCAATATGAGGAGGCTTTTTACAAAATTGAACACATTCTAGGCTAAGTTGAAATTTGAACTATCTTTTCTAGAACCTTAACGGATGGGCATGTTGCTAGTCCATCTCCTTTCGTTACTATCATGGGCTAACAACGCTATGTCATTGGCCTTATATTATTTATCAATATTTATAAAAGCGATAAATCTTGTGCTTTTTAGAGAGTCCAATGCTATGTCATTGGCCTCATCTATTACATATTAACCATGGACAGCCAAGCTGATTTCCCCTTCAGAGCATCTCTCCCTGACATAATGACAGTGCACCTCAATGTGCTTTGTGTGAGCATCAAAAACTGCATTCTTCCCAACTACCATAGCACTCTGACTATCAGTGAAGTCGGTAATGGTTGAGGACTCGCCAATACCCAAATCAATAATAAGGCGCCTGAGCCAAACACACTCAACTATAGCTATAAATGCTACCCTCCTATAGCTTCACAACTATAGCTATAAATGCTACCCTCCTATAGCTTCACAACTAGAAGTGGCCACAATGGGTTGCTTATTGTGCTGAGCCATGATATATATGAATCACTAAGGCAAAAGCAAGAACCCCTTGTGGACACTCATGTGTCATAACATCCATCCTAGTCTAAGTCTGTAAATGCATGCAGTTGTGCTTTACCCCCCTTGGGATAAAATAACTCAAAGTGCTTAGCGCCTTTTAGGTAACGGAACAACCGTTTGACAGACTACCAATGCTTTGTGCCTAGTCTATGCATAAATCCGCTCAATATTAAGACCACATACTAAATGTCAAGCCTAATGTTACACAAAAAGATAAGGCATCCAATAGCTTCTTGATGCACGCCAGCATCAAAAGAGTCACCTGCATCTTCAAGACTTAGTCGTAAACCTAGTTCCCTCTGCAGCATCAAAAGAGTCACCTACATCTTCAAGACTTATTCATAAACTTGTCTCTCTCTGTAGCATAACAATGCCATCATTACGTTGCCAAAATTGAATATCGAAATAATAGTTAAATGGTCCAAGATTTGACATCTCAAAAGACTTCTCTAAATCAACTATAAAAGCTTAAATATGATCATCATTAGGGCATGTGAGTAGTATGTCATCAATGTATAACACGATGACTAATAAAACATTCTTACTCCCCTTAATATAGAGGGTACTATTAGTTGAGTTATTGCAAAATCCTTGTGCAACCAAGTATGCATGTATCTTTTCGTACCATGCTTTGGGAGCCTGCTTAAGACCATATAAAGCTTTCTTCAATCTGCATACTTTTGATTCTTGGCTTTTCTAAACAAAACCACGAGGCTAAGATACATAGACCTCCTCATGCAAATCATTCAAGAAAGCAATTTTGATATCCAATTGATATACATTCCAATCTTTATGTACTGCAAATGCAATGATAGCCCTTATGGTAGCCATACAACATGTGGGTGTAGCAAAGGTTTCACCACAATCAATGCCTTTCTCTTGTGCATAACCCTTCGCAAACAACAAGCCTAGATTTGTATTGCTCAACACCTCCATCCGCTTTACGCTTGAGTTTGTGAACCCATTTTGTACCAATGGCCTTCTTACCAAGAGGCAAGTCTACCAAATCCCATGTATCATTTTTGAGTATCGGATAATACTCATATTGCATAATACTCATCCCATTTTCAGATTCCTTTACTTTATCAAAGAACACAGGTTCCTCTTCATCACATAAAGTGGCAATAATAGCATAATCTACATCAACAAGATATGCATGATAAGAGCCTGCACGTGTTCTGCTAGTAGGCAAAGGAGTGGCCAATTTGCTACCACGTAGTGTTTTCACTAGCCATTTTGGCATACTTTTAGACTCCTCAATTTCCCTTCTTTCCTCATCAACTGCATCATCCACATTTGCCTCATCAATAGGCTAATTTGTGGGCTAAAAAACATGTTGATTTGTAACCTGTGTGGGCTGATTTTCAGCATTTCTTTGATTACCCAAATTCTCTACATTAATGTGTCCTACATTGAACAATGAAAGGAGAGTGTCGACTATGTCGTACATTGAACAATGGAAGGAGAGTGTCGACTATGTCGTACACGAACATACATTGTGTTGTTTTTTACATGAAAGCAAGGGATGAATTGCATCTCCCACAAATACAATATCTCTACTCACAAGAATGGTAGCAGGATGATAGAGACGATAACCCTTTCTTTTTGAGCTTTACCCAACAAAAATACATTTAACAGCCTTATCATCAAGCTTGCTCTGCGAAGTTGCTCAAGCACAAGTGTGTAAGCAAGACAACCAAAAATGCGTAAGTGAGCCACAGAGAGCTTTCTACCATCCCAAGGCTCAAAAGGCGTATCTATATTTAAAGCCTTTGTAGAACACCTGCTCAAACCATATGTTGCACACATGATTGCTTCTAGCCAGAAACCATGAGGTAACTCTTAACTTTTGACCATACAGCGTGCCATCCCCCCATGAGAGACTTGTTTTTACTTCCAGCTACACCATTTTCATGAGGTGTATAGGACATAGTACATTAGTGTTTTATCCCATAATCATCCATGTATGCCTGAAACTCCTTAGACATATTCTCCCCCGGTCAATCAGTACGGAGGGTACTAACCTTACATGTAGAAGCATTTTGAACCATAGCAGCAAAGTGCCTAAAGCACATAAAAACCTCTTATCTCTGTTTCAATGGATATACCCAGGTATGTCTGAAATAATCATCAACTAATGTGACAAAATAGAGGTAGCCCCCAATAGATGATGTCCTCATAGGACCAAATACATCACTGTGTATAAGCTATAATTTTTTTACGGCTTTAACTAAACCATCTTTGGGAAATGATACCCACTGCATTTTTCCAAGAATACAGCCCTCACAAACATGCTTGATAGGGGCTTCAAGATGTGGCAGCTCAGACACCATGTCATGTTCATGTAAACGCAGCAAACTGCTAAAGTTTAAATAACCAAAGCATGCATGCCACAACTTTGCATCGCCCCCATTGCCTTTGTGGAACAAACTGTACATGCAAGATGCCTTTGTCTTTCATATGCATCTAGTCTATAAAGGCCATGAGACAAAGTACCAAAAGCAATAATTATATTTTCGTCACTACGAGACGATCATGAATAATACATCTGCCATCCTCAAATTGAACCACTAAGCCAGCCTTAGTAATGATAGAGAAAGATAACAAGTTCTTCTTGATCCTTGTTGGTAGATATAATACATCTAAAAGCGTGATTGTTCCACCATTTACAACAGCAGTGAGAACAATTTTACCAACTCCTTTTACAAGATATGAGGAGTTTTTTACACATGTTACAATGTTTCCCTCTGGAGTAGATTTAAGTGATGAGAATAAATTACGATGAGAATTAATGTGCTTACTAGCACCACTGTCAAAATACCAGACATGTACATCTGTAAAATAGCCATGCGAAGGGTCATAACTACATTGCACAATGAAAGCCCAATCATCATGTGTATCGTTTGTAGATTCTTTGTTTTTTCATTGGATGTGCTGATGCATCAGCTACTACAGCCATGCTTGAGTCTTTCTTTGCAATAGTTACATTTTTCCTTTTTCTTTGGCTTATCTCCTTCCTTGTCTATAGGCTTGCCCAGTGACTCTAATTTTGGCTTGTACTACCCTGAGGAAAGGACTTACCTTTGCCTCTATGCTGCCTCTTTCAACCATATAAACATGAAACTCCTTTGACATATACTCTCCCTGTCGATCTATGTGAAGGGTACTAACTTTACATGTACATGCATTTTCAGCCATAGAAATAAAATGTCTAAAGCATGTAAAAACCTCTGACTTTACTTTTAATGAATACACCTATTTTTTCCTAGAGTAGTCTTTAATAAAAGTCACAAAGTAGAGATATCCCCCAATTGATGGTGTCATATAGGACTATATACATCACTATATATAAGCTATAATTTTTAGATAGCCCTTTTTGATCCATCTTTCAAAAATGATGTCCGTTGCAACTTTACCAAAAATGTACCCCTCTCATATATGTTTGACAGGGGCCTCAAGCTTTGGCAGCTTTGACACCATCTTTTACCTTTTAAGACACGATAAACTACCAAAATTCAAGTGATCAAAGTGGGCATGCCATAGCTCTGCATCACTCACAGCATGTGTGGCTAATTGAACAAGCATTATGTGCCAATTTGTACACATTATTTTACTCAAAATCCATCAAATAAAAAAGAGTACATCATAATTTTAATAGTACGTAACTGTGGTCATTTTTTACCACTTGCATTTTTTTAGGAAATTGTAAAGGGAATCTTTAAGGAGGCACATTCGCACTCATCCATTGAATCAACAATATTGTTTCCTATCTTTCAAGAGACACATTTGTAATTATCCATTGAATCAACAATATTTGTTTTCTATCTTGTGTATAAGGTTGTCTCTAGTTGGTGAAAGTGGCCAAGGTAGTGTACCTAGGCACTAGGGTGGTCTCTTTAAGTCATAAACTCAAAACATAGATCTTAGCTTGCACTAACATAAAAAAGTGACAAAAAAGCCCATCATCAAGGGGAAGTGTTTGAAATTTGGTGATATAATTTTGTTGTTAAAGGAATTTATACACCAAGTCCTTTGACTATTATTGTTTGGGTATGGTTTTTTGGGCAAAGGTAATATGTGTATATATTCTTTATAAAAGGGGAAAGGGTAGAAGAAGTTTGTAGAAGGTATCAAAACATACGTTGTGGTTGACATTTTGTGGCATTAATACATTTGGAACTGCTTAGTTGGCATGATGTGGACCACTTATTCTTATGGTGATTGAAAGCATAATAAAGCTATATATTATGATGTACTTTGTATGATGGATTAAGAGAATGCTTATGGGTTCACTACCTTTATTAATGTGTCATTATTAATATTAACTTCATTATGGATTTCATTATTTCCTTTAATTTACCCTGGGTTAGTAGAATGTTTAGACATAGTTATGGATCTAAAATGGTGATATGTGATTCACTTTCCTCTTCGAAGCAATCTTTGAAGAAAAAGATGTCAAGGAGAAGCCTAATTCCTACTTTGGAATGTGCTTTGTGATAATCCAAACCCATCTCAAAGAAATGATATTGTTATGATTGATAACAATGAAGATTGATCAAGGAGTAAGGATGAATTTTCTTCATGATCTGTTGAATCTAGCCTAAGCATATCATGAACCCTAATAATTATCAAGTTAGATTTTAATCCATTAGAGGATAAAACGTAAAACTATAAGTTGGAATTACATACTTCATGAATCTCTAATGTACAAGTCAAAACATTTCATGACCTATATATTGTATAAGAACTTGAAAATGTGGTAGCAAATGATATCGAATTAAATATATAGCTCTTTCTTAAATTACCATGGTAGAACACCCAATATTATAATAAATCCCACAATATCTTCTCTTTTTTTAAAGGGCAATATCAAGGCTTTTATCAAGAGAAATATTGATGATTATTTGACAAAAATAATGGTGGTTTGGAACCGAGCATGTACCAAGATTGTAACTTTGTGAATTTTTTTTATATTACTACATAAAGTCTTGCAATCTTCCCTCGATATATCATGCCATTGTATTGTAATGTAGTGACGACAATGGGACTCATCAAGCTACTCTAGTGAATGATGGTGCATTCGAAGCACCTTGCCAATCCAACTCCATGCCTTCCCCATCATGGATGGATATGGTAACCTTACATAGTCACCATGAATTAAAGAGGAAAATATAATTTTGAACAATTACAAGTATTTTTAAATTGTAATTAAACAATCATTTTTAATTATGGCTAAAATTTTGAGGAAAAATTTTTCCTTCTCCCATCAATATGGGAAGGCTTTTCAAAAAAAAATTGAACACATTCTATGAGAAGTTGAAATTTGAATTATTTTTCTCCTTGAACCTTGTCCCATCAATATGAGGAGGCTTTTTAGAAAATTGAACACATCCTAGGCTAAGTTGAAATTTGAACTATCTTTTCTAGAACCTTAACGGATGGGCATATTGCTAGTCCATCTCCTTTTGTTACTAGCATGGCTAACAACGCTATGTCATTGGCCTTATATTATTTATCAATATTTATAAAAGTGATAAATCTTGTGCTTTAGAGAGTCCAACGCTATGTCATTGGCCTTATCTATTACATATTAACCATGGACAACCAAGGCACACAGGGAGAGGAGAGAAAAGAGAAATCCTGGATTTCTAAACAATAAGAGGAAAAAATCCCTTCGATTGGCCCTTTGTATTCCGGCTTCCATTCATGCATTCCGTTGCTTAACTGTCTTTTACATACCACAACAACGCATAGGTTGAGTACCAGTATTATTTAGCCCACGAGTGCGTAGTTGAGTTGGTAGAACGGTTGGGTTCTAGCAGGAGGACCCGGGTTGGATACCATCAAGGCTAGGAGGACCCGGGTTGGATACCATCAAGGCTACGCAAAGTGGGTATGTGTGTGTGTGTGTGTTCGAATATATATATATCGATCTCGATCTCCCTCAGACACACGGTACTAGTATTATTTATGAATATTTAAAAAGTGATAAATCTTGTGCTTTCGAGAGTTGGATGGAGTTGAAGCAGCGTTGGAGGCAAACGAGCAACAATTGGCGGCGACCAGCAGCCGCTAGCGCGAGCGCAGCGCCGAAAATGATACGGCTAACCGAGCTGGAGGGAGCGGCAAGGGGAAGGTCTAAGGGCCTCCCGCCGAAAATTTGATGGCGGCGCGCAGGCGGAGGAAGAAGCTCAACGACAGGCTTTACACGCTACGCTCGGTGGTGCCCAAGATATCCAAGGTAATCGCCGCCGCCGCCGCCGCCCTCCCCTCTCTTATTTTTTTGCATCTACTTTAATTCATCCTAGCATTAATCCTAACGGGTGGAATTAAGTAACAATCCTAATATTTCGTTGCTTAATCCAAGGGTGGGATTAAGTAGCAATCTTAGCATTAATATATATGTAGGTACTCATTTAATTATTTTGCATCTCCTTTAATTAAATTTCTAACATTAACATGTGTAGGTCATTAATTAAATTATTTTGCATCTACTTTAATTAATCTCCCATGTATTAAACGTTACTTAAACTCTTTTACAATACATTATTAATTTTCTTTTTCTTTTCTTTTTGATTTCCCCGCAATCTCAAGAGGATGATGTTGCAACTCACGAGATCAGGAGAGTCCTCCTCCTCAATATGGGTCTAAAATTCTTCTTTGCTATTAATTAATTAGTGAGGTGGTGGATAGCTTATAAGGTCTAAGGTGAATATGAGAGAGAGCGGGATAGACAGCCGCCTCAGATAGGGGAAGAACTATGGAGAGAGGTGAAGGTTGGACCTTCGGTTTTGGTATACATTAATTAATCAGGCCCAATAGGGCCCGATTAATTAATATGAGTATCACTAGAGTGAATATGTGAATAAAAACAACTCGCTTCTCGTTACCCTAGCTCTGCAGTTATGTAAATCTTTACATCTTCGCATAGTTTTTCACTTTATAAATTTGAAGTTTTATTACAAGACTAACTTGGACACGTATTTGAGTTGTGGATACATTTTTGTACAGTAAGAGGAAATTATAGTCGTGTGCATAATACATGATCAACATTACAGATAACACTCTTCTCAACATATCACAAAACTTAAAGCCTTCAAATTTTGAAGGTCGAAGATTCATGCCTTGAATTTCATAGATTTTTTAAATTGAAAAATCAAATATAAAAGTAAAAAATGAAATGTTGCATGTTCAATTTGGATGTTCATTGTATATAGTTTTGCGCATTTTCTGTGAACATAAGTTTATGTGAACAATATTACACGTGTTGTTATCTCACCAAATCTTTTAGATGACGAATCTTAAGGGGTTAGTAAAGTAGCCTCCTTATTAAAACCCTTGTTAGTTGCCTTTCTTGGTGATTAACTACTTGATTGAAAACCTTGTTTTTAAAAAGTGCATCAGTTTTTGCAATTTTTAAAGAGAGCATCAGCTGTTGTAATTTGATGATATTGAGAATAGATGGATTCCACCTCCTAGTAAACTATGAGGCTTCTCCTTATTATTAGTAGAACTAGGGAAGCCATTTAATTCAAAAATGATATCACCTTGTAATAGCAATCCTCTTCAAATTCCAACATAGACTTGAGCAAGCCAAGATGAAAGGAGGATGAAAGAAATATAAGAGACAAGATTTCCCTTACACGCTCTGTCTCACAAATCTAACAACAATGTATAAAAACAATACTTTATTCATCTACCTCATAAATGCTTTATGCTACAATTCAAGAGGCCTTATTGTTTTTCTTACTTGAGAATGTTATCTTCTCAAGTTAGTTCAATCGTTACTTCCAATCATCCCATACCATATTTTTAGTTGTGTCATCACTAGAATATGAAAATCGAGTGTAACATGCTTCGAACTTTGTGATTTCTTTCTATATTTCAACTCTAAAGCTCAACTAGCAAAAAACTTTGCTCATGTGTAAAGGATCTAAAAGGTTTTTTAATGCTTTATTTAGGCCCAATTCACAACCATATGTGCGTAAAAAGCACTTTAAACATTCGTAGAGGTGACTGATGAAAATATCCTTTTCACTCGTCCAGAGATCAATGTGTCATTCAGCTTTCTTGGATGGAAACACCACTAAATGTAAATTCATCAAGATCTTACCTTTGGGGATCTATGATGGAATCCTTGGGATGGATTGGCTCACCAAATATCAAGTTGTTGACATTCATTGTTGCAAGGGAACCATATCTTTTCTTGACCTTCAAGGAAATAAGGTCCAAGAGATTGGAATCCCAAAGTCTCCCACACTGTAGTTGTTGAAAGCTTCTAAGTGTTAACCCTTTTCTAGGGTTAACAAGAGTTACTACCAATATCTTACATCAAGGAGTCAAGGTAGATACACCAAAAGGTTATACATTCAAGATATGAAGCAATGGTGTCCAAAGCTACAACTTGGACGAGCGCCCGTAATGGTATGACGTGGTATTTATGGCGATTCTTGCCTCAAGAGTGTGTGGTATAGCAAGTTAGGATGAACTCCTAAGTGATGTACTTCATAGATATATTATGAGAGTAGTCATTGTAATAGCATTAGGCCTCTTAGGAGCCTCTTAGGGCACTTTAGGCCTCTTAGGAGCCTAAAGTGCCCAGGAGTGTGAACACTTTTAATGCATGCTAGTGAGTGTGTGCGAGTGATGTGAGGTGAGAGGAGGGACGAGTACACATAGTGCAACGTAGCACTGTGACAACGCTTGCGGGCGGCAGGCGAGGTGGAATTGCTTCTCAAGGAGTTGTTGAGCTTGGAGACCTCAAGGGTTACGATCTCGGCCATTGGAAAGATCCTCATGATAGTTGCGGTTACGATCTCGGCCATTGGAAAGATCCTCATGATAGTTGCGGTTTATTAGGTAATCTCTTGTTGTATGTGTTTCAAGGGAGGTTAGGGTGAGCCATAACACTAAGCTACTGAAGGGGCTCAGAAAGAGACAGTCCATCTATGTAGTCAAGCTAAATCTAGTGGCCCAGGAATCAGAACCCAAGGAGCCAAAGTGGCTAAGCGAGTATGCAGTATGTTTCTAGAAGAACTCACAGAAATGTAACATGATTTTGTTTTTATATGAATGAGACACCCAACCAAATTTGTTTGGACCCACAAAATTTGGAGTTATGCAATGTGTTAGGGGTGTTGAGGCATGAACATGCAACATAAGAAATCACACTTACAAACGTCTGGTGGTTGGGTGGTTGTCCATTACAAACGTTGGGTGGTTGGGTGGTTAGGGGTGTTGCAGCATGAACATGCAACATAAGAAATCACACTTACAAACGTCTGGTGGTCTGGGTGGTTGGGTGGTTGGGTGGTTGGGTGGTTGTCCTTTTATGCAATTATCCATAAACTATGTGAAACACTTTTATGCGGACACATAGTTTTCCCCAATATCATACTACCAAAGGCATTTTGCCTTAGTCTAGTGCCCTATATGTTTACTACCTTGGAGTGACCTTAGTCTAATGCACCATATTCTAATTACTACCTTGGAGTGACCTTAGTCTACCACACCACATGCTTACTACCTTGGAGTACTACCTTCTTGCAGTGACCTTAAATGTTGATGTCATGTCTCAACTTGAAGGATGTTGTGTTGTCCTTGTCAATCTTGTTTTTAAAAAGAATCACAATGGCTATGAGAGGTTGAAATGGATGAAGGTAGATAGGAAGCACAACTAGAGTGTGGAGAAAATAACAGAAAGAGAATACAATTGACTATAGCCTAAAGGCAAGCCTCCTTGGCTAGTTATCAAACTCGTAAGCTAGGGCACCTTATGCTATTTGCAGGGTGGCACCCAACCTCTACCACCCGATAGTCATGCACGATCTTCGCATTGAGCCCCCAATTTTTTTAAGTTTCATAGAGGGGGAAAAACAAAAAGTGCCTCATCGACAAATGGACATAGAACGATGAGAGGGTTTTGAACATGTTACCTTAGCCCTCATGTTGTATGCTACAGACAAATTACCCCTCTCAAAAAGTATCCTAGGTCCTAAAGTATACCTAATAGTTGGTTTGCATTTTTTTTCTTCAAAGGAAGCACTTCCACCTTGTAGTGCAGGGGAAAAAAATCAACTAATAAAAAGAAAGGGTGATATTCAAAGGTTTGATTTATCACTTAAAAAATTAAAAAAATGCTAGATTAACTAAAATGCCTTGTTTTTACCCTTAAAAATGAAGGTAATGTCACATTGTAATTAAAAATTTAAATTTCATCTACAAAAAATATATTAGAGAGTAGGCTTTTCAAGCACTACATGATTTCAGTGCGACATTAATGCCTGCATGAAGAGCATCTATTGCGGTGTGATTTTTCCTTACCATAGAGACATTAAGTGACTATATGTAATTCATTGATAATGCTTAAGTGACAGTATTCAAATTCATCATGTGACTAGTCCCACCCATCCTCCCCTACAACCTAAATTGTGACTTTATCCTTGCTCAAATCTCCATACAAGTTGTTGAAGCCATATTTATCAATATGTCGATACATATTCAATATGGCCATTGAAATGTATACATATGGCTATCAATCTTAGATTCATGCCATGTATCTTTTGCTTTGCAGTTATCAATCTCAAATTTATGCCATGTATCTTTTGCTTTGCAATTAGTCATCAATCTCATATTTATGCCATGTATCTTTTGCTTTGCAAATGTTTAATTCATATTTAGATGCAAATCCCTAAACCTTTCTCAAGGGGTATGGAAACCCTAACCTCAAACACCAAATTCTAAGCATAACGTGTGGATGCATATGGAGGGAAAATTACAAGCTAACTACTTGGGATTTGAGAGAGAGAGAGAGAGAGAGAGAGAGAGAGAGAGAGGGTGATTATAATGAGAGAGACAGAGAGAGGGAGAGAGAGATTGACACTAGTGCTTGTGATTTTAAAGAGAAGGTGATTTCATATATGGAGAGAGAGAGAGGCATGGCAAATAGAGAGTTTGAAATCCTGCCGTTAATTTGTTGGCAACAACTATGACATTGAAGTTTCCATAAAAAATCTTTCCACCATTTGCAAATCAATTCTTTAATGCCTTTTTTCAAAAGTAATTAATGATTCTATATTTTTCACTCATTGTGGAGCCCTATTATGTATTGGTCTGTATTTGGGCATTTTGTCTCGTGTTGAAGTTAACATTTATTAACTTTAGTGATTTTAACCTTAATCATAAAGGGATTCGAAATAACTTATAATTAAAGGGTGTTTCCTAAATGAAACAACTCAAACTGAAATGATACATTGCAAGGCATCACCTTGTACAAATAAAAACCCAAGGCTCTAATAAATCAATCATAACTTACGGACCCACCCAAGCCCCTTCCTTTGTCTTTTGTGACACACATACGGACCCGAATTTTATTTGGATGGTCAAAAAATATCGTGGGAAGACACTTATATTATACAAGGCGTCAAAAAATATCTTGGGAGGAAGACACTTATATTATACAAGACATTTTTGCACAACAACTTTACATCCTTACACTCATAATGACTTCTAAGTCTTAGAGCTAATTGGGTCAAAATGTGTATGCCCATGATTCCAACCCAAGACCTTGCGTTCAATCCACACCAACCACCACTCCATGACACACTTGATGCCCAAGCTCATTCCAAAAGTATTAAAGGACATGACTAGATTTTCAATAACTAGTGTGTACTGCTTCTTGCATGCATCAAAGGGCCTCTTCTACTTGATTTTATCCATGATATCAAGGTGCTCCACAACAACTCGTGCAAGCACACAATCGTGCATGGTCACTAAGTCACTTTATGGCCTCAAGAAATCATCAAGATGTAAGACTACACATATGAACTAATGTATTATGCATAAGTCACTAATCGGACTTTTAACACTGTGACTATATCATCTTTATAAATGTTGACAATGAGAAGACCATTAAAGCTAGAATAAGTGTAAATGTTTATAAAATTACATTGTCTTGGTGATTTCTTGAGGCCAGAAAGTGACTTATGTGTAGTCTACAAACTTTATACATTAGTTCTTTGCAAAGGTTGGAAATGAAAAATTAAATGTCACAATTGCCAACAAATAAACTGGCACGATTTCAAACTCTCTATTCACCATCCATATCTAAAATCGCCTTCTCTTTAAATCACAAGCATCCACTCTCTCTCTCTCTCTCTCTCTCTCTCTCTCTCTCTCTCTCTCTCTCTCTCTCTCTCTCTCTCTCTCTCTCTCTCTCTCTCTCTCGCTCACTGATTTCTTCAAGAGATCTATCCCAGTGCCTACCCTGACACAGGAGGGGGTTACACTTCAATGTGTGGTGCGGACCTCCGAGCCAAATAGAGAGGGGGTTACACTTCAACGCGTGGTGCGGACCTCCGAGCCAGACAGAGACCGAGAACACCAGGCTACCACACTCCCAGACTACATCAGAGGGAGATCATAGAGATACGGGCTCGACATCAACACCATATCCAGGAGCAGCTCGATCACTTATACTCACACCCAGAGATCATGCTGTGAGGAATTTTTGCCTCGCCATCGCCTATGTATCACATATTACACCCCCATTATGGTACTAGTTGGAGCTAGACAGATCTTCATTGCATTCTTATATACCCTACGCATATAGGTTGTATAATGAGCCTCTAGCAATAGTGCTGCTGCATCATCACACACCCCCACTAGCTCAATACTTTCATAGTTTATTTCATGTTCATTTTGTCCTTTTTCTCTGGACATCGAGAGGACATTGGCAGTTGTACATTGATTTGTCTCATAGGTTGAGTTGGGCCTCTAGTAGACGTTAATATACAGCTCTCTCTCTCTCTCTCTCTCTCTCTCTCTCTCTCTCTCTCTCTCTCTCTCTCTCTCTCTCTCTCTCTCTCTCTCTCTCTCTCTCTCTCTCTCTCTCTCTCGTTCGTTTATAATAATCACCCTCTCTCTCCCATGCAAATCATGCAAGATAAAAACCCTTTCAAATTCACTAATCTAACTTGACACTATGACTATATCATCTTTATAAATGTTGACAAAAAGAAGGCCATTAAGGCTAGATTGAGTGTAAACGTTTATAAAAACACATTGTCTTGTGATTGCTTGAGGCCATGAAGTGACTTATGTGTAGTCTAAAAACTTTATACATTAGTTAAATGCATAAATTAACTAACTCAAGCAATCACCAAGACTGTACTTTTATAAAAAATTACACTCAATGGTCTTCTCATTGTCAACATTTATAAAGATGATATAGTCATACTGTTAAGTCAGATTAATGAAATTTGAATTTTCTCAAGCCTTTTCTATGACCGATCTAGTGGAGATGATTATCCTATTGTTTAGAAATACAAGTTGAATGCGACTGTAAGCATGATACTATTAGTTTATCACAAGCCAAGTCCATTGTAGCATGAAATCATGCATAAAAAAATCACTTGTTCCACAAAGCTAAGTACATATTAGCAAGGTGATTGTAATCATGATACTATTAGTTTATCACAAGCCAAGTTCAACAACACTGTAAGCATAATACTATTAGTTTATCACAAGCCAAGTCCATGAATAATAATCTTAGAAGGTTTAATACCTCATCGTCATCCCCTATCCTTGTCTACAAGGCTGATCCATTGCAAATTGAGGAGAAGATTTTAAGAGTCTACTTCTGATTATGTATTAAGCTCGACTTGAGGAGTGATATCTTAGCAACATAAGGTTTTTTTTATTTTAAAAAAAAACTCAGTGGTCCTTTCCTCTACTTAAGAGAATAGGTAGCAACTCCTGTTATCAAAAAAGGAAAAATTTTGATATCAGTTCCTACTATCAAAAAAAGAAAATTTTTTGGCTTCAATCCTTAATTACAAGAAATGGAAATCCACACCATATTTCCTCTCACTTTTTATTTTGTTAATCATTTTAGCTAGAAATCCTCTTTATCAAGAAAAAATAAAGCATGCCAATTGTAAAAATCACTTCTTAAAAGGTATTATTGCATAAGCCATGTGCATACACTTCTTAAAAATCACTTCTTAAAAGGTATTATTGCATAAGCCATATGCATACACTTCATAAATAAAAAATAATATGTCATCAAATTGATTAATACAGATAATTTCAACAAATATGTGTTAAACACCACATGCTTGTCTTCAATGTAGACCAAATTGATATAGCGTAATGAAAATGCCATCATTTTTATGCAAATACAATGGAAGCTTTACAACTACCTCCATTTTTTATGCTACTACACCATGATCCTAAACATGCACTCCACCAATGGAACTTTGAGAGTCTTATCAACGAGGTCAATGAACACTTTTAAGCTTGAGTAGCGTAATACACTCAAGGAAGGAAGCTCTATTTGGGCACCCTACTCCTACTTGAGATTTCGTGGTCAGATTCAAGTCATGCCACATGCTTTAATTTATTTTCGTAATGATTAAAACTTATCTAAAAATTAGAAATTACCAAACTATTACAACTATGAAAGGCTTGCCTCCATAGCCATTTTAAAAAAAAAACTTAACAGAAAATGTTATGGAAAAAGTTTTCAATGTCATCAATCTCAGATTTATGACATGTATCTTTTGCTTTGCAAATGTTTAATTCATATTTAGATGCAAACCCCTAAGCCTTTCTCTCAAGAGGTATGGAAACCCTAACTTGCAAATAACAAACACCAAATTCTAAGCATAACGTGTGGATGCATATGCAGGGAAAATTACAAGAGAGCGATTGGCATTAACTACTTGGGATTAGAGAGAGAGAGAGAGAGATTGACACTAGTGCTTGTGATTTTAAAGAGAATGTGATTTCAGATATGGATAGAGAGAGAGTTATGGTTGGCGAATAGAGAGTTCGAAATCCTGCCAGCACTTAATTTGTTGGCAACAATTATGACATTGAAGTTTCCATAAAAAATCTTTCCAACATTTGTAAATGAATTCTTTAATGCATTTTTTCAAAAGTAATTAATAATTCTATATTTTTCACTCATTGTGGAGCCCTATTATGTATTGGTCTGTATTTGGGCATTTTGTCCTCGTGTTGAAGTTAACATTTATTAACTTTAGTGCTTTTAACCTTAATCATAAAGGGATTCTAGATAACTTATAATTAAAGGGTGTTTCTTGAATGAAACAACTCGAACTGAAATAATACATTCCAATGCATCACCTTGTACAAATAAAAACCCAAAGCTCTAATAAATCAATCATAACTTATGGACCCTCCAAAGCCCCTTCCTTTGTCTTTTGTGACACACAGACGGCGGACCCACGTCAACCAGAATTTTATTTGGATGGTCGAAAAATATCTTGGGAAGACACTTATATTATACATAGCATCACATTTTTGCACAACAACTTTACATCCTTACACTCATAATGATTTCTAAGTCTTAGAGCTAAGTGGGTCAAAATGTGTATACCCATGATTCCAACCAAAGACCTTGAGTTCAATCCACACCAACCACCACTCCATGACACACTTGATACCCAAGCTCATTCCAAAAGTATTAAAGGACATGACTAGATTTTCAATAACTAGTGTGTACTGCTTCTTGCTTGCATGGACCTCTTCGACTTGATTTCATCCATGATGATATCAAGGTGCTCCACAACAACTCATGCAAGGAGACAATCGTGCATGATCACTAAGTCACTTTATGGCCTCAAGAAATTATCAAGATGTAAGACTACACATATGAACTAATGCATTATGCATGTCACTAATTTAACTTAACACTATGACTATATCATCTTTATAAATGTTGACAATGAGAAGACCATTAAAGCTAGAATAAGTGTAAATGTTTATAAAATTACATTGTCTTGGTGATTTCTTGAGGCCATAAAGTGACTTATGTGTAGCCTACAAACTTTATACATTAGTTCTTTGCAAAGGTTGGAAATGAAAAATTAAATGTCACAATTGCCAACATATAAACTAGCACGATTTCAAACTCTCTATTCGCCATGCCTTTCGCTCCATATCTAAAATCGCCTTCTCTTTAAATCACAAGCATCCACTCTCTCTCTCTCTCTCTCTCTCTCTCTCTCTCTCTCTCTCTCTCTCTCTCTCTCTCTCTCTCTCTCTCTCTCTCTCTCTCTCTCTCTCTCTCTCGTTCGTTATAATCACCCTCTCTCTCTCTCTCTCATGCAAATCATGCAAGATAAAAACCCTTTCAAAGTCACTAATCTAACTTGACACTATGACCATATCATCTTTATAAATGTTGACAAAAAGAAGGCCATTTAGGCTAGAATGAGTGTAAATGTTTATAAAAATACATTGTCTTGTGATTGCATGAGGCCATGAAGTGACTTATGTGTAGTCTACAAACTTTATACATTAGTTAAATGCATAAATTAACTAACTCAAGCAATCACCGAGACTATACTTTTATAAAAATTTACACTCAGTCTAGCCTTAATGGTCTTCTCATTGTCAACATTTATAAAGATGATAGTCATACTGTTAAGTTAGATTAATGAAATTTGAATTATCTCAACACTTTTCTATGACTTATCTAGTGGAGATGATTATCCTATTGTTTAGAAATACAAGTTGAATGAGACTGTAAGCATGATACTATTAGTTTATCCACAAGCCAAGTCCATTGTAGCATGAAATCATGCATAAAACAAGCACTTATTCCACAAAGCTAAGTACATATTAGCAAGGTGATTGTAAGCATGATATTATTAGTTTATCACAAGCCAGGTTCAACAACATTGTAAGCATAAGACTATTAGTTTATCACAAGCCATGAACAATAATCTTAGAAGGTTTAATACCTCATCGTCATCCCCTATCCTTGTCTACAAGGCTGATCCATTGCAAATTGGGGAGAAGATTTTAAGAAAGTCTACTTCTAATTATGTATTAAGCTCAACTTGAGGAGTGATATCTTGGTAGCATAAGGTTTTTGTTTTTTTAACCCTAGTGGTCCTTTCCTCTACTTAAGAGAATATGTAGCAACTCCTGTTATCAAAAAAGGAGAAATTTTGATAGCGGTTCCTAGTATCAAAAAAAGAAAAAAAATTGGCTTCAATCCTTAATTACAAGAAATGGAAATCCACACCATATTTCCTCTCTTTTTATTTTGTTAATCGTTTTAGCTAGAAATCCTCTTTATCAAGAAAAAATTAAACATGCCAATTGTAAAAATAACTTCTTAAGAGGTATTATTACATAAGGACATTTGGAGTTGCTTTATACACTAACGACTCACGAGCAACTATGCTAATTGATTAAAAATCAAGAATGAAGAAGAAGCATGCACACAAAATGGTAGGTTTAAGGGAGTGTGTTGTCTATTAATTTTATTCTTTTAACCTTAGTTATAAAGACTTCTAAATAACTGATTATTAAAGGGTGTAATCTAAATGAAATGGCTCGAATTGAAATGACATACTTCAAGGCCCCTAATGAAAAGATTGTAACTTACAGAACATTATATTTATTTGTCTTTACAGATAATATTTTTTTCCATCATTGATGGTATTTTGTGTTTGAATTTAGATTGTATGCATACCTTTTGATTTGTCTTCTGAATTTTTAAGCATTATGAACTTGCATATGTCGATTTGAATTTTGGACACTTTATCCCTTCATGAAGTTATGGGGTTGTATGATGCGACATGTTTTTCATAGATGTCAATGCAATTAGATTTAATTGGATCTATGCTCGGGTACTTTTGCTCCTACTTAAAATTTGGTGTTCCAATAAGTCATATATTTGTGTTTTGCATCATTGGTTTTTCTCTTGCATGATTTGTATACATGTCATTCATGTGCAGGTGTGTGTTTGAGCACTCTATCACTTCACTTTTAAAGATTTTGTTTGTGCAGGTGTGTGTTTGAGCACTCTATCACTTCACTTTAAAAATTTTGTATGTGCACTTAGATTCATGTGCAGGTGTGCGTTTGATCACTCTATCCCTTCACTTTAAGGATTTTGTATCTTCACTTAGATTCAACAAACATGTGCTAGGCTATATTTTGTCATAGTGTTCTACTTTTCTCTTATTATGGGGTAGCATTTGTGAGTAAAATGATCATTTGATCTAGAACTGTGTATTTTATATACTAGTGAGATAGTCTGATTCTATCCATTTGAATCATATTGTGTGTGCCAGTCAATTTTAGTATATAGATATCCAAATCATAAGTTGACCTTTTGTTGGGATAGTGCACATATAAGTTAATGGTTGTAACATTTGTTGGATCTTGTTGCACACTTTAATCTTTGGCCAATCAAGGTTCTAGTCACATATTGCAAGGATGGATAACCTCTACTTGCGTGTACACATTCTAGCTTATAATGGGCTAGTGTATGTATGAGAAGGCCATTATTTTTTTGTTCGATTACCTTATTATTATCTATAATACAAGAGATGAGCCTTCGTCTAACACTTATTTGTCTTTTTCTTTTTTTGGACTAGTGGTTACACTACAAGACATAAAACTATGTCTAGCACTTATTTCTAATCCTTTTTGTAACACTACCCAAAAAAAAAAAAGAACTAGTATAAGTGTTGATATACACCAACATTTATGCAAGCACTTATACTAGCATTATGGAAAAAAAGTAATAATGCATCGGTTTGGGAGGGGATTTTGAAAACCCCATAATGTTTCAACCTATAATGTAGACATGTACATATCATAATTCCTCTTCTCTTCATTGCAAAATATACTCATATTGTTCTCACCAAGTTTTATTAAAGATGCATGCTCCTTCCTTCTCTCAAGGAAAAGTGAGTTTGTTTTCCATTTCTTTTTCTTTTTACTTTACATTTGAAATGCAACCGTTCTCTAGCTATCTCTTTCTTTATTTAAAAGGTTTAAAAATAATGCCATAACATTAGGCTTCTCAATCAATCCTTCCTTCATTTTTTTTTTCACTAAACAATACTTGGTTTTTTAATTGTTTTGTAGCTCCTTCGCTTCCAAATTCCCTCAAGGTAGCTCCACTAATCTCTAAATGTTTTAATTATTTTTAATGGATAATTTGATATTTTATTACTTGCTTTTTATTTTCTTCTTCTTTTATTTTTTAAATTATTTTTTAAAACATGTTTTATCTTATTCATTTATAATACAAGAAAAAATTATAATTATATCTTCTATTATATTTAGAAGACGAATAAGGAGAAGAGGGCTTCTTCTTTTCTTTTTTCTTTTTTTCTATTATATTTAGAAGAAGACAAAGAAAAAGAAGACAAGATTACTTCTTTCTAGTCTTTTTTCTTCTCCTTCTCTTATTCTTATGAAAAAAAGAAGATATGATGACTTCTTCCTACTCTTTTTTCTACTCCTTATCTTATTCTTCTATGAAAAAAAGAAGACTTCTTCTTCTTATGCAAAAGAAGAAAGCTTATGCATAAAGAGATTTATACATAAGCTCAATAAATAAATCTCTTATAAATAAGCACAAAGTTCATGCGTAAAGCTCAACTTGCATTGGGGTTTTCTTCTTGACTTTTAAGTTATTGAATTTCTTATATGCATAACACCTCTTGCATAAGATCTTTTATGTATGAAGAGCTCTTGCATAAGCTTTTATGTATAAAGACTTATGCATAAGCGCTTTTATGTATGAAGAGCTCATTAATAAGCCTTTATGTCTAAAGACTTATGCATAATAGCTTATGTATAAAGGCTTAGGTTACTTATACTTGAGCTCATTATGCATAAACCTTATATATAAGTTTATGCAATTTAGCTTATGCATTAGAGCTTATAAATAAGCTCGTATGCATAAAGGCTTGGTCTATTTATGCATAAGCTCTCTATGCATAAGTCTTATGTATAAGGCTTATGCATAATGCATTAGAGCTTATGAATAAGCTCGTATTCATAAAGGCTTAGTCTATGTATGCTGAAGTTCTTGTCTTATGCACAAGCCTTATGTAGCTTGGCTTATGTGTAAGCTCATGTATAAGAGCTAATGCATTAATTCTTATGCATAATGCATTACAGCTTATGAATAAGCTTGTATGCATAAGAGTGTATACATACGCCTTTATACATAAGATCATTATGCATTTTCTATTATGCATAATGAACAAGAACTTATGACTATGCTTGTATGCATATACCTTTATGTACTAAAACGTACACATAAGCTTACACAAAGGTTTATGCATTAGATATTCCTCTTCTTCATTTGCGCGTGAAGTAGAAGAAGAGAAAGAAGAAGATGCTTAGTATAAGAAGATGAAAAAGAGGAACATCTTTTCCTTTTTTCTCTCTCTTTCTAGCTACATGTGCATGGGAAGTAGAAAAAGAGGAAGAGCATCACCTCTTCCTTGTCTTCCACATGGTTAAATTTTTCCATATCTTTTCTCTTATTTTGAATTGATTTTGGAACCTGCAGTGCATATCAAGACAAAAGATTGAGCTATTCCTGGGGTGGTTTTAAAATATGCTTATCCTCTAGAAAGAAGAGTATGAAAAATCAGAAGCTTCCGAAGGAAAGATTATATATCTACACTCTCAATAAGCCCCTTCTTTTGCAAGATAAGCTATGACAAATTTTACAAGCTCTCTCCTACTCAGTAAGAAACTGCTAGCGATGAGTTGGATGCATCCCCCTTGTAGTCAACTTGGTCCAATGGCAACGATATCCCTCCTTCAACAGCACGCTCGCCTTGTAGAGACACCATCAACGCATAATGGAGTTTCCAAGTTTCTCATCTTTAGTGTTTATACATAACAACTCATCCATAAGCCTCATGCATAAGCCTTATGCATAACCTCTTGTACAGTAGCTCTTTGTACATACACATTATAATCAATGAAATCTATGCAACACTTTGTTGGGCCTCCCAATATTAACAAATAGGATGAGCTACAATTTGAACTATCCTTGTCTTTGGGTGTATCTAAAGACAGCATGTAAAACTGCAATAATGTCTCATCGTGAAATTTGTCTTCCTCCAAATATCAATTTTGTCTCATATACAAGGCTATATAATATTTCCCGAAACACATATATTATCATAAAGGAGAGCCACAACACAATGAGTCAAAGAAAAAAAGGCATTGATGCAATCAAATCCATAAGACGCTTAAAGGGAAAGAACTCTCTTTTTGTCTCAAATGCCCAGACTGTAAGGCATTACTATGACACTTGCTATTTGTTTCCAAGTCACTTGATATCAATATACACCCAAAACTTTTTTTGAGCAGTGGATTAATTAATTAAGCTTTTGTGGCATTGGATTATTATTTTTTTCACTCAAGTCAGCCTTTCTCTGCTGGACACGTGTTCGAATCCTATGTTGTATGGCTGGAAGCCTGTCCGTTGTGTATGCGAATCTTGTGTCTCGCATGACCTTTAGTGCTTGTCTGTTGTTCGTTTAACGACCTGCAGCACTGCTCTTCTGTTCTCGTCATCATGCCTCCTAGAAGGATATCCCTTCATGACATTAGTAATCTGATGAAAGTCCTTGTTCTTCATCTCTACTCTGTCATAAGGCATATCGTCGTGTGCTTGTTCTACATCCTTGCTCTATGATGGGTGCGAACCATCAAGTTCCACTATATCAAGGGCTCACTGTGATCAATTGGCATCCCCGCCTGCAAAATACCCCTCTGCTATTCGAAACCTTCGTGCAGTGAAGCAAAAAACTCGGTCCTCTAGTCTGTGTGTCTTCATTCGAGACCTCTTCATTCATACTTCTTTATGTCTTTGTTCGAGTCATTTTTTGCGTTGTTTATGTTGTGTATTCACAAGGTCGTCAGAACCTGTCGTTGACAGAGGTCAAAAACCAGCATCAAACCCTTCTGTGGAGCCTTGAGAAAATGAAAAAAAAAACTCGTTCGGAGCCATCTGTACAGAAGATACCTCATTTTCCGCCTGAAAAAGGACCAAACTATTCGAAGTGCCCGTCATTGTTGCCATCGAAAATGGAGACATCGTCTGTTGTTGGAAACCACTTGAAGAGTTCATCAGAATGGAGTGCTTGAAGGGTTGGTTTGCTCTTGAGAAAAGAGGTACTCTCAATCATTTACATTTTTAGATGGTGGTGACTCCCATGGCTCCGTCGGTCATAAGCATCGACAAAGTCATCAAGCAATACATGGGTTGGGAGTTTTTCAAACCAAAGAGTGCTATAGTCATGTGTAGAGCTTTACGCCAAATTCGAATGCACACATTGGAAAGTATGGTTGGCTACTACATGAAAGACTTACAAAAACCGCATTTCAAATACTTCATGCATAACATCTCCGCTGAAGAGATAACAAGAGTGCGATAACTCTACACTCTTTATGGACAAGTTGATTGAAAAACAAGGTTTGCTTATCGCATGTTTATCTTTTTGAAACGAGCTTATGTTTTCATGGACAACCACATTGCTAACAAGCTTGGTG
This sequence comes from Cibotium barometz, assembly GCF_041138505.1. Taxonomy (NCBI): domain Eukaryota; kingdom Viridiplantae; phylum Streptophyta; class Polypodiopsida; order Cyatheales; family Cibotiaceae; genus Cibotium; species Cibotium barometz. Next base: position 16,193,740 of record NC_141084.1, on the reverse strand, counting down.
CGTCACTCCAAAGCACACTTCTAAGAATGGTCTACATTGGCAAATATAAGCCAGCCGCATCGTGGATAATACCGAAGATAGGAAATGGGATGAGTAGAAGGAGATCTTCTGCAATTTGGAAAGTGATGAAAGTCCCTCACCTTACACAATGCATAGACATCGATGAAATTTTTTTGTGGATATGCATGCTGCAAGATATTTTGATCTACTACGTGAGCAATCAAGAATTCATGAAGATGACGATGGGAGAAATGAACATGCAAGTGATGATGACTGCGATGAACATGATGCACAACCGAGAAGCCACAACAATCTAATCATCATTCATTATGATGATCAATCTTGCTATGCGCAACAAGACTACAACGCATCATATCTGTCTGTGGGGGAGAAAACCAAGTTCAAAAAAGCCATCATAGAGGGTGATGACTTTGTGCCATTGTTATCGTCTGTTTATATAAATATATTTGTCTTACAGAGAAAGAAGCATGCTTTGAGTAGCATGTTAATAATGTTACGTTGGCGAGTGTCTGCTCTACTTGTATTCTTGTTTTTGTTCGTGCATGGTTTTGCGCATGGCTGATTTTTGTTCACCTATTTTCCAATGGCACTTGTAAAAATTTAGCGTAATAAAGTGATTTGTCCACGTCATCAACTTCCTGTGCTTCTAATTTAAACTATGCTTAGGCTTACTAATTTATTTTGTAAAGCTCTTTCCCCATGACAAGTACTAACTAATGGACGCTAGATCCAGACGGTACTTGATACTTGCCAAATATCCTCAACTGGTAAGAAAAGATTTGAAACCTCCTAGAAGAGCTGCAAAAAGCGGTGTATTTTCCTCTCTCTCTCTCTCTCACCCATGCACCTACCCTCAAAGCATGTTAATATACGTCATTGTAAAGTCTAGGCTTTCTATCATCGTCACATCATCTACTATTCACTCGCCCCCAACAACCCGCTCTGCAATCGCGTGAAAGATGTCCATGCTAAATGTCATACAAATGTGTACACTAAATATGCTTCATTGCCTGAGACATCTCTTTGAACAGCTTCTGACACATTAACTTTTAGCTTTTGCATCTGACTGCAGGAACAGGCTTCATCTTCTTGAAGAGCACAGTATTATGGGAACATGTTTCTGGCATTTATATGGCTTGATTATTGATGGGAAGACCACAAACAACTTTCTGGTGGGTGCGTAGACATGTCATTTGCATGGCAGCTATCATGAAAAGAGAACAGATTTAGCCTTGAAACCTGACTCAAAAATCAGAGCTAAAATGACGTTTGATGAGCAAAATTGATAGCAATAAAGAACTGAGAAATCCTTAGTACAGAATCTGCGAAATTGATGGCAATAAAAGACTAAGATATCCCTGCTACAGAACCAGCTTGCAACTGTCCTACTCATGAGGGTCTGAAGGGTAAGGACATATCCCAGCAATGAGGGACGAGTGGGTGAGATCTCATGTTCTAGTGTAAAGACCCTAAGAAATAGATGTAAGCTGCCAAAAATTTTCTAGAAATAAAACAAGAGCTTGCCAAAAATTGACTTCTGAAGCTGTCAAGTAAAGAACGTAAGAGTGTAATCTAGTCAAGATGTTGTAATCTGTCTAATCCATTACATTGAAGTTCTGTGGAAAAGGTAAAAGTCAAATGATTTCTTCTAATGTTTGAACTCTTTTCCTGGACTCGGTGAAAGCAACGCACACATCACCATGCTGTTCTGCTTAGGCACATCTAAATATTTACTTTTAAGGCTCCTGTATCAAGGAAAATTCCCAAGACCCCATTCCACACAATCCAAAAAAGAAAAGAACAAACCGGATCTGTCATATTGAAGCCTCACTTCCTCATATGTCCGATATGAAGCTGCCTGCTTTCCAGCAACATATAAGAACACCACACTCAAGAATCTTGGGAACAAATAGCAAGTATAAAACCAGCTGCCAGTAATCTGCTGTCATGCGGATGTTGACTCTGCCTTATTACAATCATTCCACCATCATGATTGCATTGCTGCACATTTCACATTCAATCCCGCTTCCCCCACTAAAGGTACTTATTGAATGCTTTTTCCTGCTTGACTGAAAGGCAGAGAGGAATGAGAACAGCTACAGATGTTGAATCAGGGTGGTCCTCATGGCCCAGGAGAGGGGTCAGAGATCTATAAGGAGGGCTAAACATCAAGATTCAAACCCTGTAGTCGACATGACTTGTAATAATTGAAAGATACAGGGATAATTATGGTGCCCACTTCCATACTTTTACACCCCCACCACCATCACCAGAGAACACTAATCCACCAGGGCCAACCTGTAGTGCTCGAACCTCATCCTTCAAAAACAGAACCCCTCTCTCTGTGAACCTGTTCAGCACACAGATATAGAGCTTGTCATATCGTTTTGTTTAGGTACATTCAAGGGGTATGAGAAAAGGCGTAATAACAGTGGAACATACGATGGCAGCTCCAAAAGATGCACCGTATTGTCATTTAGTGAACACAGCAATATATCTTTGTTCTGATGATCAACAAATCCACAAAATGCCAGCACACCCTGGAGAAAACAAAAGACAATCTTGAATACTGATTTCACCTTCCAGCCTTGGGCTCCAAAAGCTCTGAAAATACAATTCGCCACACAGTTTGAAGGAATCTCTACAATGCCAAAGCATGCACAAACAACGGAAGCCACATGCTTCAGACAACTCACACGTGATACAGTCCAACGTGCTCAATTTAGTGTCCAAAAGTGTATATCATCACACACAATGCTTCATTGATCTAAAGACATTGTACACATACCACTACACTCAGCTACATTAGCTTTATATAGACCAAAACACAAGCTTTATGTCCATCTTCTAGTGCTCTTCTTGATAGGTTTTCTGGATATTTGAAGGCTCCTTTTCCTCGGCATCCTTTTTCCAAGGAATTCTGGCTTTTTGGTGGTCATTCCAATGAATTATCAGATACTCACAGTTTCTTGCATGGACAAGATTCTGGGCACTTTGGACTGGCTGCTGGCATGATAGAAATCAACGAGTCTTTATCGACCAATCAGTTAATACCTATACTTATTTTAGACGCTCTTTGTGTGAATCTCTCTAGGACTCTTATGCCTTGGGTGAGATGACTACTAGGCAATCAGATGTGTTTTTCCACTGTTTCTAGCTTGTCCGTCCTCATGGACAACTATGCTTGTACCATACCTTGAGTAATTAATTAGACAATGGTTTCACCAAAAAAAAAGTGTGGACGTATGCACATTCACATACACGTATGTATGTGTGTATGTATATATGTATACATACATACATACACACATTCGCATAAACGCGTGTTTGTATTATATGTACTATGTATGCATGTATGTCTCTGTCCGTATATGTGAATGTCAGAAAAGGAGCAAGGATAAGGGGGAAAAAAAGCTTTAAATGCTCTTCTTCTTTCCCAAGAATTCAAATTCAAATTTCCTCTCTGGTTACCACGTGCGTCGTGAAGGAAGAAAAAAGCAAGGAGAAGTGTAGAGGAAGGACTCCACGAGGTTTCAGGCCTGTTGAGCCTTGAGTGCTCACAAAGGCTGGTCATTACAATGTGGCATGTGCACATGTATGTATATATGTCTCTATCCGGACTCCATATATGTGTATGCAGAAAAGGGAAGAAGAAAGCAATGATAGAGAGAAAAGGAAGGGATTGAGGAGGGTTCAGGGCTGTTAAGGCTTGAGTGCTTGCAAAAGGGCTGGCAGTTACAGTGTGCACACACAGGGTTAACGGCTGATCACTCACAAAGGGCTAGCTGCTGCAAACGAGGTGCTTTAACAGCTCAATTGGAGGTTGCAACAACTGGATGGGAGCTCCAAAACAGGCAAAAGACATGCACACAAAGAAACCAAAAAACCCCCCAAAAAATCCCAAATTGGGCGAAATGCCTATGACTGAGAGTTTCGAAAACGTCTTGAAATGTTTTGGCCAAACATTTCATAGGTTTCGAAATGACGAAACATGATTTTGTGTTACTATGCATAGCATGAGACATGTCTATGGAGATACATGGGTTTCTCAATAAAGCCATCCTATGTAACCCTCAAAAAATGTTTACAATTGAAAATATGAGAAGAAAGAAAAGAAAGAAAGTTGTATTAAACATCTACAAAAGGCCAAATTTATTATGGAAATGAGAATTATGGAATTATTTGATATTTTATGTCATATTTATGGTACGCTCATTTGCCACATAGTCGTGACTAGCTACGCACGAGAGCGTGAAACAGTGGTCGCATCGTGTTGGGCCGATAAACGAGATGTAGTGTGTCTTGTGTTTTTGGTGAGCAAATCAGTGCATGGAGTAGCGTGGGGTGCGATGGATTTTGGCCGGTGTGCGGCCGTCATGTTTCAATGTGCGTGATGGTCGCCCGCCCATAGTTTCATTTAATTAAATTGCTACAATTTTAATGTAAATAGACTAGCTTGGGAACCAAGTTACTTTTTGATATTAATGGCCCAAAGTGGAATGTATCAAGCTATATTTGTGAGCACTTGCTTTTTGTTAATACATAAATACACGCATGAGGAAGCGTGCTCACTCATGCATGAAAGGAGATTGAACCCACTCCCTTTCTTGTGCATAGTTGTTATATTTATCTTCTTCTTATTTATTTGAAAAGCATGAAGCTATGGTTATGGAGGTTTTATTGACAACAAAACTGGCCTATGAGACCAAAGTGTTACAATGTTTCCATGATAAATCTCATCCTAGATAGTACAAAATGAAATGAACAGATTGTAAAAGGGTAACAGCCAAGTACAATCATAGAGCTAAGTGATAGATGAGGTAATGTACAGAGCTCCTTAGCATGCAACTCTCCCTGGTAGTTGTCCATGTAATACATCGGCCATGGGGAAATCAAGGGCAGCTGCCAAGACGCTGCCTAGGTCCACCGAGTCAGATAGCTGAATGGAAGTAGTTTGGTGCCATTGTAGGATGTCCTGGATCTGGATCTGTAGCCCAGATGTCTGCCTTGGGGGGGGGGCGCTTGGTGCGCTGTAGTACTGCTACTCGCTCCCGTGTGACTCGTCTGGTTTGTCTCAGCGGGATGGCTCTAGCAGGTGCATTAGTGGTGCTCCTATCCCCACCATCTCTGAAGAAGCTGGTGATAGTCGCCTGTTGGGAAAAGAGAGAGAGAGAGAGAGAGAGAGAGAGAGAGAGAGAGAGATTCTTCATATGGACACATGAAAGCCCACAGCGGGGATTACCAAGGTAACAGGATGCAATTAGGCATCATCTTATAAGCAAGAGACTTGTATATCTCATGGAGTAGCCATTAGAGGTCCAATATTAATCGTCAAGAGGAGCTCAACCTGCCATATACTACTTTCCCACTAGGGGATCACCGTGCATCAGATATAAGACGAGAGACTACTGGAGTGTGTATCACCTTTCCAGAGATTTCACTGCTAGGACAAGTTAAACTCGTCAATTATGAGGAGACTGCCATTAGTTTCCCGAGGATTTGATCCCAAGGAAATTGGAAGGAATGTCCTCAGATGGCCACCATTTACTGGATCTAGCATAGGGCTCCAGGTGGCTAATTTCAGGAAGCCTCTAACAATGTCTCCTCGAAGACAGGAAAGGCTTACGTAAAATCATTAGCGATTCAGGTCATTTGCGCTCTCTGAGCTTCCCCCCTCTTTTCCCTGCATCCTGCGCCCTCCCCCTTCGCGTTTGCCTGCAACAACACCCCCCCCTCCCTTCTTCTCCGCCCCCTTGCCTTCTTTTCCGCCCCCGTTCACCCACCCTGCCCTGCCTGTTTCCCCCCTCCCACTCCGTGTTTGTCTACGCCCCCCCTGCCTCTTCTCCGCCCCCCTTCCCCTGCCCTGCCCGTTTCCCCCTTCGCTTCTGTGCGCGCCGCCCCGCTCTCCCCCCCCCCTCTCCTGCACCTGCACCTGCCCCGCCCCCTCCCCTTGTCCCCACCCCCGCATCTTCTCCAGCCCCCTTCGCCCACCCTGCCCATTTCCCCCCCTTCACTTCTGTGTACGCTGCCCTGCCCAGCTTCCCCCCCTTCCTCTGTACCCCCTCCCCTTTCCGCTTTCTGCCCCCCGCTTCCCCTTCTCTTTTTCTGTGCCGCCCCCCTCCCCTCTTTTCCGCCTCTTTGCCCTTCCCCAACGCCTGCACCCCCCCCCCCCCCGCGCCCAGTTCCCCGCCTTACCTCCTCCGTTCTTTTTCTCCCCGTTTCTCCTTCCTCGCACGTAGATTTTTCAGGTTCTTCAGGGCGTTTCCTTCTCGGCAAGTCTCGGCACTTTCTCATCTTCAACCTCAGCAAGACTCCATGGCAGCTGCTCCATCAACCCCGACCGAGGCCGCCGTTGCTTCCTTATCTTTTTCCAAAGCAGACCGTCAGATCCTTGCTACGACAGTCTCGCAGCATTAGAGGCCTCCACCTTGGTTTTCAAAATTGTTGGTAGCCGCCCTGCACGCAGACAACTCAAAGATCTTTTACAGGGGAGCCTCATTGGTGAACCTGCAAAGATCATAGACATTCACCCTCTGGGCCAGGGCTACTAACAGGTGGAGTTCGACTCGCCAACGGTGTCAGACCAAGCCCCCTTGCATTGTGTACAGCCAGGCCTTCTTTGCACGGTGGCTGGAGTGTCGGGCTTCCCAATGACAGTTTGCTTCCTAGGCCTTTGGAAGGAATACCTTCCTCTTCTCCCGGTGATTGGCGGTGCCATCGGGAGAGTGATGGAATCCCCCCTCCCACAGCTGCCTCTGCTCTCATACACGCAACCAGGATTCCATCCCTTCGCACCTGTGTTGCCTCGCCATATTCAGTGCCTTATTTTTTTTATCTATTCCATGCCTCCGAGGCGACCCCATCATTCATGGAGTGGAGTATTCAAGCCTTCCAAGCCAATGTTTCATTTGCAGGTAGATGGGGACATCTAGCCAGACCTTGCCCTCGACGTCAGTCTAGGAGACTGCCTCCTGTGGTCCCCCCCCAAATTCCCATTCACATCCTCACCAGGGGGTAGAGAGAGAGGTAGGTTCTCATGCAGCCGAGCACACCAAGTCCCACCGCAGACGACCCAGCTGTCGAAGAGTGGCGGATGGTTGGCCCACGCCCAAGCCATCGGCCGACCACCGAAGCTAAGCACTGTCGTCATGCACAACAAGCTGGTAGAGTACAAGAGGATTCGATTCTGTCAGAGAACCGTTTTGAGCATTTATCACATTACCTACCCGTTGGCGACGGGCCCCCTCCAGTCACGGAGCGGGAACCTTCGGCCCCTCCGGTTTGGCAGCCGATTCCTCGTCAAGATTCCTCCCCCAACTCCCAATGCCCAGTGAGGCCAGTAAACCCCATTGGGCCCCCGGCAAGCCTCTTCCAACAGCTATCCTCTCCGATGGATCTCTCCTAGCAGCGCCCCTCTCTGGCCTCTCCACTCCCCCCCCTCAATCCTCGCCCCCGACTTTACCTGCAGCAGTTCCTTCTGCCCCGTTGTCCTTATCATAGACCGCCCTCCCTCCTCCCTCTCTCCACCTCTCCAAAGCACTCCCGTCGACCCCCAATAGCCCTTGACCCGGAGTGGAGGTAGCCGGCGAGTTCACTTCCTCACTTGATTCACCATTTCTCTGAGCGGGTTGATGACCGTTGCCGCTTCTCTGGTGAGGGCAAAGTCCCCAAGTGGGCCCCCCAAGATCTTGGGGCAGCCTGTGGATTATAGTTCTTCTGATGTCTTCTAGCGGAAGGGACAAATATGTTTGAGGAGACAATAGCCCCTATTCGGATATGTGTGATTTTTCACCACTCGAGACCCTCTACACCAGGGAATAGCGCGATGATCTTCTCTTTCCCTTTGAGTGCAACCCCAGGGACGAAGTGGGACTCAGAGTCAGTGGTTGCCGCCATCCAAGGACAGGCAGTTGAGCTCTCCCATCATCTTAAAGATCTTCGAATCACCAACATACTCACCCATCTATGGCCATTGGCTAGGATGGAGCTTGGAGGCTCAAGCCACAAAGACCAGGACGGGGAGATGGTCACCTCCAGCCTGGAGGTGTTGCCTTTTGTGTCCATGCATATTTTAGTCGAAGTACCTCTCTCCCTTTCTTACAGGTACCTCCATTGTGATTGATGGAGTTTGGAGTGTCGTGCTCTGACAGAGTGGCATCACATGGAGGCCAGGTGGCATCACATGGAGGCCAGGAGCTGTCCACTCGGCGCGCCTTCATCCTAGCACCGGATTGTGATTATTCCCCGTCTAAACCCTCGCCCAAGACTCTTCGAGTGGAGGTCAGTTCCACTAGTTCCGCCTCGCATAGAGATTGATATGCGGATAGCATAGTCACAAGAAACGTTTCGAGGTTTTTTCGTTTCGAGGTTTTTCGGGTTTTGTTTCGAAAGGTTTCGTCCCTCGACTAAGAAACCACGAGGTTTCGAAAAATCAATAATTTCATAAAGTATAAATACTTAAAGAACTTATAGTAGCCATCTAAAAACATAGTGTAATGATGAAAAAATGGTGTCTTCTCACACATCTCAGGGAACCATCCTTATTTTAGTGAGGCCTTATGGCAATTTTGCTTGATTAGATGCCATAAGTGGTTCAATCAAGGACTCTTAAGAAAATGAAGAAGAGAAGGTAGAAATTGGGAAAGATTTAAGACATTGAAAGATGGTGTATAAAGAAAAGGGGAAAAGAAAAGAGGAGAAGAAGAGAAAAGAAGAAGATGAGCAAGAGAGAAGAAGAGAAAGGAAGACGAAGAGGAGATAAGAAGAGAATGAAGGAAGGAGGAGTAGAGGTGAAAGAAGTAGCAGAAGATGGAAAAGGGAAGGTGGGAGGCGGGAGAAGAAGAGGAAAGGAAGATGAGGAGGATATGGAAGAAAAACAAAAATAAAAAAATCGCCCGAGGGGGGGGGGGAGGGGGGGGGGGGGGGTGGCCTCTTTTGGAGCACAATCTGACAGGCCCTTCCCCAAGCTAACTTTTGGTGCATGGGCGGTGACTTCAACATGATAGAGGCAGCTGAGGACAGACTTGGAGGAGGCACGGCAACAATCTCAAGAGCAGAGAACTCTACCTCGGAGGAGATGATACTAGTACTTGGGGGACATAACCCTTGGCATCTTCCAGAGTTTGGGCGCAGCCCTGGGAGCCTTAGCTTCTTGCGATCGGATAGGAGCACCGGCCCCAACCTCTCTAGTCTTGACAGGTTTTATGTTGATGACTCGGCTTGCGGCCGTGGACGCGTGATCGGTATCTTGGCAGGCACTGCTTGTTCTATCCCTAGAGGACCCTGGAGACATGAACGCAAGCTCTAGGATTCTGGACAGCCTCATTCAGGGATCTGCACAGCAGGATAGAGCAAATATGGGTAGGACTCGAGTTTATCTCAGGCTTAGCTGCGTGCACATTGGATGTGGGCCTAGGGGAGATCAACGGTTTCTTATAGGAAGTAGCCTAGAGCAGATTGGAGGGAATTCGAGAGCAGGAGAGGAGTCTGAGGAGGGGTATGGCTTCTTTACAATGGCTTCAGGAGAGTTCCCTAGATAGCCCGTGGATCAGCTTGCTGCCGCCCGCAAGAAGATTAGATCCATTGAGGAGAGGAGGGTCGAGTACAGGTACCATGCCAGAGCTTCATTCTGGACCCAAGCCGGCGAGAGAGTCACAGGGGATTTCTTTGAGATAGCCGACCCCCACAAGAGGAAACATGGTATTCGCATGTTGTGTGGCCAAGATGGAGCTATTGTTTCTGATCCCCCCGCCCCCCCCCCCCCCCCCCCCCCCCCGGGCCCCCATGCCATCGCCATTGATTTTTTCCGATCTCTTCTCACTAGCGCTCCATTATCCCCACAGGTGATGGATGCATGCAAGAGGGTCTGGCGGCATACGAGCATAGTCACAAGAAACGTTTCGAGTTTTTTTCGTTTCGGGGTTTTTCGGGTTTTGTTTCGAAAGGTTTCGTCCCTCGGCTAAGAAACCGTGACGTTTCGAAAAATCAATAATTTCATAAAGTATAAATACTTAAAGAACTTATAGTAGCCATCTAAAAACATAGTGTAATGATGAAAAAATGGTCTCTTCTCACACATCTTGGAAAACCATCCTTATTTTGGTGAAGCATTATGGCAATTTTGCTTGATTAGATGCCACAAGTGGTTCAATCAAGGACTCTTAAGAAATTGAAGAAGAGAAGGTAGAAATTGGGAAAGATTTAAGACATTGAAGGAAGAAAAAGGGAAAAGAAGAGAGGAGACGAAGAGAAAAGGAGAAGAAGAGCAAGGGAGAAGAAGAGAACGGAAGAAGAAGAGCAGAGAAGAAGAGAATGAAGGAAGGAGTAGTAGAGGTGAAAAAAGTAGCAAAAGATGGAAAAGGGAAGGAGGGAGGTAGGAGAAGAAGAGGGAAGGAAGGTGATGAGGAGGATATGGAAGAAAAACAAAATTAAAAAAATCCCCAAAAAATCAGGGGAGAAAAACAAAACCTGAAATTTGGGCGAAACTATCATACTGGAAAGGTTTCGAGGTTTTTAAAAACTGTTTTGAAGTTTCGAGGTTTTTGAGGTTTCAAAAGCTAGAAACAGGTTTTTTTGTTACTATGCACACGAGAGAGGTGGTTCCCCCCTCTCTTTGGTCCTTATTGACTCCATTTACTGTGGAGGAGTTAGCGGAGGCATTGACAGCACTACCCAAGAGTAAATGCCGAAGGGCAGACGGGCTTCAAGTCTCTTTCTTTCTTCGTCACTGGGACCTCATGGAAGGCGGCCTTCGAGCTGCCTTCAATGAGATTATGCTCACAAGTGCCATACCAGAGAGGCTCTTAGAGGGTTTGATACATTTGATTCCTAAGGAAGGTAGTGCCAGATTGGAGATCTGGTAGTGGAGACCCATCACTCGTCTAGAGACCCCCTATAAGATCTTGGCCAAGGCCATCAGCAGGAGACTTCAACCTTTCCTCCCTAACTTGATTCATGACACTCAGACTGGCTTTGTTCAGGATGGAGCATCCTGGATAATATCTTCACCTTCTAGGAGGCGATAGCGTCGGCCAAGATGAGTCAGCAGGACCTCATAGTGCTACTGCTAGATCATGGCCACCATGAAACTCGTTTCGGTGGCTTTGAAACTCGTTTCACGTTTCAGTGTTGAAACGTTTCATATGCACATCGAAACCATATCGTTTCATTTGGGAAAAAAGGTGGTGATTTTGTGTGCTTTTTAGCTTTTATAACTCTTCATCTTTCCTTCTTTCATCCTATTTGTTCTTTTCTCTTCTCTTTTGTATGTCTTCTTTGTTTAATGATGATAAATATGCTAATATCATCTTATAACTATTGGCCAGTACCTTCACATTTTATGTATATGATCGTTTCGGTCCAACGTTTCATTGTCCACCTACTTGGTGTTGAAACGTTTTGTTTCGTTTCGTTTTGATAGTGAAACGTTTCGCGGTGACCTTGTGCTAGATTTTGAGAAATCTTATGATCGGGTGGTAGGAGCTTTCTAGAGGGCATGATGAGCCACATGGGATTCCCGGTGGAGTGGATTCGTGGGGTTTCAGGACTCTACTCAGGCTCACAAAGCCAAGTTCTCGTTCAAGGAGCCCATGGCGACAAATTCCCCCCGTCCTCTGGCACCTTACCTCTTCCTATTCGTCGCCGAGGCCATGAGTAGTTTTCTCTCAGGCCAAGAGACTGGGCTTCAACGATTGTGCCTCCCCCTTCGCCCTCGGGAGAAGCTAATTAACTCAGAGTTTGCAGATGCCACAACAACTTACCTTTCAAGAGATGTGGGGAATCTCCAAAGATTCGCGGTGGCAATCGAGATCTTTTGTCGTGCATCAGGAGCACCGATCAACTGGCACAAGTCGTGTGGTTTTTGGTAGGCTCTGCACCCGCCCCCACTTGGCGCCTAGTTGAGGCTTTCCAGTGGATCCCGAGGGGCACTCCAATTCGCTATCTTGGATGCTAGGTGGGCATTGATATCTCTCCTGAGCAGCAACTCACCCCTCTTCTTCGGAAGAAGCTTTTATATTGGCGTTCTGCAAGACTCTCGAGTGGTGGTGGCGAACCAAGTTCTTCTTGCCACTATGTGGCACATCACTTCGTGCCGAGCCTTCTCTCGAGCTTGTATTGGCCAAGTACAACGGTTGATCCGGAACTTCTTATAGGCCGCCAATGACGAGAGGCCTACCAAGGCCAAGGTGGCATGGAGAGTGATCATTCAGCCACGACGTAGAGGGGGGCTAGGCCTCATTGACCCTACTATTGAGAGCCATGCCCTGCTAGGCAAGCTAATTGTTAGAGGACTCCTTCCCGGTGGTGAGCCTTGGAAGGACTTCCTCTTGGCCTGGGTTTCAACCCACACCCCGAGTCTGGGGGGGCCTTGACCACAGAGTACCAGATGGATCTTCATAGAGATGTGGACCCACAGTTTTAGTCCAGCTTTTGAGGACAGATTTGCAGCCAGTGTACTTTGAGCTTGGGATCACCTCAAGCCGGCCCTTAGGCAGATAGCTCCAGTGGCCTCAAAGCCACGGGACTGTGAACAAAGGAGGGATAGCACAAGAGGCCTTGTTCTTAACCTTGGCAAAAGGCTTTGTAGACAAGCGAGGATGCGTGGGCTCTTGGCTAGTGGAGGGGGCTTAACACCCTTTGTTCGTTGGCGTGGGTTCAAACCTCCTGTGTGCTGCACCTTTACTCCTTTGTGGTGTGTGGTAACCATACCTTGTGGTGTAGTACGCGCCCATCTCTGTAGTTTGGTCGCCTTGCGGGCTGCTTGGCTGGTTCTCGTGGGGTTGGCAGCCCAAGGGAAGATTCCCACGGCCATTTTGTGAATTAAACCTTCTTTTTGATATATAAAAGGTTTTTTTTCCAGAAGTAAGAGGAAACAGCCTGTCAAGGGGAATTAGCTTTTGAAGGAATCTACAATGACAAAGTACACAACGGTGACTCTTTGTTTGAAAAGCATCCATGCACGCTTGCACTGATGCTTGTCGGCACCAAGACTTCAGTCTCTGGGGACTGTCGATGGACAGGACATTATTAGTGGGTGTAACAGTGCAGTCTAGTCAGGCAATACCCTCTTGACGCTTCCAACGAACACATTGACGCATCCTCAGATGCATCACAAAAGATTTAAAGAAGGCTTTGTTGCATGTTACAACGGTCAACCTATTGCATGCTACACAAAAATAGCAAATAAGCAATAAACACTTATAATCTAATAACCCAATTGATCTTTCCATGACACATGAGCATGCAAACAATCTCCACGAAAAGACAAAAACTCTAGGTATCAAGAGCACATCCGTGCAGAATTCCGAACAACAAAAAATACTAACATTTACCCCCCTTAAGTTTATAAGTACGCATGTACTTGTCAACTTAGCAAGGCCCTCACGCACGCCTTGTCTCGAGGATCGATAACATAAGCTCAATGTCGTTCCATGTCTTCAAATAAGTCATCGTCAAACTCCTCTTCTTAAAGCACGAGCCACAAAAAACATGAACTTTGTATAATCTATGTATATATACTCAAGGTAGATCTTTTGGTCCCCAATCTCTTGGTAGCCAAATAACATGCTTATCTTCAAGTTGATCAAGCCACATGTATTTGTTGAAACACACCCATACCAACACACTTTGATTCCTCTTTTGCGTCCAATGAGTGTACCATACATAATCTAAATTAAGCATCAATCTCCCATCTTCCTTGAGCATGAGCACATCTTGAAGCACAAGCCATGCAAAAACTTGATCCTCAAACCATATCCATGTGACTTAAAACAACTCATAAACATACACATAATCCTGATTCCATGCTCAACAATCTTGTGGGTGGCAACCAACGAAGTAATCGTTGGCCCATTCAGAGCCACCACACCATCATGGTGTGGAAACCATGCCTTGTCTCAAAGAAGAAGAAAATATATCATGCATCATCACTAGTTGTGACACCAGATCCTTTGTCCTCCAATCCATCATCTACAATTAGCATCATATGCACATTACTCTCAAGAAGATCTTCATGCATCACATGCTTCCCACCAAAAGTTAAATCCATCCCAAACTCCTCAATGGTAAAGAAAGAAGACAAAACATCATAAGCATCAACATCATCAACATGTGCTGAAGATAATCCCTCATCATCATCTGTATCCAGTGTCCACCAACAAAACTTCACAAGTAGATGCCTCAATCATTGCAAATAAAGAATGTAAACCATCATATGCTTCATCCTCATAAGGAAGCTCTTCATCATCATGTGCATCTAGATTACTCAAGAATTCTTCAATGACTCGGTTATCTTCAACATATAGCCATTGTGCGAAACCACATCATGTAGATCAACCATAACCCGATCATCACAAGGTACCAACATGAAATTGTTTACCTCAAAAGTCAAAGTGCAACTCAATGTCCAATGCGTCCTCAAATAGAGTTGTAGAAATACGAACATCATCATCCTCACACTCCATGAGCCTATGCGCATATACGTCAACCGCATCAAGGTCCTCAAGCACCTCCAAAAAGATCCACAAGCTTCCAAGTCATCAACAATGACAAATGTAACTAAAGCCGGTTCCATGGTTACCTCAAGCAAGCTCCCTTCTTGTTGCAACTCACAAGCCTCCCCCTCGAGCTCAACCTTTGCGACTTCTTTGCAACACATGGACTCCATACTCTCGGTTTGCGAACACTCATCACCTCAAACCTCATATGCATGTCTCTATTCAACACTTTGAATTGGTCTTCTATCCATGGGGTACATCATCCATTTCAAATTTAGGCAAAAAGCACACATGATACCTTTGACTCGCAAACCCAATCCTTTTTTGTTGAATCCGGTTGTCGATGGTACCAAGTCAATGCTGAATCCTTCAAGAATAATGTGATATCTTCAAGCCAATAGTCCACTTTGAAACCATTATGAAACATTGCCAATTTGTACCATTGCACAAACCGAACCACATCGCCTCTTCCATTGAAATGCCAATCATAAAAGAACAAGTTACAACCCCCTTGCATCCTTTCACACCTCAAGTGAGGGGCTTCCACATTCACAATGCCAAAAATGTGAGAATTTTGTAGATACCAAGATTCCACACAATGAAGTCCTTGAAGCTTGGCGAGAGATTATGGCAAGGATGGTAAGGCATGTGTATCTTCCAAGAAATCATGGATTTTCAAGAATAATGATCTTTAATCTCGTCGAAAAAAACAATCCCCTACCTTCTTATATTCCTTTCGTTTGAATGTATGGTCAAGAGCTCAGAACACAGCTAGTCATGTACATTAAACTACCTACTATGCGCCTATATATAGTAGGGTCCTCCAAGAGATCATCTATAACTACAGACAACCTCATGTTATGCTCCAATGGCACTGAGATTGACTTACATCCTGTCATCCCATACTTGGACAACATATCCAAAGCATACTACCTCTGCAAAAGCCAAATCCCAGCACGTGATCTAATCACCTCTATACCAAGAAAGTATTGTAGCTCATCCAAAACATTCATTTCAAACTTCTTCTTAAGAAGCATCTTCACCTCATGAATATCACTGTCATCGACTCTACTTGCAATTGGTAAGCTTAAATGCTCAATAATGGAAGCAAGTAGCGGGAGAAAGGAGCAGGACTGCATGTTCAGATACCCTGTGCAATGTTCTCTTGTCCTACATGCTCTCTTGCAAATTGTTTCTACCATATGTTGGTGGAACAATAGAGAGAAGATGGTACGGAACATGGGCACTTGAGAGGGTAGTGTGAGTTGCAAATCTTCACTGACAACCATATTGTTTGCAATATTGTATTCATATGCATTGGTGTGGAAATCTCGTCAGAAATCCCCATTACACTGTACTTCATTCTCCCAAGATCAATAAACATTATTTGAGCGAGGGGCCAGCCGTTCGAGCCCATTGTGCATCTCTTGTCTATTCAACAAATTGCATTTTGTATTGTGCTTGTTGTCCATTAAATCTTGGTGTATTCAAGTATATTGATTAGCATTGTGTTCAACCAAACATTACACACCGACTGGTGGCATTGTGTTCAACCAAACATTACACACCGACTGGTGGAATTTCACTTATTACTACAAGAAGGCTAGGAGCTACACAATTCCAAGAAAAGAAGGCAATGATCTCCAAGATATTGTAAGTCTTTACAATGAGTAAACACGGTGCTAGTGAGCATATAGTGAAAAGGGTTCTACCACGGCAATTCCACACTGTCAATCAAAAATAACAGGGCTAGAAACAAGGGAGGCTAATGCAGAGGGTGACGGCATGCAAAAACTATGACCGCCTGAAAACTGCCATGTAGAGATTCTAAAAAGTGGTTGAATTTCCTTATACGCTAGATTGACTGACTGATAGCAAACGTAGTCCTTGAGGATGAAACACAAAAATTTATTAAGCAAGATAATGATACTGATACTGAGACTACTGCGAACAGCTATTCACAGATGACTTTGTTCATGAGCAGTGCCAAGATCACATAGCCTTGTGGCAAACAAAATTATTGACATCCAATAAGAGACCTTTATGACAATCTATGCAAGCACATACGCTTGTTCACGAGGATACAAGCACATACTCCAACCTAAGATTACCCACTATCACAAAAAAATAGAGAACTCACATCCATGTTCTCATTAACTCCTGTATCTTTTGGATATGTATACTGTAAATCATAAGTTCCACTCTGACTAGCAGCCCAAACCTGCAAATAAAGAGAACCCGTTTGAATATTGATTCACTCA
The DNA here is from genome assembly GCF_041138505.1 of Cibotium barometz. Taxonomy (NCBI): domain Eukaryota; kingdom Viridiplantae; phylum Streptophyta; class Polypodiopsida; order Cyatheales; family Cibotiaceae; genus Cibotium; species Cibotium barometz. The sequence goes on along the minus strand of NC_141084.1, from coordinate 16,176,963 downwards.
AGGCCCAATCAGCTCAAAACAACAAAAAAAATATCTTACTTTCACAGTTCCATCTAGAGAGCCAGAAAGAAGGTATTGATTCCAGCAAAGAAGTCCCATGACAACATTTGAATGCCCTTGCAATGTTTGTACACAAAGTCCTGTACTTAAATCCCAGACCTATAGCAGAAAGATTCACAATCAGAACACCACGCAATCAGAAGCTCACCTGCAGAACTTCACCCAAAACGCTTGAAAGTGCACCCGCATAAACTTACCTTAACTGTATTATCCATCGAGCCAGAGTACAGCCTTCCTTCTGCGGCCTCAAGTGTAACAACTGCTCCAGTGTGGCCCCAAAGACTAGCTGCAGGCTGAAACATACTGTTAACAGTGTTGAATTTCCAAGCTAATATGTTTCCATCCTGCCATATCGATCACATAAAGTTTAAGTTGGTCTTTGATCATGAAAGTCTTCTCCAAACAATGTCAGCCTAATTCTCAAAAGCATAGTGAAATTTCACTCATGTCAACAAAATTCCACATGTCTTCGCCATGAATTGAGATCAAAGCACTACCATCTCTGTGTCATGGTGGCCACGGCAAGCTTACATGCAGCAAACTCATGGACCTTAAGCCAGGAGCAGCATTGAAGAATGAAATGATGATGCTAGATGATGAAATGCACTTCTGTTTCTAAACAACTTTTCAAAGCTAATAGACAAAAAGTCTTTCAATTGCACTAGCCAAGGTCCACAATTCATTACCTACTTCTCCAACAATTGTTTTTCAAGACTGGCATTTCAAAAGGGAGAGAATGAACCTGGGCACCAGCCAGTAGCATATCATTAAAGACCGCCAATGCATGCACTTGTCCTTTTGGCCCCTCTAACCTTTGTTCTGAATTTGTCTGGAGATTCAATGCCTGCAAAAATATACATGTAAAATATTTGCTACGGCCAAGGGTACTAGAGAAAAGCATTTTGAAGCAGTGTTCTTTAAGCATATCACAGATTTACATAAACCTCATACCTTCACTTCATAAGGAAGGCCTATAAAAAGCCAGCCCGATTCTGCAAGCAGGCATCCTACATCACCTCCCATGGGCACTACATTGGTACACTGGTGCAAAGAGAAAGCTAAACTTTTGAGTAAAATGCATTGCTTGGCAAGAAAGGGAAATAATATCTCTCTCTCTCTCTCTCTCTCTCTCTCTCTCTCTCTCTCTCTCTCACACACACACACAGCTTAGAAATCCTAGGCAATCCACGCTTCTAAAAAGCACTAAGCTTTGGATACCTAAAGAGTTCACACCAATGCAGCTCAAGCAAAAAGAAATGGAATTAGAGAAGGTGAGAGCAGCACATGGGCAAGAAAATGGGCAATCCTCCATCAAGGAAGGGCTTTTGTCCAAGACTTTCGCACCACCAAATGAGCAGAGTCCAGAAAGGGACCCAGACTTTTGGCCACCAGCCTAGTGACAATCTCAATTAGGTTTTCATTTTTTCTTGTTTTGTAAGCCTCAGGGTTCTTGATGGACCCTCGGTCCTTACCTGATGTAATGTGCATGTATTGGCCCATAGGCCATATATGGCCTCCCATGCACGTGGAGCTAGACAGATCTGCATTGCATTCTTGTATACCCTACGCATATAGGTTGCATACTAAGCCTCTAGCAGTAGTGCTCCATCCATCACACCCCCCCACTAGCTCAGTACTTTCATAGTTTATTTCATGTTCATTTTGTCCTTTTTTTCTGGACATCCAGAGGACATTGACAGTTGTATATTGATTTGTCTCATAGGTCGAGTTCGGCCTCTAGTAGACATTAATACAGCTTTCTCTCTCTCTCTCTCTCTCTCGCTCTCTCGCTCTCTCTCTCTCTCTCTCTCTCTCTCAGATGTCACATGGTTGTAACTTTGGTCTCATAGGTCACTTTGGCCTTTTGAAGACGTTAATATAACATTTCATTTCATTTCATTTCTCTCTCTCTCTCTCTCTCTCTCTCTCTCTCTCTCTCTCTCCATCGAGCTACCTTTCCACGTAACATAGCTGAGGGAGACCTCTCGGCCATACTCATTAACCCCATGCTTGATATTTTGGAAAATGGTATACCATCTACTCGGAGCGGATGTTGCTCTCATGTTTCTATGTTCTTAGTATTCCATGATAAGTTTCCATGGACAGTTTTGTATCACCCCAGTGAGATAGCTATGTTTATGTTTTCTTTCTGTTTTATTTTCCATTCCATGATGAGATATGCCATGGACATTATTGTATCACTTTGGTCTCATAGGCTCATTGGGTCTTTAGTAGACGCTTAATATATCTTTCTTTCTTTCTTTCTATGACCACATTGTCACCATGTAGCATCGCATGGATATTTTTGCTTATGTAGTTAGTTTCACATGGTTTTTTCTTTTCCATGGGACGAGGTTGAAAGGCTAGAAAGGTATTCATCAAAGGGAGGTGCAACACGATGGAAAGGCAAGCAATGTAACAAAGAGAAGTCAGGAGGAGCAAACCGTGTGAGAGCACATCTATGCCATGTAAACAATGAAAAAGCACAAGCAATGTAACAAAGAGAAGTCAGGAGGAGCAAACCGTGTGAGAGCACATCTATGCCATGTAAACAATGAAAAAGCACAAGTGAACAAATGCCCAGGGACAACACCTGAAATGTGTAGAGAGCTTTTGGCAAAGTACCCAAGTGAAGAGGAGAAAGCATGTGCACGAAAGAAACCGGCAATTGATGCATCTTACTTCAGTAGACATGGGGAAGTTGTACACTTGGAAGATGGACAACAGTATGGAGGACTTGGGAGCTTTGCATTTTCCCAAGATTCGCAATCTATGGATGCAAGCTCCGGCAAGCAGCAAACCTTGGGAGCAACTTGGGATCCCCGCAAGAAAGAGAGGGTAGATGCAGCTGTTGCAAGGTTCTTTTATGATGATCATGTAGCATTCAATGTTGCCAGGTCTCCATATTTCATTGAAATGGTCCAAGAGATTGCACGGTATGGCCCAACATACAAGCCTCCTTCGTATGAGACACTATGCACCACCTTGTTGCAAAAGGAGAAAGCTGCAATTGAATGTGCCTTAGAGTCTGTGCATGAAAGTTGGGCAAAGAATGGTGTGTCACTTATTGCAGATGGCTGGAGTGACACTCGAAAAACGTCCATTCATGGCATGGTTGCTTATTCTCGAGGAAGAATGCAATTCATTTCCTCACATGATGCTTCTGGGACTGGAAAAACTCCAGATCAGCTTGTGGAAGTGTGGGCCAAAGGTATTGAGAAAGTTGGACCAGAGAATGTTATTCAGTTCTTAGCTGATGGTGAGGCAACAAATAGAGCAGCTGGTCTTAAGCTTGAAGACAGGTATCCGCATCATATCACATTTAGTCCATGCTTTGCTCATTGTTTGAGCAACTTATTGAAGGATGTTGGCAGCTTGCCATGGGTTGATCCACACATTCAAAAAGGCTATTAGATAATAAGCTTCATTCAAAACCATCAGTTTATTTTGAATGAATTCCGCAAGAGATCGCCCAAAAAGGATCTCTTGAAGTACTCAGAGACACGTTTTGGTTATAACTTTCTCATGATGAAGAGGTTATCCAAAGTGCACTTGCCGTTGAAGCAGTTGGTTGTATGCAATGAGTGATTGGGATGGGCTCTTTCTCGGTCAAGAGCCGGCATAGGGGTTGCAAGAACCATACAAGACTTCACATTTTGGGATGAAGTCAACACTATCAATGCTATGATGAAGCCGATCATGCGCTTGATGCGGATTGCACATGGACGGGGGCCATGCATTGGCAAGGTTTATGAGGGGGCTGACCGAATGATCAAGAAAATAGGGGAAATGGGCTTGTCTGATGAGAAATATGCAGAGGTTCGAGAATTATGTGAAGCACGATGGAATGGTTATCATTCTCCTATGCATGCTGCTGCGTATGTCTTGGATCCCGAGTTCCAAGGATGTGGACAAGAGGCCGATGGTGAGGTGATGGATGGTTGGGAGACAGTGCTTTCTAGGCAGGTTCGTGATGCAGATAAACGAAGGTTGGTGAATGACCAACTTGGATTTTATCGCAGCAAGTTGGGAAGGTTTGGATCGGCTGATGCACAGAGAGAGAGGTTTAAGATAGAAGCTGCTTTATGGTGGGAGGATTATGGGGCTCGTACACCACAGCTTCAATCATTAGCAGTAAGGATCTTGTCTCAAGGTGCAAGCTCCTCTCCGATTGAGCAACTATGGAGTGTGTTCGGCCATGTTGCATCCAAGAAGAGGAACAAATTTGGGACAAAACAAGTCAATGACTTGATTTTTGTAAGTGCTAATTTGCGCTTGCTTGGTGATATGGCTTCTCCCAAACCAGAGAAGTTTATATTGCTTGATGAGGAGTCCTCGGATGATGAGGAGACACATGGACTTGCAGATCCTGGTCAGGATGGGGTTGAAGATTTGGATGCTGCAGATGTTGGTCTTGATGATATGGGTTTCTTGGATGACATAGATGATAGTCTCCTTGATGGCATCACTAGCAGTAGCCATGCATGATATCTCCTCACTATTTGCATGTCACCTTGAGGCTTGGACTCTAGACTTGGGTTGTCTCTTTTATCTAGGACGTGGGCCACATTTTGTGCTTTTTGTCACTTATGTCATGTATGATGTGGGCTAATTTATTTCGACTTGTGATTTTTGTTCAGTGTTAGTATCTAGCCATGCAAATTGTGGTGCACTAGACTTTAGTGTTTCTCTGATTTGGTTATATAAATGAGCATTGTATGTTAAGAATTATTGTCATTTCTAGGAATTATCTAGGTCGTTCCTTATTTCCGTTCCCCCTCGTTCCCGTTCCCGTTCCGTTGCTACTATGGTACGGACATGTACGGACTGAAATTTCAAAACCCTAAAATTGTTCAAAAAAACCTTAAAAACTGCTTTTTGGAGTTTTTTATCGCCCGAAAACCATTAAAACAAGTTTTATATCAGTTTTCTTGTCAGAAAAAGCTTTTCCAAGGTTTTCTTCACCGACAAGGCTATACGAGTTCTGGACATTATTCATGAGATGAGCGAGTGGATTTAGAACTTGGACTTGAACTTGGAACTTAGACATATAGCTTGGACATGGATCTGGACTTGGACTTGATCTAGACTTGGTTTTGGATTTGATTTGGACTTGGCTTCATTGGATTTGGATTTGGATATTGGATTTGATACTAGCCCGATGAGAGATACTTGTGGGTCATCCCCGTGGTGTGCATAGCATCAAAGATATCGTGCCTCGACATCGACTTGGATATCGTGCATCGGCATATCTGTCTGTTTTGTATTCATTGATTGTATTGATCCTGGCCAGCGTGCCCGTGGATTGTTCCTGAATAAACCCCCGAAAGGGGGTGGGGCCTGTTCCCCGCTCAATGTGGTGTACTTTGTAAGATCCCTATTCCCTTCTCTCTCCCCTCTCTCTCTATATCTTTATCTCTTGGACACGTGGTTGAGTCTGTCACTACACACCCCGCTAGGCTCTCTCTCTCTCTCTCTCTCTCTCTCTCTCTCTCTCTCTCTCTCACACACAGGCGCAGAGGAACACACACACACAAGGCCACAAGGAATTATTCAACCTTAGACCACATCTTCGGCCACAGGGCAAGCAAAGGATCTCCTGCTGCTTTGTTGTCACATGCACAAGCTGTACAAGGATTCCATGTCGACATAATTGGACAAGTACACCCACAATTACCCTTCGGATGAGCACTTTGCAAGATGTGTGCCCTTGTCCAGGGACAGTCTCCAGCTGCCATCTACATCTAGGTATAGGAGGTATCCGAGACATGCGATGTCTCACATACATTACGCTACCCACATAAGTTATCCATTGTACAAATGTCCATGGTGCTTATTAGAGGTGAAGAGCTAGGTGCAGGACAGAGTCAGGTGAATGTCTGAATAGTGTTACAGAGTGTAGGACTGCATAGTCAATGTTCAGGCACCCATATGGAGACAAGAAACAGGCATTTGAAGGCACCAGGCAGGGCTGAACTGTGCATAGGCACTGTGGACCAGTTATAGGCAGCCCAAGTGAACTTCCAAGCTCCCATGTCGAGGGAACGGCAGGCCGACCAGCATGGTATGGAAAAATGCATCAAAACAAGGTACTTATATTTGTTTTCCCTTTTTTGCAAGTTGTGGAGCCCTTTGGGCTGGCCGACCAGCAGCAGTTGACCTCCAGCTGGCAAAAGTGACACATGGGCAATTTTGCACATGATCACGAGGGCTGAACGTTGGACTTCTGCTGATTTGGGACAGCTTTTTGGTGATCTTTTTGCTTGCTCCTCTTTCTCCAATATCTCAAGATGGGTTGAAGAATGCCCAAATGCCAGTGTTTCTGCACCATAAGGGTCTTCAAGGTCAAGTTCTGCTCAAGAAGCTTTTTCTGTGTGTAATTTTCTTGTCCCTGTGCAATGGAACCGGCCCACAATGAGCCCTGCATGTGCGTTTTTCCCCTCTGCCATTGGGGCGGCACTCCTTGTGCCTAGATGGCCTGTCCTACCCTTCCTCCTCACGTTTTTGGGTTGCGTGAGGGCTGTGTCCACTGGACTACCAGTGTTTTTGGCCCGCAGATCTACCCACTACCTTGGTGACTCTTCCTTGGGTTGTGGTGACCTGCTACTTCAATACAGCATAACTGTGACCTCTCCAACGTTCAGCATTCAGCCCTCTCGAGTTCTCCAGGCATTGGCCCCAACACGGTTCAACAGCCCAATGTCCAATTATATGCCAGGAGTCTGGCCAAATCAGCGAACACAAGTCTACAACACATTTGAGGCATCAGCAAATCAGCCCATTGGTAAGATCTATCTAGCACATTGAATAATTCAGCAATATAAGTAAATACACTACTTGCAGTGCGGGCCCTTCAAGGGGTAATTGGGACCCAGTCGGGTGTTGCTATTGTTGTTCCTTCACTCCAATGGTGCTAGGAACCTCCTCAGATAGTCCTCCCAGAGGCATCTCACTTACCAATAACTAACTCATATAAGGCAATGATAGCCCATATCATGTCGGACGAGAACCCCAAATGTTGTAAGCATTGTAGCAAACGGGCCCGAGGCACTGTATCAAAAGCTTTGCGGAAGTCCACAAAGCAACAGTATAATCGGTGGGCCATCTGCCTTGGCCTGCTCAATGATAGCTCGAAGCATCGATATGTGATCCATCGTGGAGAAGGTCCTCCTGAATCTTGCCTGCGCCGGTGCCCTATATCCCTCTCTCTCTCTCTCTCTCTCTCTCTCTCTCTGCCAATGTGCTGAGCTTAAACTCAAGTATAGATCCATAGAGTTTTGCCAAGATATTGCCGATCATGATGGTTCTGTAGTTATTAGGATCCATGGGGTCTCCCACCTTAAGGATAGGCATGATGACCACGTGGTTGGGGGGGCGGAGGGGTGGGGTGGGGGTGGGGGGGTGGGGGAAGCCCTCTGCGAGGGCCCTATTAAACATATGGGCTAGGACGGGTGCGAGGGTGTCGCCTGCATAAGAGAGGTGCTCAGCCATAAGCCCCTCGTGATAAAGCAAATGGGACGTCCCATTTGTCTTATTGACATGTTGCCCAAACTTTTGCAAGTTCGATGCCTTTTTGCTTCAGCTGTGGTGATTTTTGTTGGGGTGAGCTCATCTGCAATCCATGCTTCGGTACCCTTGCAGTTTAAAGATATCCATTTTGATTGATTTGGTGTCAAAGGTGACAGTGATGTGATTGCCAGTTGGGTATTGTTGGGGTTGTGTGAAACAAATTGTAGAGGGTACCCGAATCCTCGTGCTTCCGATTTCTGGGTTACCCATGGATTCGGTTTTTGAGGGCTAGTGTGTCTCGATGTTTTTGCTCCTTCAGTTGGGTTGTGATTGTCCTTCCACTCCCTTTGAAATTGATGTAACCTGGATCTTGACCTCCTGCTTGAGGATTGCCATGGTTTCAGTAATGGTGCTCCCCACCTACTTGGCCTGGAGAGGACAAACTTTACATGTGTCGCTGCAGTGTCCTTGTGGTTGCGGATTCCCATGTTGTGAGAAGATCTTCGAACTCTCAAAGGCGCTCCTTCAAAGATATATTTTCTTGTAGAGAGCAAGCTGTTGCTAGAGGTACTTCATCCACTCGTTTTGATGAGTAGCCGAAAGTTTCCTTTTGGCCCACAAATGTGAGCCTCTTCTTGCCTTTGCCCATGGCTGGCCTTGCAATCCATGTGGCCCTTCTCTACCAAGTTGGTTGCACTGGTGATGAGGCCCAAGAACTTCTAGGGACTGCACTAGGGTACTTGTGCTTGAGGTATAGAAACTGCCTCTTATAAGACCTTAGGTATGTTTGAACTCACCTGAAGGTTACAACTTAGGATGCAGCTGGACAAGCTTCAGAGGTCGGCTTCAATGGCATCAAAAGGGTAGAGTCAGGAGATCAGCTTCAATGGTGTGAGCGTCAGTAGTGCCTCTATGTCTGTGTGCAAGCTGACAGCTTCAGGGCATCAACAAGGGCGACTATGTTGGACTGGGGAGGGGAGGCGCCGTGGCTGGAGGCTAATCCCCCACACCCAATGACGGGCTGCACGAGGTGGGTAGACAAAGCTATATTAAACATTTACAAAAAGACCCAAAGGGTCTATGAGACCAATGTATTACTATAACATGCGGAAGCTTAGAGACAGGATTATACTTTGATAAGGAATATTCAGCACCTTGGTTCTTGACGATTGCACGATGTAGCGAAGATAAGTGTGCAAGAGAGTGATAGAAAGAGTAAGAGAGAAGAACAAAGACCAGTACAACCAATTGGGTCCCAAATACCCTCTGAAGGCCCCCCACCAAGGACTGGTGTATTAGCTTTATCGAATGATGGAAAAGACTGACTTCTTGGAGATCTTCTTCGGCTGCAAACCTGCAGCCTGAAGATGACCTAATTCTGACCTTCAAGTTCACCTTTTGCTTCAGACTTCCCTTCGTTGTCCTGGCCCTTGTTTAAGTACTTCAGCACTCGTGAATAATGTGATGTTTAGACCATTTTCCAACCTATGTTTATATAGGGAAAATAGGTGCTGGTCGGTTTGCTACAAGCCCGTTAGCCTGTTCCATGAAGCTCCACGACAGGAGCTGGCCGACTGTGGTCTGGCCCTTCCCATGGGCTGGCCGACCAAGGTCCTAGCCCCTATGGGTTGGCCGCTTGCTGCCCAGGCCCCTAGGCCTGAAAGACTAGCTGCCCAGCTCTTCCATGGGCTGGTTTGCTTCGCCATGGCGCCTCCTTGGCCCCTAGGGTGTCCCACAAGGGCTGCCCACCTTGTAGGCAAGGCCTTAAGGCTTTTTGGGGTGGCCCACAGGACTGCCCCTTTGCCTGAGTGCCCTAGTATGTATGCTACAAGACCTCAAAACCTATGACTGAGGTCCCAACCAGAGCCAGATACACCTCTACATCATTCCAGAGGGTGGCTCATAGTACACACTGACACTGCTCCATGTGCAGGACATGCACACTTGACCAAGACCATGTATGGGACTTGTACACCTGACCCCGACGCTTCGAGTGGAACCCTGGCTCACTTGTCCCGGACTAGGGCTCACAAGGGGCCAATTACCACTCCAAGTCATGGACCTACTATACAGATATGTCCACATGGCATCCAAGTGCGAGATGCACATGACATCTGTCACCAACCTGGACATTTCCAGGTCTGAAAGGGGTTTGGTGGACTCCAAGATGTTTAAATATTTGGAAAGTACAAGCTTTGGGAATGGGGGATTATCCTAGAATACAAAGGACCACACTCCTAAAATTTAGGAGAGTTGCTATTTTTGGCCCGACTCCGATGGAAATTCTGTTCGCGTCATTACATCTGGAATTGAGGAGATACCAAGAGTTGGCAAAGTGCCTATGACAGAATGTCTACCAGTTGGGATATTTTTAGAGATAAAGTTTATGGAAGGACCCATCTCTTCGATTGGGACATGTGGCAAGAAAGTGGACCAAAGTGAGACAAGTGGCCTGACACTTGTTAGAAAGTGGATCAAAGTGAGACAAGTGGCCTCACACTTGTCACTTCAACTATTGTGTGGCTCTCCACTTGTCATTGTAGCCTTCTCCTGCCATTTTAGCTCATGGGAGGCCCAAATCTATAAATTGGAGCCCTCTCTCTTCATTAATAGAGGCTCTCTTGCTGCACACTAGCCTCTACCACCGTTACAGGCTGCCTACTCTCTTTCTCTCTCTCTTGAAGGCTGCCCATGAAGAATACCGGCTGTTGGGGACTGTTTTGCAGACTTCCATCGCGAAGAAATACTTAAGGCAAGAGTATTTAATCATTTATTATGATTTCTAGCCATTGTACTTGTTGCACCAGCATTTGTACTTGCTGTACCTGCTGTACCAGCCACCGTACCGGCTGTACCAACCTCTGTACCTGCTGTACCAACCACCGTACCGACTATACCAGCCACTATACCTGCTGTACTAGTCATTGTACCTACTGTACCAGCATTTGTACTTACTATACCTGCTGTACCAGCCACCGTACCAGCTGTACCAGCCACCGTACCGACTGTACCAACCATTGTACCTGCTGTACCATCTGAATGGAGAGTTGTACTTGTTGTACCCTTTCTATTGCATGAAGACCCGTGGTTTTTGGGGAAGAATCAGTACCCACACGGAGGTATATGGATTATATTGTTGGCTCGGCATTTCTACAGCCTATGTTCCGGCTTGGTAGCCTTGTGTTGGGCTGTGTTATGGCATTTGTATAGGGATAATCCGGCATCTCCCGTGGGGAGAGTAAGGCCCTCAAAGCTTGTACATGATATTATTCTCCTTGGGTAATAAAATACTCCAAGGGGGGGATCGGCCCATTCCGGCCTCTATGCGGTGTCACACGTGCAAGCTCCATTTTCAGCATTTGTGGATGTTTTGTCCAGCTTTATGTTTTATGCAAAGTGATGATGGATATGTGTTAAGGCTGTGGCCATGTTTAAATGTTTTAATATGCATTGATGGTATCAACAAGTGTGTCAAAGGCCCTAGTCCCCCGGGCACCCGCCGCGAGTTGCATTGGTATCAGAGCATATGCTTTCTTGGAAGCGGAGGCTTCCTTCTATCAATAAGGAAGAGAAAAGATCTCAAGTGGGGACCACACTTACCATCATTGCTGTTAAGCATGGCCAGCCGCTTCATAGCTTATGAAGCAAGAGCATGAGCAGTAGACAGCTTGTTGATCTAAGGATTTATGAATTCACAGAATTTTATCGTGGAGTGTGAAGTTGGCTTTATGTGCACATGTTTAGCACTCTTTCCATATGGATATTGTGGATTATATTATCAAGCTTACAGGCAAGCTATATGGAGATATATCTCAGGATATCTTAAGGATATGGTGACGAGATATTTCTTTTGGCTTCATGACCAACCTGGCAAAGAAAAGCTAAGTATACTTTGAGTTTGCAAAGTTGGTGCTTTTGCTATTTACTATGAAGTGTTCTTGATGTTCACTAACCCTTGTATAGCTATGCAAGGAGAAAGGTGTTGTTGTTTGCCTTGAGATGGTTTCAGGGAAACATTGTTTATGGCTCCCTTTTTATTGGGATGGATTATATCTATGGAGATTTCTTTCTTGGACGAGATTTATATACATATTGGGCTTCACAAGCAATTTCTATGGACGAATCTGTCCAAGTTTATAGAGAAGAAATCTTTGGATATCTCATGGATATGATGCTTTTATGGATAAAGTCCACCTCTACTCCAAGGTGTGTGGTTAGCACGGAATACGTGGTAAGAGTTATGGTATACAAGGATTATGGTATACAGGTCTATGGATTCCTAGACTTCTTTTCTAGGGATTTGGATCCATCCTCAGGTTTATGGATTATGTTTATGGCTCCCTTTTACTGGGATGGATTATTCTTTTTGGCTCCCTTTATTTGGGATGCACTGGACTTATGAAACTCATGATTCACATACCCTGTGTAGTGTTCTCTTGTCCTACGTACTCTCTTGAAGATTGTTTCTACCATGTGAGGGTGGAACAATAGAGAGCAGATGGAAGGGAACATGGGCACTTCAAAGGGTAGTGACAAGCACAACATACCCTGTGTAGTATTCTCTTGTCCTACGTGCTCTCTTGAAGATTGTTTCTACCATGTGTGGGTGGAACAATAGAGAGCAGATGGAAGGAAACATGGGCACTTGAGAGGGTAGTGTGAGTTGGTGGCCGAAATGCCTACAAACTATTGGTGGCCGAAATGCCTATAAACTATGTGTAGCAGAAATGCTTATGGAACACCAGGTTATCTATGCCTGCGAGTGATTGTTTTATTTTGTTACTTGAGCCCACCTCTCATCCAAGGTGTGTGGTCAGAGTACCAACACAGAGTGCAAGTGGTAAAGTGGACATGACGGGACTTATGTCTATGCCAAGGGTCATGTGGACCGATGTCTTGTTGGCAGGAGACTTATTTTGTCTCGCCCATTTACTTGGAACATGGATTATGATATCTGGACTTATGGGACTGATTTGTCTCGCCCATTTATCTTGGGACATGATTATGATATCTGGACTTATGGGACTGTTTTTGTCTCACCCATTTATCTTGGGACATGATTATGATATCTGGACTTATGGGACTGTTTTTGTCTCACCCATTTATCTTGGGACATGATTTTGATATTGGTATTATGGAGACTTATTTAGTCTCGCCCATTTCTTTGGGACATGATTATATCTTGAATATATGGCTTAAAGCTTAAAGTTGCGGACAACTTTGAAGAAGTTGGGGAGGATGTCACCAGCCTGGACATTTCCCAGTCTGAAAGGGGTTTGGTGGACTCCAGGATGTTTAAATATTTGGAAAGTACAAGCTTTGGGAATGGGGGATTATCCTAGAATACAAAGGACCACACTCCTAAAATTTAGGAGAGTTGCTATTTTTGGCCCGACTCCGATGGAAATTCTGTTCGCGTCATTACATCTGGAATTGAGGAGATACCAAGAGTTGGCAAAGTGCCTATGACAGAATGTCTACCAGTTGGGATATTTTTAGAGATAAAGTTTATGGAAGGACCCATCTCTTAGATTGGGACATGTGGCAAGAGTGGACCAAAGTGAGACAAGCGGCCTGACATTTGTTAGAAAGTGGATCAAAGTGAGACAAGTGGCCTCACACTTGTCACTTCAACTATTGTGTGGCTCTCCACTTGTCATTGTAGCCTTCTCCTGCCATTTTAGCTCATGGGAGGCCCAAATCTATAAATTGGAGCCCTCTCTCTTCATTAATAGAGGCTCTCTTGCTGCACACTAGCCTCTACCACCGTTATAGGCTGCCTACTCTCTTTCTCTCTCTCTTGAAGGCTGCCCATGAAGAATACCGACTGTTGGGGACTGTTTTGGAGACTTCCATCGCGAAGAAATACTTAAGGCAAGAGTATTTAATCATTTATTATGATTTCTAGCCATTGTACTTGTTGCACCAGCATTTGTACTTGTTGTACCTGCTGTACCAGCCACCGTACCGACTGTACCAACCACCGTACCGACTGTACCAGCCATTGTACCTGCTGTACTAGTCATTGTACCTACTGTACCAGCATTTGTACTTGCTGTACCTGCTGTACCAGCCACCGTACCAACTGTACCAACCACTGTACCGACTGTACCAACCATTGTACCTGCTGTACCGTTTGAATGGAGAGTTGTACTTGCTGTACCCTTTCTATTGCACGAAGACCCGTGGTTTTTGGGAAAGAATCAGTACCCACACGGAGGTATATGGATTATATTGTTGGCTCGGCATTTCTACAGCCTATGTTCCGGCTTGGTAGCCTTGTGTTGGGCTGTGTTATGGCATTTGTATAGGGATAATCCGGCATCTCCCATGGGGAGAGTAAGGCCCTCAAAGCTTGTACATGATATTATTCTCCTTGGGTAATAAAATACTCCAAGGGGGGGGGGGGGGGGGGGGGTCGCCCCATTCCGGCCTCTATGCGGTGTCACACGTGCAAGCTCCATTTTCAGCATTTGTGGATGTTTTGTCCTGCTTTATGTTTTATGCAAAGTGATGATGGATATGTGTTAAGGCTGTGGCCATGTTTAAATGTTTTAATATGCATCGATGGTATCAACAAGTGTGTCAAAGGCCCTAGTCCCCCGGGCACCCGCCGCGAGTTGCAACATCTCCTTCTGCTTAACTTGATGGAAGTTGCAAAGCCTCCAAATAGTCTGTTAATAATGGGATACTCTTCGAAGAAATTCCTGTCAAGCCACACTGCTTCATGTGTCCCTCGGTCTTGAAACTTCGTGAGGACCCGTCTTTCTCTTCGGCCAGAGCCGTGCTTGAAACCATTTAAGAGAATCTATTCTGGAACCATAACTTCAACTTCGTCCCCTGTGTCTAGTTCATGTTCATCGTGTACAATGGAGAGAAGAGGTCCTATAGAAGGCTTCAACCAACTAACATGGAACACATCATGCATGGTCCAACGGGGAGGTAGCTTCAGCTTTATAGAAATCTCACTGATCTTCTTTAGAATGGGAAAGGGTCCTGTTAACCATAGTCAAAGGAAACAGCCGTTTCAGTCCCTAGAAACGTATTTCTCCATTTCAGGACCCCATCCATTTCCATGGCCGTTTCTCATTTCCCAAGTGATATTGTCACAAGAAACGATTGTTTCCACCCCTAAAAACTCGTTTCCCCATTTTCATTCCTCGAACATTTCCGTTCTCGTTTCTTGTTTCTCCTTTCTCGTTTCTCATGACTATGATGTTAACCCTTGCCAGAGACCTCTACGGCATCATTGCCGACCACCACATCATTTTCACCACCTTTGGACCACAGGTGCCCGAATGTGTGGAATTCACTTGAAAACCATGTATTGTATATTTTACGCATGCGTTCGCCACTTGTATATTAAAGGTGCACCACGGGATTTTAGGTGGAGAGTAGTAGCTTTAGAATAGATTTTTACACTAGCTAGAGTGACCAAATGAGCCCGGGAACCACTCCCATGACTCATTCTTTTATGCTAATTCAATAGAGTGCTCTTCTTCTCTTTCTACTATCTTATGCTATTGCTTGCTTGTTTGCTTGCTTGTGTGAGCTCTTATGTGTGCTTGCCTGCTTGCATGTGAGAGTGAGTGTGAGAGAGTAAGCTGTGAAGAGGGTCGTGCTTCCTTTGGAGGGTGGCGGCAATGACAGCGGCAGGGTGCAGCTTTGGAGTACAGCTGCACGGCAACATTGTCTCCTACGAGAATCCAAGCAAAAGTATTCACGAGGTGGTGACACACCTTGCCCTTGCAATTGTAAGCTAGGTCATGGGGTATTGGCTTGTCGGTTGAGTTGCTTTATGCTTCCAAGTACGGTTGGGCAAAGCCTCATGACATTGGTTTGTTTCTGCACTCTTTCTATGGTACAAGGGCTTTCCATAAGTGATGCCGCTACTGGGGAATAGCCCCACTGCATAGCCACAATGCATTTTGAATGCATGTGTCCATATAGTTGGTTTCTGCTTTATTTTTGTTTTGTGTTTTTTTTCAAAAATAGTGGAAACGAAATTCTAAAAATTTGTCCATTTTGTTGCATTGTTGTTGAAATCTTAAGAAATTTATGTTCAATTTCTGCCATTTCTACATGCTTTGTAATTGTTGCATGTTTTTTAATTTCTGCATGTTTTTCAATTCCCGTAATTTTGCATTTTCAATGAGTTCTGTAATTTGTGCATTTAGGTTAACTCTACGAGTTCAATTTTTTATTTTATACATTTTTTATTTTTCTATATTTTTCAATTTTTAAAAGAAAAAAACAGTCAATTGAACATGAAATTGAAATAATCGGGTTAAATATACCATAAAATCGATTTCCTAGCATAGTATTTATCCCGATTTCGACTCCTTGTGTGAAGAAATTGGAATAAAAACAAAAATTGGGGAAGGATTTGCAATACCACAGAAATTTTTATGCTTTCTGCACATTCTGCGTTTTTGCATTAGTGTAATTAACGGAAGTTAATTAGGCTTAATCATCTCTCTAATATGGGACATCTTAACTAGTTGTCTGCATTTAATGTGTGCAAGCTTTTAGACCACTAGCCCAAAAAGTCCAAAAGCTTGTCAATACCCATTTTCAGGTAAGTTTTGAGTGGCTGGACACATTTAATGCGTGCAAGCCCAAGTCAAAGATTTCGGAAATACTCTTTTCCGGTGGGTAAACCGTAAACCAAAAACATAAAAAGTAAAAATCTAAGAAATTTAAAAAAAAAAGGTTTTAAAAAAATAAAAAAGATAAAAGATAAAAGATAAAAGGTTCGAGAGCAATAAAAAGCTCGTAGGTATAGAAATTTTTCGAAAAGTGCATGCATAATTTTGCCTAATATATGTTTTAGGCTGTTGCAATTGTGTGGATGCAACTTGTGTAACACCCGAAAAATTTGCATTTTTACATAGTTAAGGACCTTCCTTAACTATGGAAGCCAACGCCCATAGTGCTTGACTAACCCGAAAAAGTACCCTATTTTTTGTACCAAACGGGTTAAGAAATACCAGAAACGTGTTTAGCATTGTACAAGAACCTACACTAGGGACCAGTGATACTTCGTCAAATTTTCAGTCAATGGAAGAATCCCCAATCCCAAGAAGTGAGAACCCTAACCAAGCCTCACCATTCAATTCAGCTACTAGTCTTTTTGACCGCGTAGCTAGCTACCTCAGAGTTTAGGCCTCCACGGCTACCTCTGAACCAAATCTTACTACATACAGACCACATGATGAAGGAGTTGAGGTAAACTCCAAAGAGACACCTGGTGTACTCTCATATTTACAAGCAAGAAGCGTTCACGTTGATATCCCTGTCCATAAAGCTCCTGTTGCACCTGCTACAACTGTAACTATCGAACCATCCCTTACACAAGTACTATGCCTAACGGTAGGACATTAGAAGAAAATCAAGTAGTAGAGACTAATCCAAGCTACCAGAGCAAAGAAAGAAGAGACTTTACAAGTGGCACAGCAACGATTAGCAGTACAAACAACCTAGTATGCCCAAAACGAGTCCCAAGCCAGGACTACACAAGTACTACCCGATAGTCTCCTCTTCTCACAAATGATTAGGAGTATGATGCATCAACAGAGACTCTTGTGGATTTCACCAGAGACCAAGCTTATGGTGTTAGTTGGGAAGAGATTGTCGAATCAATATTTGGGGCCACAACAAAGGAGGAACGATTGCAGGGTATCTATGATTACATATATAGGATCATTCAACATGAAAGGATCCAAAGACCTATGGCGCAAGTCAAGACATCCGAAGCAAGAATGCCCACGATGAGCGAAATGGTAACACCTCCTGTGAGCCCAATAGATCTTACTTTTGTAGTATCACCCAGCTACACGATGGACCAAGCTCCAACTACTGCTATTGTTCCTCTAGGTTACACAGGACTCCAAGAATCTACAAGCACAGACTTCACATTCCGAGACCATAGTAGAGAGGTACCAATCCAAGATGCCTGTTAGCACAATTCCAAATTATGTGGTAATGGGTTCTAAACCACTCATAACAACACCACATGTGACCAACCATATTGCCCATTAGTTTCATGCCCTCGGTTACAACTATCGCAACCATAGTTGCAACAGTCCCTATAAAAATGGATATAGGGCCCAGGCCTAGTTAACACATCCATCTCATCGGCTAGAGCCGCAAAAGAAGAAACCTTCATCTAAGATCCTCGATTCCTTGCATCTTCCTCTACTTTGCCAATGCACCCTAGAGCAAGGGGGACATCCTCACAAATGACTAGACCAAGTGTGTCATTGGCTCATATGCCATCAGTACCTATGGAAATTCCTATACGACCCCCCACCTATAAAACTCATGTTACTCCTCCGTGATTCATGCCATTACGCTCGCCCGTAGCACCCTTCATACCATATGTTGCCCCTATTGTACCAATACCTCCAACAGCAATCCTTTCAACTAATCCAATAGCCTTTGCGCAAGCATTGGGGAGAGCTATGGCTGAAAGTATAGGAATAGTCACGAGAGATAACGGATGGAGTAGCTCTAGAAAGGCTGCACAAATCGTGAAGCTTACGCACAAGTTCAATGGAGAGGGCGATCCTAGAAGACACCTCGAGGTCTTTGATCAAGTTGGTGAGGCCTTAGGTGAGAGGAATGAGCTTGCAAAGACCAATGCATTTAGCTTTACACTAGATGGCAAGGCTGGTGATTGGTATCAGACTCTGAGAGTTGAAGATCGTCTAAACTTTACTGGGCTTCGAAGGTTATTCCTAAAGCAGTTTGTGCGTGACGGCTTTGTGGAGTGTGGCTTCACAATTGCACAAATTTGAGAGATAAAAAGATGAGTTAGTGAGAGATTTTATTAGTCGTCTTAAGCATTTGAACTCTCGTTGTGCTCTCCATGAGCGCTTTTCCAACAATCAACTGCTTGATTGATTTATCCACCACGAGCTTAAACATGAACATATCCATAATGGTTTGGTCATTAGAGGTATCACCACCTTGGAGGACATCACGGCTAATGCCATCCAACTAGAGGATAACTCGATGATAAAGGGAGTAACAGCTTCAAATTCTAAGTCTGTTACGTCAATAGCCAACAGTCGTAGCACCACCATTGCAAATCTATAGCTAAAGATAATACTTTAGTGGAAATGACTTGGATTGACTTCTCAAAAGCCCTCCAAGAGGAAATGAAGGCTACCAAAGCTTCGGACAATGCGCACATGTGTCCAAGGAGAGAGCTACATTGGTGTTCCATTCGCCGTCAAGGACATACCACTAGCGAATGCCCAATTTTAAGAGCTCATTACAATGGTAATTGTAGCCTTTGTGGGCACTATGGTCACGAAGCCCGAGATTGCCGAACACGGGCTATTGCAAATACAACGAGACCATAGCTAGCATTATCGGCACCGCAACAAACGCTAGCCCTCGGTCCTGTAACAAATCAAGCAATGGTTGAACATCCCACGCAACAACTCATATCAAAGGGCATGCACCCAATGTGCCATTACCTCCACCAGTCTTGGGACCGCAACCACCTCCACCAAGGGTGACACCTCTTAATCAAGTAAGCTTCGAGGAGCTAATTGATTACCAAGAATATGAGATGGATGTTGAACCCACCTCCCACCTCTCTGAGGACCCCACAAAGCTTCATCCTGACTATTATGTAGCGGATGGTAGAGGGGGAGTCAAGCCAGTTTACCAACTTGTTGCGAGACGACGAGGAGCCGGGACATTAACACCACAACTAGAAGAATGCCTCTTTAAATGTTACCATTGTCAAGGTCTCCATCGAGTTTCGGAATGCCCTCTAAAGTTTCCTCAACTCAACCAAGGGGTGCCATCAAACATGAGAGGCTACTTGTAACCGTTGTGGCATAGATCATTGGATTAAGGATTGTCCCAACAAGATTGTGGTGACGAGTGCGCGGACGGGACCCATCATCACACCCCTAAACATGATTGGGGTAAGTAATCAAACTCAAAGGAAGATCCTAAAAAATCTAGATCACACCTTTGAATGCTCTCACACCCCTAAACATGATTGGGGTAAGTAATCAATCGAGTGATGATATGTGGCCTCGATAGCAGAATCTAAGGAGGAGGAGAAAAACAGGAGAAAAAATCGGTTAAGAATGGAAAAATGAAGAAAACCAAAAAGACAAATCTTGGGACGCGTTAAGAGCCAGTCTTCATTAGGGACCTAGATGAGGACTTAGACTCCTTGGACACAAGGACTGATTCTGAACAGGGTTGGGAAATACCCTCCAAAACCAAGAGCACAAGGAAGGAGACCCCACGAGAATCTGTAATTCTAGAAATTAGATCACACATGACAAAACTTAGCTCTTATCTTAACCCTCATAGGAGATTGAGCAACTCTATGAATTTAGTGATTTAGTTACGAAAACATAAAAGGAGCTTAAACCAAAACCCAAGTAAGTGAGAGTCTCAGCTACTATAAACCTTGGTACCTTAACGTCTCCTCTACTGAGATTCCCAAACCTCTAGATGTGCCGAGTGTCATCATAAAAGAGACTAAGGCCTCAAGTTTGATCCCTCATTGGTTCAAGGAACAACGACCAATATAACATGTAGCCAGGGGCTTAAGTTCGTGAGCTCGTTCCCGCTAATCTCCTCCCCCCTTCTGCTATCTACACCTGTCCCCTCCCCCCCTTCGTTCGTAGCTCTGTCAGCCTTCCCCTCCCAACTCGTCATCCCCAGCTCTATCGGCCGCTCTCCCCCCTCCCCTCTGTCACGATTGTGACTCACTCTCTTAATCTCTCCCTAATTACTCCTTAATCCCTCATTAATTGTAAAGACACCTGTGAAGGGTCACACCCTTGCACACGGGTCACTATCAAAGGACATGCCTATTCATTAAGTCCTAAGGACATAACTATTGATTCAAGAGCCACACCCCTTCACAGGGATGTGCCTCTTCAATTGTACCTTTTCGACCTCTATTTAAGCAAGGCCCCTGTCTCAATGCAATCATTCAGTCTTTTCCTGCAGTGTTTGTCTTATGTTCATCAATCAAGTCTTTAATCATGTTAATTAAGCTATAAAAGCTTTACAGTGGTATCAAAGAAAACTTTTTCCACCCTGTGACATGCCCAAACCCTAACCTTAACCCTAACCCTAAAATCAGCCCTAGTCCTAACCCTAAAATCAGTCAGCCCAAACTCTAAAATTGGGTGTAGCAGGTATTGAATGAAGAGCAGGAGAGAATGCCCCATCAAATTCAGGCCCAAACTCCCAATTTTTGCTGATTAATGCCAAGCCAGCCATATGCAGAAAATTCTTGAACAAAGACAAGACAGCATGCAACCTGCAAATAAGGGAGCTTACCTCTTCATCTGGTACCCCTTCATGGAAAGGCACCCCTCCTACCCCTCCATCAAGTAGACACACCCCTTCATGGGTTCGCTCCAGTCGGTTGCCCTTTCGTAAGTAAAACGAGTAACTGTTTTTTTTTTAATATAACACAAACAAAAAAATGCTAAGGGCCTAAGGTGTAAACTACCACGCATACCAAAAAAAAAAACCCATACGTGAGCCACAACAAAAATCGGCGCCACCTGTTCATGCCACCCTCTGCGTGCGCCAGCCTGCAACCACCTCCTCCTTGACGGCTCCAGCCCGCATCGGCCCTTCGCCTCGAGCGTGCATCTTGCTGTCTACACCCTTTGCTTGGATCAGCCGCTCCCCTTTGAAGACTCTCGCATGTTGGACAGCAGCCTTCTCCCTGGTGCTTCTCCTACAACAACAGCATCATTTATGGCAACATTTTCTAGGTGTGATTTTTCCATCTTCTTGGGCATTAAAATCTCACATAATGTGGCACATTAGAATATCGGAAACCCGTCACTTCATTCTTTTGCGTGCTCTCCACTCATCAGGGGCCAATATCGCTTTTTACGGGTATAAGAGCACCTCCCATATCACGTGGACTCACACTACCCTCTTCTCAAACGGCTTATGGCAGAGGAAACCTATGAATTCAGTTATTTACAGGATACACCCTCACAGTCCATAGTGCCCTCTCCTACCCGTGCTTCTCCACTGGTCTCTGCCCCTATTCCAGTGAATGTGCCCCCCTCTTTACAGCCCACTCATTACCGTGTTCAAATAGCCACACCGACTTCTCACCCCCGAGAGTTCGATGTGTGGGTGATCCGTGTTCGTACTTTCACACAGGATCTAGATCATTACTGTTTTATACTCAGGCGTCGTCCTTATCTGGGCGCTATCCTTCCCGAGTTCAGCATCATTTTTCATGAATATTGCACCTATTCCGAGAACGTTTACCCATCTTCGTTCACAGTGCGCCCTTTTACACCAAATTATACACCTTTGACACCAGCAGCTGCCTCTACCCCTATACTTTCTTCTCCAGTAGCAGACTCTCATGCGAGTCCAATCCCAGAGGGTCGCCCTCATTACACTGGATGGTACATAGCCGTTTCACCAGCACGTAGCCTCTCCTCACTGGATTTACACATGCCGCACCCTCTAGCCGATGGTTCTTAGTAGAGCCCAACAGCGTCATCAACAGCAAAAACCCCAAGAGCCTCGTCACCCTAGAACCTCTACATCAGCATCTTCTCTCATGGCAGAACTTGTTGACACACCGGCTTCTGCAGAATGGCAACAAGCTTTGCAACAACTTCAGCAACAGTTCCAACAGCAACTCCACGAGTCCATGGCATCCTTGGCTTCAAGGATCCAGCACCTCCACATGGACCGCCACTCCCACACGAGTTCAGTACCAGCAACAGATGCTTCAGGCGAAGATGTCATTCCTTTCGAGATAGAAGGCAACGACCTTAAAACTCTGTATCGTCTTTTACAAGGCAGTAAAACAAAGAAATTGAAAATTAAACCCCCTGAATCTAATAGTGGCCAGCGCAATAAGCACATCCTAGACCAATGGCTCTACAAACTGCAGTTTTACTTTGAAACCATGACCCTTTCTGATTCCAAAAAGGTTACTTTTGCGGTATCCCTCCTCAAAGACACTGCTTTATTGTGGTGGCAACGACGACAACATGCCGAAAAATCAGTTACAACGTGGGAAAAATTCGAGCGGGTCCTCCATAAGCAGTTCATAACTGCCAATGCGGATTTCCAAGCCCGTACTCGCTTACGCCATTTGGACCAAAATGGTTCATTGGCCTCTTATATCTCCTAGTTCATCGACTTGATACTGGAGATTGACTCCTTGTCCCCAGCAGACGAACTCCATGCCTTCGTTGAAGGTATTAAGCCCACCGATCAATGTTGCATAGAAACGTGTTTCGCACAGGTTTGAAACGTACGAAACGTTTCGTCTTGTAAGAAACATGTTTTTTATTCATCCTGAATATTTTAATACCCTACAACCCATCACATTACATCATTTCGTACCTTTTCCGTGCACATTTCCCAATGCCGGCCGCCTGTACTTTTTCGTCGTTTTCTGTACCAACTCGCCATCGAATCAACGCCCGTGTCAGCTCGCCTGCTCCCAAGTTACCAAGTTGGTAGGACTAGGAGGTGATATACAGCTTATGAGAAAGCTCGAGGATGAGCTTCTCATTTACCACAACGGTAGCCATATGTTTGGGCGAGCTACTGCATTGCTCAAGGAGACACAGTTGGAGCCAGTGTCTTGGTGGGAGAAATACGGTATTGGGACACCCAACTTGGTAAGGTTCTTGATTCTTGAATCTTGTATCTTTGTCTCCTATTCTTTCAAAATCTACATTCAAATGATACTCTCTTTTTGACTCTAATTTAACATTCTTTTTTGTACAATGTATAGACGGATTGCATTGAGAGTTCTCTCCCAAGATTGCAGTTCAGGGCCTTGTGAGAGGAACTGGAGTACATGGGCTCCTTTTCACACGAAAAAGAGAAACAGACTCTCCACAACACAATTGGAGAGGCTTGTCTTTTGTCATTGCAATCTCTGATTGCTAGAGCAAAGGGTCATCCCATTGAGCCTCGCCAAGTGAATCCAGATAAGATTGATATCATGAAGTGCAAGGAGATTCCCGACATTCCTCAGGAGGAGAGAGACATCTATTCTATGCTCTATGAGGAGATCATGGCTCCGGCTCGCACTACACGATCTTCTCGAGAGGCTAGTACTAGTGGTGCACCTGCACCTCTAGAGAATGAGGCATTTGAGGACTCAGCTATACCGGCACTGACCCTGAGAGTGAGGCTGCAGAGGCAAAAGATGCAGATGAGGATGAGCATGAGGATGAGGATGAGGATGAGGATGCAAATAGCAGCTAGCAGCTGCCAGCATCATTTTATTTGGATATGTTATTTAGTTTGAACTTTGGACATGTTATTTATTTTGATCTTGGATTTTGAGCCATGACTCATCACCCACGTGGTGATCCTTTTGATTTCTGTTTCGTGATTTCTCACCCACGTGATTTGTGATATCATCATATCTTACATGTATTTTGTTTTTATTGAAATGAATTCAATGTGGTCTCTTATATGTAATGTCAACAGTTTTTTCTTTTGTATATTTAAAGTTAAAAATATACATGCTTTTTCTATTTTGTATGAAACCTTTTTGTATCTGTTTCTTACCTTTTATGAAACGTTTCAAAACGTATGAAACCCATTTCATACCTACGTCCTCTTTTCAATCAAGACGTCCTCAGTCCTTCCAACCACGCAATTCCGATCGTGGACGGGACCAAGGACGTGACCAATCTCGCGATCCTTATCCTTCCAATGTCCCTTCTGTTCGAGATCAACAAAAGACAGGATTGTGCACAATTTGCAATGGACCTCATCGTTGGTTTGAGTGCCCCAAAAGACCAACCCATCAACAGAATTCTAATGCTGAACCCTCCACTTCCGAGGAGAAACCCCTAGTTGGTGACAAAGGAAAGCGTGCAGTTAATCACCATGCCATTGCACATGCTTCGGTGATCACCTCTACCGCCATAGCTCAATCTGCCTCTTCACTGTTACCCCAGTGGTCTACTCAGGTTTTGGTTCTTCAAGGTTCTATTTCCAATCACCCAATTCATGTGCTCATAGACAGTGGATGTTCTCATAACTTTGTGGGAACGATCTTAACCCGTTGCCAAACACCTATCCTTTCGAATTCAGTACGATCGTGACAAATTGGATTTCCAAGTCATGTCTTTGGCACATTATGATATGATTCTTGGTCAAGAATGGTTGCATCAATACGATTCCCTCATCCCAAACCCCAACTAGGGAAGGGTAATTCATCTTCTAAAGACACTAAGACAGACAACAGTCCTAGCTCTAGTTCAAGGGGTGCGAAATCCAAGCCTAAGAAAACCCCTGAGAAAAAGGCTAAAGGAAGCATCACTGGAGGCTATCTTCCTCCAGAGGAGCAAAGACGGTATCAATCAGAAAACCAATGTTTTTTCTGCCATACCATTGGGCATGGTAAGAAGGATTGTCCAAAAAGGCAAGCGGAGCAAGTCTCCAAAGAGCCTTCTACCACAGTTGCCGCAGTATGTGTAACTTGGTTGAACACAATACTAATCAATACACTTAAATACACTAAGATTTGTTGGACACTTGCTCAAATACAAGAAGTAATTTGCTGAATTGCCAAGAGACACACAATGAGCCGGAACAGCCAACCCCTCCCTCAAATAAAGTATATTGATCTTGGGAGAATCAAGTACATAGTGTCATGGGCATTTCTGACCAGATTTCCATACCAATGCATATGAATACAGTATTGCAAACAAGTGGTTGTCGATGTAGACTTGCAATCCACACTACCCTCTCAAGTACCCATGTTCCCTACCATCTGCTCTCTATTGTTCCACCAACACATGGTAGCAACAATATGCAAGAGAGCACGTAGGATAAGAGAACACTACACAAGGTATGTGATCTTGTAATCTGGTTCCTCCCTCCTGCTACTTACTTCCATATTTAAGCATAAAAGCTTACCAATTGCAAGTAGAGTAGATGGCACTGGAAGTCTTCGCGATGGAAGTCCTTGGAGTGATGAGATCTTCGATTTGTCGCATTTCTTCGCGCGACAAAAGTCTTCAAGAGGATGAAGGGAACCTTGGGAAAGCTTCCTCTATGGTTCAACTTGAGAAAGGAGGGCTGAAATTAGGAATTTAGTAAAAAGACCAGAAATTACAGCAATAAAGAGAGCTGTTTTGCTGAATTTCAATCTTTGGGAGTGTGTAGGAGAGTGATTAGCATCCGGAAACACTCTTGGAAGCTTGAGAAACACCTTAGCAAGCTTGGAAATGGAATTGGGAAGGAGAAAGTGCAAAAAATGCAGCCCAACAGCCCTCATGAAGGAGGCGCCAATCTCTAGAGAGAGGAGGAGTGAGGTGGTGAGTTGTCCAGTGTAGGTGGCAGGCAGGTGCTTTGTGGAGCAAGCTAGAGTGGACACATGGCTGGGTACTCCCTTTGTACAAAGGGAATAAGGTCTGGGCAGTGGACATTGGGTCACCTCGGGACATCAGTGTGTGTGAACACCGGGCTGGTCGTAATTGATAAGTGAGTTTTGGTCACCCAGACGTTAATGAAGTGTGTACACACTCACTTATAAATTAGTGCTAACTCCTAAGGCTAGGTTTATGACCAATACTTACCACTTGTCACATGCCACATAACCATGTCAGCAGACAGTTTCACACGCACGGTTCGCGGGCGGGCGTCCCCTTACCCGGAACTACACATTGGTCAAGCAAGCATGAAAATAGCATGCAATTTCAATTGCAAGCAAGCACATAAAGATGCTATGCAATGCAGCATTGGTATGGACAATCCCCGTTCATGAGACTATACCAAAATAGACGTGCTCTAGGCAAGTACACGAGGTACCAGACCCAATGGAACACCAATTCCACCAAGCATTTTCGAGCATGTACACAACGGTACAAGTCCCAACGGAAAGCCAAGTCCACAGTATCACATGAGTGGCATCAATCCCTGGCATATACACCTGCCATGGACACCAGTCCAATGTACATACATGATAAGAAAGCACAGGTGGACCAATTGGGTGGCCAAATGGTGACAGTATCCCCCGCTGCTCCAGACCAGCCTGCTACCACCAATATGGTTCAAATCTTACCTTCTATGCATGATTAATGCATCCCATGCCATCCGTGGTACTTGATGCTACGCAAGAGGGTGAGGCGACAACCACACAGAAAAGCCTGATGCGAGCTTATGGCTCTGCCAAGGACCGCCAGTTCATAATCCTTTTTGACATGGGCAGTTCTGAGGACGGCACCCACATATCTCAACGGGCACAACAATTCTCTTTCACATTCAAAAGACCTCATTCCAGCGAGATTTCATTGTCTCTCCTCTTTCGGGATGTGACATGATCTTAGGAATCCAGTGGTTTCGTCAGTATGAACCTATTCCCAATTGGGGGCAGGACACCTTTATTATCGCTAAAGGTTTTCCTGACCCTGTCTTGATTCGGGGAGATAGGAGCATTCTTGGCATTCCTATGATTTCTCATCTCCAAGCTCGACGAGCTCTTCACAAGGGAGCGGAAGGAGCATTGATTTATGCTCAAAAGGCTTCTATCTCATCGATAACCGCTGTCTCATCTTCTTCAGTCCCTCGGGCAGATTTCCTTTCCCATTTAGACATTTTTAAGGATGATCTCCCACCCAATATCCCACCCTCTCATCCTGTGGATCATCATATCGATTTGGTCCCTAGGGCAGAACCTCCTAGCAAGTTTCCCTCTTGTCTTTCCAAGACTTTCAAGGGCAAGCTAGAACAGCAGTCAGTTCTCAAGAATTTCAAACCCGTTCCTTATGCACGCATTTTCACAGTCACCACAGACCACCAAGCACTTAAGTGGCTCCCGACGATGCCAAGTGCCCAGTGGAGTGATCAACACACTAGACAGGGTCAGCTCTTCCACCAAGTACATCCCTAGTCAGCATAACCCAATAGCAGATGTTAGTAGAAAGACCAGCATCCAGACCATTCAAGAGTCTACCATTCTCAACATCTTTGGAAAAGACTTAATAAGCATAGAAGATCAGTATGTCGATTCTGCAGAGTTTGATACTCAACCCAGTCTGGCCCTCAATTTTGAGCCTGGCCATTTTTCAGTTCACAGACAAGCAAGTAAGTTTAGACGAGATATCCACTTCAAGAAAGGGGACAGGGTCTATCTGCACATCATGAAACAAAGATTAAAACAAGTGGGCAAACCTTGTCCCAAGCTTTCATTCCATAGTTTTGGACCTTTCCCAATAGTTAACAAGTTAAGTGATGTCTCCATGAAGTTAAAATTGCCTAACAGTTGAATGATGCATGATGTTTTCCATGTTTCTTGGCTAAAACCATATGTTGGACCAGAAGTTTTTGATGTTTTAGATGAACAACAGCCAGACGTGGTAGACGAAGCCGAAGTCATCGAGCCCGAGCAGATCCTTCTTTATCGTTGGAAGCATGGTTCCGATCAATGGATACATCAATTCTATACGAAACTCCGAGATCGAGATATCCACGAAGAAGCCGTATAACTAGACGAGTAATTCTTTCAAGACTACCCCCAGTTGTTGGCGGACTACTTGGAAGCCATGAACCTGCCGCCAAGCTAAGCATGAGGAAATGTCACATGTACTCTGCACTGCAGGCACGAGCTACATAGGTCATTCTCAACCTTAGACAGTCAGTCAGTCAGTCCAAGTCCCATAACCCACTTGAAGAGACACATTCATGCATGTAAAGTCAGTAGAAACTGTCACCAATTGGCCGACCATTTGGTCCATCTCCAGATTTGTCTCGTTCATTTGGGGCCAGGCAGGTGTCTCATGTGAAGAGGCCAGTATTTTTGCTTAACATGGACGGGAGCCAGACTGGTGCCACCCGTGTGTTAGCAGGACGGTGTCGTATGGACGGGAGCCAGACTCGTGCCACTCGTGTATGACCTAGACTGTGTTCTATCCATGGGATTGTCACGCCATGGAAGAGCCAGTAGTTGTGCCGTGTCTTGCCTATGGGACTGTCACTCCATAGGGAGGCTCGTGCCTGGATCTGTGTCTTACCTATGGAACTGTCACTCCATAGGAAGACCGGGATTTATGTTTTCTGTCGTGCCATTTTTGTGCCTGACAGATGTTTTGTACTTGTTTCATGAACGGGAGATATGTCCATAATACTATTTGCACATGCATTCATGTTTTGCATGTTTGAAACTGTTTTTGCATGACTTGTATTCTTGTGTTTGCCTGTTTGACGTGCCACTTACTGAGCAGGGACGCCTGCCAATGAGTCGTGAAGTTTGCTCTGTCTTCTGACGAGTTTTGTTGCGTGTGAACAGGTGGTAAGTGTATTGCACTTGTTTGTTTAATAGCTTTCTTTCTAAATTTTAATTTTATAAGGTTGTAAGTTCACATTCATTTAAAAGTGGACACCCATTATGGGCACCCACGTGTGGGCCAAGGTGGGGAGGGAAACCTCACACTTAACCCTTTGTGTGTGTGGGGGGGGGTGCATGGCCACCTACCCACACCACACTTTGAAACTGGCCGCCCCCATGCAAGCTAGGGGAGCCGGCCAGCTATGGGTCGTGTGTTCTCTCTCCGACTCCTACAAAGGAGCGACCACCCCACCTACTTGAGGACAGCCGGCGATCATCTCCTGCACGTTTGCTCTCAAGCGGCTGCACCCCCCACTCTGCAGGGTGCTGCCTCTTCTCTCCAGACGGCGACACCTTCTCCATAGGCGGCCACGCTTGTTTTCCACAACAGACTGCACTCCTCAGGCAACTGAGCCACCCCACAGTCGGCTGCAGCTAGGCAGCTACCTCACCCCTCAGACAGCTGTGCGCTTCCTCCTCCTCAGGCGGCGCCACCTCCACCTCCACAGCAAACGGCTGCGCATGCTCTCCAGCAGGCGGCTGTCTCCCTCCCATCGGCGGTTGCTCCTCCTTCCTTGCAAGCGGCTGTACCTTCTCTACAACAGGCGGTTGTTTCCTCTCCAGCAGGCGGCTGTCTCCTCTCCATAGCGGATGCTCCTTCTAACCTGCAGGCGGCTGCACCACCCCATAGGCGACTGCAGCCAAGTAGCTTCTGTGCTCTTCAGCTGGCGGCTGCACCTTCTCCTCTCCAAAGGCGACTGCGCCGTCACCTCCTCCCTTGCAGGCGGCGGCATCTCCTCCAAAACAGGCGGCTGCGCCTCTCCCAGGTGGTTGCGCCCTCTTCTATAGGCGGCTGCGTGGGGCTGTGTTTCCCTCTACAAGCGGCTGCGTGGGGTTGCACCTACCTTCCATAGGCGGCTACACACGGCTCTGCACCTCCCCTCTCCAGGTGGCTACACCTTCTATACAGGCAGCTGCTCCTTATCCTCCTCGACAGGCTGCTGCGCCCTAGTGTCCCTCTCAAGTAGTTGCACACAGACGCCTCGGGTATTTGTCTTCCATTAGCGAACTACAAGTAAGTGGATTCAAATTTAAGTAAAGGATTTTGTTGTAAATCTGATAAAGGATTTTCTCTACCGCTAACACCCGTTCGGTGCCGGGTAGTCCAAGCTTTTGGAGAACCACAGTCCATGGGTGTCGAGATCGGGAGAGCCACGCGTTACTACGGGAGCGCCTGTTTGTGCGTGGTCCTGGAACACCAGTGGGGCGCTCTCTGCGGATTCCAGTGAAGGCACAGGACCGTAGAGACTTGACCACTCAAGTGGTCGCTCTCCTTCAAACGTCTACTTCGAATCTCTTAATTGGTACTGTATTCATCTCAGTTGTACATGGACATCATCAGGTTCTTTGAACCCATGGAGCATTGTATTTGTTAAATACTCCCAATAATATATCATATATTGAGAGGGGGGTCGGCCCGTTCCGGCCCCAGTGCTGGTGTCCATCTATCAACATTTCATTTCATTTTAACTTCCAGTTGTTATTAAGTTGTCCATTCAAATTGTGATATTTAAGTTGTGCTATTACGCGTGTGGGTGTCCAACGGAGTCTATTCCCACTTGACGGGATCGGTTTCAGAAACCTTAGGGTTTGCATTAGAAAGCATTCTGCATATTGCACATCATTCATTCATTGCATCTACACCATTGCAGAACCCTCAGATATCATCTAGTATTTATCTGAATATTTACTAGGAATTTTCTGGTATTTTTCCCACAATTTCCAGCATTTTATACATCATTTAGATATTTTATTTGGACATGTGCAGTCGGCCAGCACTGTAGCCAGCCGACTAGCACATCTTGCCCATATAAATAGCCCAGCATAGTATTCATTCCTTCATTCATCATATTCAGCATAGAGCAATCAAACGCTTGGAGCCTTCGGCACAAGGAGCATAAAGCGATTGCAGATTTCAGCACTTATACCTCAGCGTTTTCATCCTACAGCCCTGGGCACATAAACGCATGAGCATTCAGCCCTTGCATCAGCAAAACGCAGCAGTTTCAACATTCAGCCATTATTCAATCTTGCGTTTTCTGCATCCATACAGTTTTCAGCATTCATCTACTCATCGTTTTGCTCCAGCTACTTGGTGAAGGTAAAATGCAACATTCATACTCATTTACAACATCATACACAGTCTAGAACAGTCCCAAACAGCCCCTCTCTCAGCCTCAGCTTTGCATCCCTTCCTCATTCCTTTGGGAAGAGTGCATAGGCTCGAGATTGGACATCATTGGTGCTTCTACAGCCGTGTACAGCTCAGCCCGACTCTTGGTCTTCCGAGATCTTACATTTGGCTTATCGTCAGTCACAACATTATCTCCATCATTCTTTGAAATACATCTTCACGCAGCTAGTTATGAAGGCTAGGCAAGTGCGTTGGGTCGAATTCTTAGCCAATTTTCATATAACAATTAAGTATGTTCCTGGTCTTAGTAATGTGGTTGCGGATGCTCTCTGTCGTATGCTACCAGCTTTGGTCTTGGCTATTTCTACAGTTGAAATGGATATACCTCAAAGTTTCAAGGATCGTTATTCAAAGGATCGTGATTTTGGAAATGTATTTCGAATTCTCAATTCTTAGAATGCAACTCCTTCATAATTGAAGATTTATGGAGTATATACATTGGTGGATGGTTTATTATATTATCAGGATCGTATTTGTTTACCTCATGGTACTCATGTTCGAAGAGTCTTGGTGAAAGAACATCATGAGGTCACTTATTCTGCACACCCAAGCATCAACAAGACGTATCATCTTTTGACAGCTACGTATTATTGGCCTCAAATGAAGCAAGATGTTATTAAGTTTGTCACAACATGTCTTTCGTGCCAACGTATGAAAGCTAGTTGACAAGTTCCAGCTGGTCTTCTTCGACCACTTTCAGTTCCCAATGAACGCTCGGAAAGTATTAGTCTAGATTTTATTACTTCCTTGCCACGTTCTTCTAAAGACAATACACAGATTCTTGTGGTGGTTGACAGATCTTCTAAGATGGCACATTTCATTCCGTACAAGAAACCAGCCAAGGCTTCGGATATTGCAACACTGTTCATACAGTATATCTTCAAACTTCATGGGTTTCCAAAATCTATAGTTTCTGATCAAGCTCCAAAGTTTACAGGACATTTTTAGACTTCGATATTCAAGTCTCTTGGTACGAATTTGCTCTTTAGCTCTGCTTATCATCCACACACAAATGGACAAACGGAACGAGTTAATCAGATTCTGGAAGAAACGTTGCATCATTATGTTCAATCTCAATTAGCTTCATGAGAAGAATATTTACCTTCGGTGGAATTTGCTTATAATAATTCTTATCATTCAACTATTGGAATGACACCTTTTCAAGCAGCTTATGGCCATACTCTCATTGTTCCTGCCAACTTTGTTCTTCAACATAAAGTGGCTTTAGCAAAACAACTCATTCAAGAGATGCAAGATATTCTGTTACAGATTAAGGATAAGATGAAGAGCAATATCAGCGCACAGCTAATAAGCATCATCATCATATTGAATTTCAAGAAGGAGACTTGGTATTATTATATATTGCCCCTCATCGATACAAGACAGTGAAATCAGTCTTCCAAACCTTCGCCCAAGATATTATGGACCCTTTCATATTATTAAGAAGAACTCATCTCTCAGTTATAAGTTGGAATTGCCACCTTCTTGGGGTAGAATTCATCCGACTTTCCATATTTCTTGGCTCAAGAAGTTTGTGGACGGTGACTTTCCAATTTTAGACGTTTTGGATTATGTTCAAAAAATCGAAGATGAACACATACTCTTAATTCCAGACACAATTCTCCTTGTCAAACAGAAAAAAACACAACATAAGCTCACTACAGAATTTTTTGTTAAATGGAGAGATCTTGATGATTTTGACTCACTTGGCAAAGCGATTAAGACTTACAGGAATATCCAGAACTTCTTCGAGAATTCTTTCAAAGACAACTATCTCTTCTTTAGCCGGAGTGTTATTTTAAGTGGAAGGGAATGTCACAATTGTGACTAACTCTCTTAATCTCTTCCTAATTACTCCTTAATCCCTCATTAACTGTAAAGACACCTGTGAAGGGTCACACCCTTGCACACGGGTCACTATCGAAGGACTATGCATTAAAGAGACACCCTAAGTCCTAAGGACATAACTATTGATTCAAGAGCCACACCCCTTCACAAGAATGTGCCTCTTCAATTGTACCTTTTCGGTCTCTATTTAAAAAAGGCCCCTGTCTCAATGCAATCTATCCAGTCTTTTCTTGCAATGTTTGTCTTATGTTCATTAATCAAGTCTTTAATCATGTTAATTAAGCTATAAAAGCTTTACACCCTCGTTCATTTTTCTATTGCCCGCTATCTCGCTGCCCCTCCCTCAATTTCGCCCCTCTGTCCGCCCCCCTCTCTTCTCCCCCCCCCCCCCCCCCCCCCCGGCCCGCCTCCTCTGCCCGCCTCTCCCTCTCTACTGCTCGCCTCCCCCTCCCTCTTTGGTACGCTTTGCCTCCCCCTGTTTCTCTCTTCGCCGCCCCCATTTTTTCTTTTTTCCTTTTTTTGTTTTTTGCTTTCTTTTTTCCTCTTTTTTTTCTTTTTCTTTTTTTCTTTTTTCTTTTCGTCTCCCCGCCCCTCTCCTCTCTCCCCTCCCATGCAATTTGCTACTTCCTGGCTTCTCGAGTTTTTCAATTTTACTCAACAAGCTTTGGTTTATTTTTGGTCTTCACCCTCAGGAGGACTCCATGGCAGCCACTCCCTCATCCCAAACCGAAGCCGTCGTTGCTTGCATTTCCTTCTCCAAAGCGGATCTACAGGTTCTTGCCACGACTATTACCTCACTCGAGGCCTCCACCCTGGTCTGCAAAATTGTTGGTAGCCGCTCCAGCCCCACCAGTATGGCGGCCTATCCCTCACCAAGATGCCCCCCGATCCTCAGTGTTCTGAGAGGCCGGCCGACATCTCTGAGCCCCCGGCAGGCCCCTCCCTCCAGCTTTCCTCTCCGATGGATCCCCCTCAGAAGCACCCCTCCCCGGCCCTCCGCCTCTCCGCCCTCTCTCGTCGCCGCCTACCCCAGCCTCGTCACACTGACTTTACCCGTAGCAGCGCACTCCACCCCCCTTTATCATCCGAGCCCCCCCTCCCTTCCCCATCTGCCTCTCCGAAGCACTCTTGTCGCCCCCCAGCAACCCCTGACCCGATGCGAAGTGAGAAGGCAGCCGGCGGAATCAGTCCGTCACTTGATTCACCGATTCTCCGATCCGGTAGAGATGACTATTGCTGCCTCCTCGATGAGGGCTCTCCCGCCAGAGTCCCCAGGCGGGGCCCCAAGGATCCTCGGATAGTCTATGGACTATAGTTTCTTCCGGTGTCTACTGAAAAAAGGGACTAACGTTTTTTAGCAAACAGTAGCCGCTATTCAGGTATGTGTGGTTTTTCACCACTCCAGGCCCTCTACGCCAAATAATGGCGCGATGATCTTCTCTTTCCCCTTCAATGCAACCCCCGGGACAAAGTGGGATCCTGAGTTAGTGACAACTGCCATTCAGGGTCAGGCAGTTGATCTCTCCCACCATCTCCATGATCTCTGCATCACCGACATCCTCACCCATTTTTAGCCTTTGGCTAGAATGGAGTTTGGAGGCTCAGCCCATCGAGGCGAGGACGAAGAGATGGTAGTCTCCAGTCTGGAGGTGCCATAGTGGTTGTGTACCTTAGGTACAGTGCGGTACGGTACACGTACGCATACGAGTACGTAAAGTACGCATTGGGATGAGTACTTTAAGTACGTTCACTTTTTTTAAAAAAAATATGTGTATATAATTAAAAAAAACACATCATAAATCATTTATAATTTAGCAACACTGATACACAAAGATGCACAAAAAACAATTGAAATGCCAACATATATGCTATATAAATGTCAAAGCAGCTGCACTGCATACAACATGAAGTCCTACTGAAGCTGAAATCCTAGTACATACTAGGAAGAACAAACACCAATAGCCATATGGCCAGCTCTCACTCATCATCATCCAAGCCTGAAGATGAGGATGATGAGTAGTCTCCATCTGTGAGGAGATTCCCATCAGAATCATATAGTGGCTCCCGCTACCCCACATCACCTGGTATCTCCTCAACAATGGTAGAGGTCCCAGGTATCTCCTTTGGAAGAGTCTGCATCTGGTGTTGTGGACCACCTCTACTGATCGCTTTGGCGGCTCTCCCTCTGGAATGTGCACCCCAAGTATACACCCTGGTGCCTCTAGAGGTGGAAAGACGACTCTGCTGAGAGCTGAAGAAGTGAGGGAGCTAGTAGTGAGAGCTCGAGTGTCTCAATGGCCTCGAGCTCTCTATGAAGCTGTCTGTATATCTCCTGCTTATCATGTCTATGTCGCTCTCCTTGGCATGTTCTTGCTCGAACTCCTCAACATCAACCTATGGAGCATGTATTCACTAGTAGTTATTAGTGACTAATCACTTTAAGCTTACTATGAACTTTGAAGTGTATGTCGTAAATTTTTTTACTTGTTTTGGTCTATCCATCTTTCGAAGATTTCGAATTAGTCGAAGGTTGGCTCTGCAATGCAAAACACCAACCTCTCTAGTTGTGCCATGCTCAAGTAGTTTCATATCTTCGTGTGGATAAGAGAGTAGGAACTCCAGTTCCTAGAAGCAATCCTTAAATCCACGAAGATTCAAGTCTTAGTTATAACAAATCTTAAAGCCTGCACCCTACACTTCAAAGCCGAATTTTTTATCAATATGTATTTCGTATTATTACCTGGGATAATAGCCGAAGTTCAAGGGTTTTTAGTTGAGGCTGATGGTATCCATGTGTCTCCGACCAATCAAGAGGTGTCTTACACACCTTTGGCAACATAGAAACACCGCGACTATAGAATTCTCCAAGGTTATTGGAGTATCCTATCATCTCTCGATCAATGTGTGGCTCTGCAAAACACCAACCTCTCTAGTTGTGCCATGCTCAAGCGGTTTCACATCTTCGTGTGGATAAGAGAGTAGGAACTCCAGTTCCTCTCACAGGCTCCAGAGGAGCAATCCTTAAATCCACGAAGTTAAAAAGCCTTAGTTATAACAAATCTTAAAGCTTGCACCCTACACTTCAAAGCCGAATTTTTTATCAATATGTATTTTGTATTGTTACCTGGGATAATAGCCGAAGTTCAAGGGCTTTTAGTTGAGGCTGATGGTATCCATGGTCTCCGACCAATCAAGAGGCGTCTTACACACCTTTGGCAGCATAGAAACACCGACTATAGAATTCTCCAAGGTTATTGGAGTATCCTATCATCTCTCGACGATCAATGTGTGGCTCTGCAAAACACCAACCTCTCTAGTTGTGCCATGCTCAAGCGGTTTCGGATCTTCGTGTGGATAAGAGAGTAGAAACTCCAATTCCTCTCACAGGTTCCACAAGAACAATCCTTAAATCCACGAAGATTCAAGTCTTAGTTATAACAAATCTTAAAGCCTGCACCCTACACTTCAAAGCCGAATTTTTTATCAATAAGTATTTTGTATTATTACCTGGGATAATAGCCAGAGTTCAAAGGCTTTTAGTTGAGGCTGATGGTATCCATGTGTCTCCCACCTGTCAAGAGGCGTCTTACACACCTCTGGTAGCATAGAAACACCGCGACTATAGAATTCTCCAAGGTTATTGCAGTATCCTATCATCTCTCGATCAATGTGTACATGCTGCTCATCAGTCAGTACATGACTCATGTACTGATCTCTCATGGATAGAAGCACCATGTCCATGAAAAGATCTGCACTCTTGTAGAGAGGATGCAATAGTGTTGACATACCATATATTGGACAAACGCATCCAATCCCATCTCCTCTCTACAAGGCGCATAATATTTAGTGTTCATAGTTCACCTAGCTCTGGAGATGATTGTACATGCTTCTGTCCAGAACTCCTCATCTAGCACTTTTCTTTGGATGGTCCTTGTGGCTTCATGATTTGCATTATGCCTTTGCCTCCAAGGTGCATCAACCACTGATTGGCGAAAAGTATCTTGAACATCATACAAACGCTCCAAGACCAAATACATATGTGAATCTGGTCTTGGAGGGTCGTATGATATCTTTCGCACTATGGGAGCGAAATATAGCCAATGCCTGGTGCTTCTTTCTAAAGAAAGAAGCTATGCTCATAGCATCCTTGATGATGGGCTTCACCAACTCAAGCACCCAATATCCTCCATAAGAAGATCCAAGAAGTATGCAGCACAAGGAGTCCACAAAATGCTTGGAAACTCTTCCTCAATCAGCTCACCCATCCTCTTGCAGTTAGAGGCATTGTCTGTTACCACTTGCACCACATTCTCTACCCCTACCTCCACAATAGCTTGACAAATGTGGTGGTAGATAAAATCAACTGTGATCCGCTCCCCTACCTTGCCTGCATCAACTGCACCCAAAAAATAGGTGCTAAGACATGAAGAGACCAAGATATTTATTATCTGGCGCCACCTCGTGTCACTCCAACCATCTGAAATGATGGTGCAACCAAACTTCTTCCAACCTTCTTTGATAGGTTGGAGAGAAGTCTCAATCCTCTCCTTCTCTTTCTCCAACATAGTGGTCCTCATCTTATTGTACTCTAAACAAACCTGTCCACCCATCCACGTTGCCTACAGCTGCAACAGCGGCAATCATCCTCTTCCACTGGTCTGTGCGTAGCACATTGAAAGAGACATTACACTCAATGAGAGTGCGCTCTATCTCAATCTCTGCCCTACGTTGTCTCTCCTTGATCCATGACATGGAGTGCAAGGAGGAATCAATGTTGCGTTGCCTAGAAGGCTGCCCAATAGGTGTAGAAGAAGCAGGCACTTCCTCATCCTCAGAAATCCTAGCGCTCTTCCTGCTAGGTGCTGCATCTAAAAGCATAGAATCCAACAACACATCGTCATCAACGATAGTGCTACAAATCTCTCTGCCATGTGAAAACTCCTTGGGGTTCTACCTTATAATAGCATCAGCCATCTCCTGTGGAATACTTGGGCACCCACCAATTCCCTTGCCCCCCTTCTTTGACATGTGGCGGATGACCTGCATGATCAAGCTAGACTACTGCAAGTTACAATAACATCACTTCCAATGACGAGTGCCTAAATGATGTGCTTTTAGGATGGTGCTGTTAAGGATGATGGTGTGTGCAGCCCAATAAGGATTTGGTGCCTTTGGCATCTGGGCAAGCTGCAATTTACAAAAATCAATATTACAAGCCACATTAGCGGGATTCGGGAATGAAGATTGGAAGAATACATTTAAAAATTGGGGATTAAATTAAGGATTGTTCAAGGGGCTGAATTTCTGAAAATAGAGGGAATGATTGGAAATTTTTAAAAAATACATAACTAATAGAGGGGATTTCTGAAAATAGAGAGAATGATTGGAAATTTTTAAAAAATACATAACTAATAGAGAGCTTAGAGAATGATTAAAAATAGAGGGAATTCTTGAAAATAGAGGAAATTTCTTAAATTGGAGGTAATGATTAATCTGTATTAAAATTAAGGATAGGATTAGTTTAATTAAGGGTTGAGAGAGAGAGAGTCTGTGTGTCATCATTCATGAGAGAGAGAAAGAGTACCAAGTAGAGAGAGAAATGAAATGAAATGATATATTAACGTCTTCAAAAGGCCAAAATGACCTATGAGACCAAAAAGGTTACAACAATTGGTGGATCTGATACAATGTCTGAGTAAGAAAAGCTAAAACAACTAAACAACTAACAGAAATTGAAACAACAACTATGGGGAAAAGTAAGGACATCACTATCCAAAGATGTCTCTCATCGGTCGATGGCGGATATCCTCAATGTCCTCCATGGTGAGTACTCTGACTGGACGTCTCCCATGCCGTGCTAGTATGGTCCTGATCCTCTATTGTAGTCTCCGCCGCCGGTGTCGAGATGGGCCTCTCATCTTGGGGCGCCTGGACTGCCCCAGCTCTATAGCCCGATCAATCAGTGTACCTCTGGTGCGGCTATACTCTGGGGCTAGCTGCAATGCCTGCTAGCCTGACTGCTCAATCTATGGTCGAAAGAAGTCTGTAATCTGCCTCTATAGGTGTCTCTCCCTCTCTGATCCCCTCCCTCTCAAGAGACCCTCTCTATGTCTACGCAACTCCAGCAAGTATAATCCGAGGCATCTCTGATCCTGGTATCTCATGACTCTAGAAAGTGGTCCGAAACCCTCTCTGAACAGGCAGTGAAAACGGCCTCGTATCTCATAATATACTGGACAATGACATATGTAATGTAACTCTGTCTCTGGCTCCATCTGGCACAACTGACAAATCCTGGCCTCAACTGGTACTCCTCTGAATCTGCTAGTCTCAATCTCTAGCTAGTGTGAGGATGTGCACATCTAACCAATAGCACACCGTACCCCATGAGAAACATGAGTATCCATGTAGCTGGGTCTAATCACAAACCCATCCTCCGTGAGCTGGAGAAGATGATCTCTATAGAAAGCCATCTTCGTACCAAGCTCGTGTGTCGGTTGTATCCATGTCCTCCTAGTGTCCAGCTGAGTCAAGTCCTGCCATAAGTCTGGTAATCTCTGCCCGTGTGAGAGAGAGGGAGGGTGCATCTAGGGAGTCCTGAAATGGAGGTAGCCTGTCCATACTAAAGCCATGCAGCTAGAACCAAGCTGTCATCTGTGCATACCAACATGATCCATCTCCCTGTGATGCCAACTGTCGTGAAGACTCCAGGGCTAAGCGAGCATATCTGTCTCTAGGGAGAGCCCAAGTGCTATGTATAAAGGAGACTGATCAAGTAAGTGCCTCTACTACCAATGGGGGGATAGCCATCTCTGCACGGATAATATCATGTGGTACGGAGGCCTTGGCCCTAATCATTCGGGAAATCATAGAAACCAAGGGCCTCTCCATACATCTCCATCCATCAGTGCTACCAGCTCGGCTGTGGTGATCCACTGAGGGTCCCCATATCTCCACTCCATACAGCATGGCTGAAGTGACCAGAGTGTCAAAGAGCTAGAGCTTTGTTCAAGGTTCCTGAAACTGAACCTGCGAACACATCCCCTCTAGTCTCCCCAATGCTGCATAAGCTCTGGTCAATCTGGTCTCCGCTGCTCTCCTCAAGGAAAATAGTGGGCACTAAAAACCACACCAAGGTAAGTAGATGCATCTGTATACTCCACTGTCTCCTGACCATATGTAAAGGTTGGTGCTGACCTCCTAACCCACTATGTTGTGGTGTTAAACACCATCACCTTGGTTTTACCAAGGTTAACAGACAATCCACTGTCCTGTGCAAACGTGTGCAATGCATCCAAATGACCCTACATCCCCTCTGGAGAATCTGAGATCAACACAATATCATCAGCATACAATAACAGCGGAATCCATGTCCCTGCTAGCTGTGCTCCTCTGTCACCCTCCCGCTCTACATAGTCCGAAACCTCATCCACATACATCGCAAATAAGGTGGGAGAAAGGAGGCAGCCCTGTTTCACCCCAATAGTGGAGTGAACCATCTCAGATATACCCTGAGTAGTACGTACCTGCCCCACAACTGTCCTGTATAAAGCCATGATTCCTCAAATCAGCTCTGTGGGCACCCCCATCTCCTGTAGTCCGCGCATCAGTCTGGCTCTCGGTACAGTGTCAAAAGCTTTGCGGAAATCCACAAAGCAACATAAATCCTCCTGCCATATGATCTGCCCTCCTCAATAATAGCTCTGAGTGTCAAGATATGGTCAAGAGTGGAGAAACCTCTCGTGAACCCTGCCTGCCTGCCCTGATGCACGTATGCCCTCTCTCTCTGCCCATCTGCTCAACTCCTGCTCAAGAATAGATGCATATAATCTAGCCAATGTGTGACCAATCATGATGGTACGATAATTCCCAGGAAGCATGGGATACCCCGACTTGAAGATAGGCACAATCGTGGCCATATTCCAAGTCTCAGGAAAACCCTCACACATGGCTCGATTAAACATCATAGCAATAAGCTCTGCAAGCATATCGCTAGCATGAATAAAGTGCTCTGCTACCAAAACATCATGATCATATGCTCTCCCAGTCCTCATCCTGTCAATAGCTTTCCTTACCATCTCAGCAGTAAAGAAAGCACATGTCTCTGGGCATGGCTCCTGCAGAAAATCACAGCACGAGAGAGAGAGAGAGAGAGAGAGAGAGGCGTGTAACTCTGCTCTATATACACAAGAAGATCCCGGGTATGATACAAAAGTGGCAAGGGGACTGGGGGCCTATTTATATGGCCCCCCAACAGCAGTCGGCCTGCTGTAGGGCAGCCGACTGGCCCTGAAACTCCACGACCAGCACACATATCTAGTCGGCCAGCTTGTCAGCAGTCGGCCATCACACACATGGAGTCGTGGACTAGTTCCAGCAGTCGGCCAGCACATGGGCTGCCTCCCAAGCCACAGAAAAATGGAAAAAAATAGGGGAAAAATGCAGAGCCCCCCCCCCCCCCTTCCTTTTTTTGCTGCATCTCCTGCCCCCGCCTGCACACCTGACACCACCTGTGCATTCTCCTACCCCCGCCTGCACACGCAACCCCGCCATTGCCCTTCTGCTGAATCTTTTCTCTACATGGCTTGGCCCCCCTCCTGCTGTTGTTTCGCGCTGCGCGCAGGTGTCATGGATTAAATTCCAGTCCATTGGTTGTGGGAAGTACTGCAAAAAGTCATGGCCAAGACCGGAGTTAAAGAGGAGCTCGTGAAGGTGGAGGACAAGCTCGGCACAATTATCAAAGAAAACAAGAATATGGTCGACTCTTCCGTTACCGCAATCATAAACCGCCTCTCCAAACTCGAGAAGGGATTTGACAAAATCCAAGAGCTCGAGGAGAGAACATCCAGGCAAGAGGCCGAGATTTCAGCCCTAAAGGAGGAACTAGTGGAGGCCAAATTGCATGTTAAAAGTCAAGAGGCTGAAATCTCAGCCCTCAAAAAGGAGTTGGAAGCCACTTCACAAGGCAAGCTTGAGGATCACCCCTCCTTGATTGAAGAGCTGAATACCATCAAGGAACAAATGAGGATCATTCGAGAGGAGCAGCAGCAACATAAAGAGAAGACATCTTCATGGGTGGAGGTGATCACAAAGACACAAAAGAAGATGGACGAGGCGGAGAAACGGATCGAGGTCGCCAAGAAAGGGAAAGGTAAAGAAGCGCCACCCATCCCCACTCCCACCATCATCAACATGACCCTTGAAGAGGAGCAAAGGAGGAAGACCCAGGCCTTACATGTACGAGTGTCCGGTCTAAAAGACCGTGATGATGCGGAAGGGGAAACCAAGGAGCTCTTCTCTATGATGGGCATTGAAGCCACGCACACAAAGGCATGGAGAGTGGGAAAGAAGAGAGAAGGTAGTGGCGAATCTTCTAAGGAGAGAGCACTTATCATTCGTTTCCCCTCCATGGAAGCGAAGGACTTCTTGAAGAGATGTCCTACACTCAAGAAGACAGGAATATTTCTTGGAGAGATGACCTCACACTTTCGCAGCTTGCCCACATGAAAGTCATCTTCTACTCTGAGAAGCATCAGGGTCCTGGACAGTCCATGCCACATGTTAGTGGATACCGATGGGAGACAGCTTGTAGACAGGAGACTCGTTCAGAGCATAGAGGACGGGGCTCAGGAGGAGTGGCAATATTGTTAAGAGAGGAGTTGCAACCACTGATACATATAGTCCGCAGAGATGAGCAGGCTAGGTCAGAGACGGGCAGATATCTCTACATTGCTATATGCTATTTTGCTCCTAGTACATCAGTGTATGCATCACCTAGCGGGCAATCTCCCTTTTCTATTTTGGATGATGACATTTGGGAGTTCTCCAAGGATGGTGACATCATTCTCCTGGGGGACTTCAATGCCAGGACCGCCCATAACCCAGACATTATTTTATGATACCTCAAAGGAGACGTTGATGATAGGGATATGGGCCTATTTAGACTCTCACAGGATGAGGAACACACTGAGTATGGGCGGTACTTGATAGACATGGGGACTGCACATGGATTGGCCATCCTGAATGGCCTACAGAGATTCCCGGCAGCGGGCGGTTTCACTTGCTTTCCACATCGGCATGGTGCTAGTACAATGGACTATGTTATGGCTCAGCCCAGTCTCATTCCCTCTTTTCAGGATTTTATGGTAGGCACTAGGCCGGTTGGAGTAGCAGTGGATCATGCTATCTTGTCCTTCACTCTCACATTTCAGTTCAGCACAGCTCCATTGGGACAAGTCTCCACACACACTCGTTATACCTTTATGAGGGAGACTGACACCGTGTACACGGATGAGATATACAGACGCTTATGTGCCGAGGAGCCGGGACAGCCATTAGATGAGCTCACTCAGATATTGATAGAGACGCTTCATGCTGCAGCATCAGAGGCATATCCCCATAGTCAGCCTACACGGAGACGATCTAGGAACATGCCCCAGAACAGCTGGTATGATGAGGAGCGCAGAGAGATGAGGATCAGATTACAGAGAGAGGTGCTCATGGGTGTTACCACTCACAGACAGTCACGGATTTGTTGGAAGTCATCTCCTGTCTAGTTTTATACACCAAGGCCTTTGTTGTGGGTGTGCCCGCCCTTATGAGGTGTTTTATCATTTTTCCCCACTCTCCGCATTTTTCCCCTATTTTTTCCCATTTTTCTGTGGCTTGGGAGGCAGCCCATGTGCTGGCCGACTGCTGGAACTAGTCCACGACTCCATGTGTGTGATGACCGACTGCTGACAAGCTGGCCGACTAGATATGTGAGCTGGTCATGGAGTTTCAGGGCCAGTCGGCTGCCCTACAGCAGGCCGACTGCTGTTGGGGGGCCATATAAATAGGCCCCCAGCCCCCTTGCCACTTTTGTATCATAC
This sequence comes from Cibotium barometz, assembly GCF_041138505.1. Classification (NCBI taxonomy): domain Eukaryota; kingdom Viridiplantae; phylum Streptophyta; class Polypodiopsida; order Cyatheales; family Cibotiaceae; genus Cibotium; species Cibotium barometz. Next base: position 16,133,081 of record NC_141084.1, on the reverse strand, counting down.
CCGGGATCTTCTTGTGTATATAGAGCAGAGTTACACGCCTCTATCTCTCTCTCTCTCTTGTGCTGTGATCTTCTGCACTGCGTTTTGCTCGTGTTCCCAGATCTGGTCATCATCTCCGCTGCGTATTCTGACATGGTATCAGAGCCTAGGCTCTAGATAGTTCTTGGGATTTGTGTGAGCAAGAGGGGGGACTGTTGTGTGGCTAATTGGTGGACTGTTTTGGACTGTTCGGGAAGAGGAGAAGCAAGAGGACGGTGGGCTGAATTGCTGGACAGCCACTTGCAGGTATTAGTTCTTCTTTGTTCGCACCCACCCACCCTTTTCAGAGTACATCCCCACAAGGCAGATCTGTTTGAGATGGCCGAGAGGCATGTGAAGATCCCGACACTCCCCACGTTCCCGGTGGACCGTCAGTTGGACGGGAGCAACTACGGCATATGGAAGGTTATGATGGAATCTGTTCTGGAGTCTTACGTTCTCGCTGATTTCGTCGTTGTTGGGGTTCCACGGCCGGAAGTAGAGGAAGGGGAGTTACCGTCGATCCGAAAGGACCGGGAGGCTCAGACACAGATGTGGGATCGTGTCAACACCACGGTCCGTTCGTTTATCTTTCTCAACTGCACACCGTATGTAATCAATCATGTAAAGCATATGACGCTGGCCAGAGGTATATGGCAGCATTTGGCCTCTCTTTACAACAGGGTATCGCCCATGAAGAGGATTTCCTTGGAAGTACAGATGCGAGTTATGAACCCTGCAAAGTCGTCGACGATGTGGGAGCATATTAACATGCTACAGGCTCTTCAGTAGGAAGTTCTTCAGGCTGGGAAGGAGATATCGTCAGAGGACATGGCCATAACATTGCTGTCACACTTGCCCTCTCAGTACTCAGCATTTTACTCGTCTTTGGTTACCAGTGGCAGGCTCAGCACCATCACGTGGGAGGAGCTTGTGCCCATGGTTTTGGACCAGGAGGAACGATTCACGAACCCTCCTCAGGATGGAGGTTCGGAGGCCTTAACTGGCCAACGGTCGAAAGGCCGTAATACGGGCAAAGGGAAGGCTTCATCAGAGAAGTCTTCTGAGAAGAAGTCCGTTACTGACCGCGAGAAACTAAAGGCAGAGAGGACCTGTAATGATTGTGGCGAGAAAGGCCACTATTGGAGGCAGTGTCCCAAGCGGAAGACCGAGAAGGGTGAAGATTCCTCAGCAGCAATCATGAAGACTCCGGCTTTTGTGCACCTGGAGGTGGTGGACACTGATGTTTCATTTTCTTCAGGCAGGGAGGAGATTGGAGGACTCTCCACAACGTATACTCGGGAGTGGATTCTAGATAGTGGTGCTTCCAGGCACATGACTCCTTCCCGTTCCGGTTTACAGGATCTCTGCAGGCTTTCTAGTCACATTCTTACTGGGGATACATCCACTATCCCAGTTCACAGTGAGGGCAAGATGGAGATAGTTCCTGATGGCAGAGGGGGGAAGTATTCCTCCCAGGTGTTGTATGTTCCGGCACTTCGTTTTCATCTGTTGTCAGTGCATCAGGTTTACAAGACTGGCGTACGGGTGGAGTTTGATGAGCATTTTGTTGCTCTCCGGGACAAAGCAATAGGCCAAGTGGTTTGGGAAGGCGGAGTGGAGAATGGAGTTTACAAGCTTTCAGCACTCTCTCCCAGGTCCTCAGGTTTGTGATGAGTGGTAGTCTGGTAATGGCCACTTGTGTGTGGATACGCTGCAGGTGCAGGCTTTTACGGGACCAGATGGTGGATAGCTTGCCAGTATAGATGGCAGCAGTTGGCAGGAACTCTCCAGTACTGATGTTGGTAGTTCTTGTGTTCGTCAGTCAGAGGAAACTGAACAGGTAACTTATGCTCTAGATGTCTCGTAGCATTTGGGACAAAGAACCTCCGGTAGATGAGTTTGTTCTTTCCACGGGGACCTTTCGGAAAGCCAAGCAGGTGGCAGTTGATTACTTGCAGAAGGAGGTGCATACTCCAAGCTTTGTGGTTCCGGATTCAGAGGGGGTGGTTGACAGGTTTCAGAAGGCCTTGCGTGGTCTTCAACAGGTTTCCAGGACTTGTTTTTGCACCGTAACAGGTGTTGATCCTTGTGAGCAGTGTGATGCCTCTTTGACTCAGAAGCAGAATGGTTCATTGATCTGGTTGATGGACACCAGATTGGACGGGAGCTTCCTGATGAGGCAGTTGAGCTCATGGTTGCGGATGACTCTTTGGGAGGCAGGATTGCGTTTCCTATGGTTTCTGCGGCATGCGAAGGATCATGGACTCTTGTACATAGGAGGGGGATTGTTGGATGGAGTCCGACTCCATGGTTGGAGTGACTGAGGAGATCCGGACACGAGGAGATCTACTTCAGGCCCAGGAGCAGTTTTACGAAGCAGTAAGAGGCAGTCATCTTTTGCCTTGTCGCGGACAAAGGCAGAGTACCGGGCTGCTTGTGATGCTGCTTGTGAGGTGGTGAGGATGCAGAGGTTGCACTGCAGGTTTTGGCTTCCACTAAAGGAACCCATGGTCATCCAGAGGCACTTTGTTCATGAACAGATCGTTGCTGATGACATCTTGCTAGAGTTCTGTTCGACGGAGGACAGTACAGTGGACCTCTTCACGAAGTCGCTATCTCAGGATTTGCTCAGGCGGCACCCCAGCTCCCTGTGATTGGTTTCACAGCCAGGAGCTGAGTGGGGGTGTTAGAAGTCATCTCCTGTCAAGTTTTATACACCAAGGCCTTTGTTGTGGGTGTGCCCGCCCTTATGAGGTGTTTTATCATTTTTTCCCACTGGGGGTAACAGGCAGAGGGGTAGCGAGCAGAGGGGGGAGGCGGGGGCTCACAGGACAGGCGGCAGGTAGAGAAGAGGGGGGGAGGCGGGGGCTGAGAGGACAAGCGGGAGAGAGAGAGAGAGGAGAGGAGGCGAGGGGCTAGCGGGCAAGAGGAGGGGGGGCACAAGGGCTGGCGGGCAGAGAGGTGCAGCATAGGGGGGGGGGTAGCGGGCAGAGGGGTATGCGCAGCAGAGAGAGCGAGGGGCCGGCGGGCAAGAGGAGGGGAGAAAGAGAGAGAGAGAGAGAGAGAGAGAGAGAGAGAGAGAGAGAGAGAGAGAGAGAGAGGGGCACCACACCTTAGCAGGTATGACAGCAGACAGCCGGCACTGGTACGGATTCCGGAAGCGCACAGTACGGTGCAAGTACAAGACAGTACGGGATACGCGATGGCGGCCCAAAAAACAAGACAAAATTTTAAAAAAAGCTAGAGAGAGAGAGAGAGAGAGAGAGAGAGAGAGAGAGAGAGAGAGAGAGAGAGAGAGAGAGAGGGGGGGGGGGGGGCACCACACCTTAGCAGTATGACAGCAGACAACCAACACTGGTACGGATTCCGAAAGCGCACAGTACGGTGCAAGTACAAGGCAGGTACAGGATACGCGATGGCGACCCAAAACACAAGACAAATTTTAAAAAAAGCTACAAAACCCCATTGGGGATTCCCAAAAAAATGTCCACGTCAATAGTTCCGTACGTCGTACGACACATACGGATCCGTACGAAACGTACTAGACAAACTGAACTAATCTGTGCTAGTACGGAATGCAACTATGGGAGTTGTTGCTCTTTGTTTTCGTGCATACCTCAGCTGTGGTACCTCTTCCCCCCTTACAAATACCTTTACTGTGATCAATGAAGTCTGGAGCATGCATATGCGCGTGCTTGTACAGAGTGGTGTCACATGGCTTTCAAAGGCGAGGCGACATTCTTTTCCTCCAGGAGCATCATCTCTCAGAGGGGCACACCTGGAGATGAGGGAAGATTCTTCCAAGCAGGAGTCATACTTTCTAGTCCCCATCCTTCGGCCCCTCAGGGACGCAGGGAGGGGTGTGTATTTCTGTCAATGAGCAATTGTTGCCGGCAGTGACTAGCTCAGGAGTCATTGTCTCGGGGCGGGCACAGTGGATTACCAGTACTATTGAAGAGGATAGCAGTGGCTTCCTCAACATCTATGCCCCGAATGTTGTTGTAGGTACAGCCCTCTTTTGGAGTACTCCCTCTAGTTGACTTTTGGTGCTTGGGAGGTGAATTTAACATGATTGAGGCAGTAGAGGACAGGCTTGAAGACGGCACGGCCACAATTTCAGGAGCAGTGTACTCAACCTGGGAGGAGATGATTCTTGCAGTTACGGGACAGGACCCTTGGCATCTTCCAGAGTTTGGGCGTAGCCCAAGGAGCCTTTGCTTCTCGAGATCGGATAGGAGTAGCACCGGCCCCAACCTCTCTAGACTTCACAAGTTTTTTGTTGATGAGTGGGCTTGCAACCGAGGAGGTATGATTGGTATTTTGGCAGGTACTTCCTTTTCTGATCATGCCCCGGTTATTTTGTCCTTAGAGGACCCTTGGAAGCATGACACGCATGTGAGCTTGAGGATTCCGGACAGCCTCATTCAAGACCCAGAGATATGCAGCAAAATAGAGAAGATATGGTCGAGACTAGATTTTCTTTCAGGCTTTGCTACCTGCAAATTGGATGAGGGCTTAGGGGAGATCAACAGTTTCTTGCAGGAGGCAGCCCAAAGAAGATTAGAGGGTTCCGGGAGCAGGAGAGGATTTTGAGAAGTCTAGCCTCTTTATAGCGGCTTCAGGAGAGGTCCCTAGATTGTTGGGGTAAAGGCGTTATGCCCACCCTTATAGTGTGTACAAGCCCATAAGTTATAGTACATACTACACTTAGTACTTTTAATGTACTAAGTGCACTATGTGTACTAGTGCAATATATATGTGTGATAGGGGAGTCACACACTCATGCCTCATGAGTTGACTTATCCCCACAACTCTCTCTCTCTCTCTCTCTCCCTTGTTTCTCTGTGTATGTCTCCCACATGACCTAACCCTAATTCCAATTCTCCCATCAACTGGTATCAGAGCCTGCAGGTCGACTAGGGGTTGACGCTGAGTTTCTTCAGAAACGCGTAGCTGAAGCTGAAGCTGGAGCAGGCCCGTCCTCTCTGTTTGATCGAGCAAAGAAAGCCTGTGTAAGCTGAGTGCTGGGCGTGAACGAAGGCAGCAAAGCGAGCGTTAGCCATTGAAGGAGGCGCAGCCCATCAGGCGGCGAAGGCTTTAGTCGACCGCTGGTCACCGAGCGAAAGCCTGTGTAGGCTGAGTGCTGGGCGTGAACGAAGGCAGCAAAGCGAGCGAATACACGGCGCCATCGACAGGTATCCGCTGATGCGTTGTACGCGTACATACGCTAGGCGAAAGCAGCGTGTGAGCGTGGACTGGCGACGGTGTAACACACCTAGGCGTCGGTTGACAGCATAGGATAGCTGGCAACGAAAGTACACCTTGTGGCTTTACGCCAGCAGCCAGTCGGAACAGGCCTTCAGCGCTGGGCTTCGTGGAAGGTGAAAGTTCTACATCTTGTGCACCTTGTGCCTGCGACTGCCCTCTTGGGGTCTTCCGTGCTGCTGTCCACAGAGCTCTGCAGCGTTTGGATCAGCCTGAGCGTGTAGCAACATCAGCAAGAAGCCTCCCTCCCTTTTCTGCAACAGCATCAAATTTTCTGCAGCAGCATCACCACCCCCCTTTCCTGCAACAAAAAATCAGAAATTACAAGGTATTTTCCTCAATTTTTTTTTGGGATTTGCAATTGAGCAAGTACAATCAACAATTGAGCAGATACAGGTGTCGAATTGCTCAATTTTGAGCAAAATTGGCAAAATTGGGTGACATTGGTCACCCAATTGGGTGACATTGGTCACAATCAGGATCAATTTGCAGGAAATTGAATGTCGAAATTTGGGGCTTTTGATGTAATTGTGCAATTAAGCACTCATACATGCCGTATGATGTGAAAAATCGCACAATATTGCAGCAAATTGCAATGCAAATCAAGGGGCTTTTATGCCGATTTGGTTGATTTGCATGCAGGCAATCGCATTTAATGCTGTGGATAATGTGTTGATGCCTTACAAGCACTCAATGTGCCTGTAAATCAAGGGCCTTTCATGTATTTGATGTATATGTGGCCAGGGGGAAGCATCGTGAACACTCTGGATGCCTTCATGTGCGTCAATGTACCATGTATGATCAGAAATTGATCAAGGGGCTTTTCAAGTTTTTATGCTTGTTGAGCTTGGCAAAGCAGCAGGCAAGACATTTATGCCTTGAATCCTCAAAAATCAGCTTGCAATCAAGGGGCTTTTGCCCAATTTCTGTTCGGGACTGTTGTATGCAGTGTACAGGACTATAAAAGTCTGATTTTCACTCATTTGGACAGCCAGGAGAGCATTTATTGCTACTGTACCTGCTGGTACAGATTTGGCACAGCTTTGTGCAAGTTTTGGCATGGCTGTACACTGTTTTGAGTGACCAAAAGGTTCAATTTCAGCTGCTGTACTTGCCGGTACAGGTTTGGTACATCATTGGTGAGCACTTGGTACTGCTGTACAGTACTTTGGAAGGGCAACAGAGCACATTTAAGGTGCTGTCCAAAATCTGCAGCAACCAGATTTTGGTGATTTCATCAACTGGTATCAGAGCACATACGCAGGGAAATGCGCACCAAACTTGATCCTAAGTCTCACAAATGCATATTCCTAGGATATGGTGACAGAGGTGAAATGGGGTATAGACTTTGGGATCCCGTGAATAGAAAGATCATACGCAGCAATGATGTCTTTTTTGATGAAACATGCATGTATAAGGAGCCTGCAAGGCAACAGGAGCCTGGCAGAGTCATCTTTGATGTTGATGGACATCATGGACAACAACAAAGGGCTGTAAATCAGCCATTACAACAAGAAAACCAGCCCTTAAATGGTGCTGAAAATGGTCCAAATGGACAGCCAGACATGGCAGAAGATATCCCTATGGATATACCACAGTTGGAGGAGATACCGGGCATGATATTTCAGCCTTATGGCATGGAACAGGAGCCACCAATGGGTGATATGCAGGCTGGACAGCAACCTGCAAATGATGGTCATTGGGTACGGAGGTCCACAAGACCCTCCAGAGCCCCTGACAGGTTTGTTCCAGGGGTTGACTACTTGATGCTCACTGACTGTGGGGAGCCCTCATGTTATAAGGAGGCTTTACAGAGGGCAGACAAAGCTCTATGGGAGCGTGCCATGAAGTCAGAGATGGATTCTCTGCACAAAAATGGAACATGGAAGTTGGTGTCTTTGCCTGCAGGCAAGAAAGTTTTGCCATGCAAGTGGGTATACAGGCTCAAAGTTGCATCAGATGCAAAGCCAAGATACAAAGCCAGGTTAGTGGCTAAGGGCTTCAAGCAAGAATATGGTGTGGACTTTGATGAGATCTTCTCTCCAGTGGTCAAAATGACCACACTTAGAGCTGTGTTGGCTTTGGTTGCGCATGATGATCTGGACTTGATTCAGATGGATGTGAAGACTGCTTTTCTTCACGGTGATCTCCATGAGGAGATATATATGCAACAACCAGAGGGTTATGCAGTAAGTGGAAAGGAGAAGCTTGTATGCAAGCTGAAAAAGAGTCTTTATGGGCTCAAACAGGCACCAAGGGAATGGTATCATAAATTTGATACATTCATGAAATCTCAGAAATTCAGGAGAAGTGACATAGATCACTGCTTGTACACCAAGAAAGCTTTGGATGGCAGTCTATTGATTCTCATTTTGTATGTTGATGATATGTTGATTGCCGGGAAATCTCGTAAGGAGATGGATACCTTAAAGCAGAGGCTGCATCAAACCTTTGATATGAAGGATTTGGGTGATGCAAATCACATCTTGGGTATGCGGATACTTCGGGACAGAAATCAGCATGTGTTGTATTTGTCTCAGAAGGAATACATTGGCAAAGTCTTGCAGAGGTTCAATATGGACGGGGGGAAGAAGACTAGTACTCCTTTGCCTCCATATGTGAAACTCAGTGCTATGGACAGCCCACAGTCAGATAGAGACAGGGCTGATATGGCCAAGATTCCGTATGCTTCAGCTTGTGGCAGTCTCATGTATGCTACTAGGCCGGACATTGCATTTGCAGTGGGAGTGGTTTCTAGATACATGGCCAACCCTGGCAAGAAGCATTGGGAAGCAGTGAAAGGTGTCATGAGATACCTGAAGGGCACACAGGATATGTGCATTTGCTTTGGCAAACAGGATGCATTAGTGCATGGTTACACGGATTCGGATTATGCCGGTCATCCAGATAACCGGAAGTCTACTACCGGTTATGTATTTACATTCACAGGAGGTGCTGTGTCATGGATATCCAGGATGCAGAAGTGCACAGCCTTATCTACTACAGAGGCCGAGTATATTGCAGCCACAGAGGCTTGCAAGGAGGCATTATGGCTATCTCGGTTAGTGGTTGATTTGGGCTATACATGGGATATTCCATTGTTGCATTGTGACAGTCAGAGTGCCATCCAGTTGGCAAAGAACCCTGTCTTTCATGCAAAGACGAAGCATGTGGATGTGAAGTATCACTTCATCAGAGAGGTGATAGAGAACAAGCAAATTCAGCTTGTTAAGATTCACACGGATGACAACCCGGCTGATCTGTTGACGAAGAGTTTGCCTCCGGAGCGGTTTGCTCATTGCAGACACTTGATGGGCATTGGATGAGGCCAGTTTCAGCCTTGATATGGCCTTCTATATTATCATGTACATGCTGATTTTTTCTTTTCCTTTACTTAAGGGCACTTTGCCTTTAAGTGGGAGGTTGTTGGGGTAAAGGCGTTACCCACCCTTATAGTGTGTACAAGCCCATAAGTTATAGTACATAGTACACTTAGTACTTTTAATGTACTAAGTGCACTATGTGTACTAGTGCAATATACATGTGTGATAGGGGAGTCACACACTCATGCCTCATGAGTTGACTTATCCCCACAACTCTCTCTCTCTCTCTCTCCCTTGTTTCTCTGTGTATGTCTCTCACATGACCTAACCCTAATTCCAATTCTCCCATCATAGATAGCCAGTGGATAGAGAGTCGGCTCGTCACCGCTCGCACGGAGATTAGATCCATAAAGGAGAGGAGGGTGGAGTAGAGGTATCATGCTAGGCCTCTTTCTGGACACAGATAGGCGACAGAGTCACAAGGGATTTCTTTGAGATAGTTGGACCCCACAAGAGGTGTCATGACCCTGTGAAATTGGAACAGCACAAGTGTGGGCATGGTGGCCGGTGAGCAAGATAAATATTTCACGATTCATACTTGGGGACCCGGACAAATGGCAACATGTGTGGACATCCCCAAGTGTGAAGGGGGACCAAGGGAATTAATATTTATAATGTTTTAACCTTGGGTGGCCCCTAGGCAGAAGTGGCCCCTAGGGATAAGTTTTAATAAACTTAAAAGGGCCTTATGGCCTTAGATATTTTTATGGATAATTTTGGGGGAGGAGCTATTCCATTTTTGGAGGTACACGCCTCTTTCCCCTCTCCATCTCTCTCTTGCTTTTTGGGGGGGAAAAAAAAAGAAAGGAGGTCGGCTGGCAGCGTGAAGGAGAGGACGTGCAGGTTGGCTACGTGGCAACCAAGTACAGGCTGCTGCACATCATCTGGCGCGCAGGGCTGCAGGGCGACCAGGTACAGGCTGCTGCACGTCATCTGGCGCAGGTGGCTGCAGGGCAACCAAGTACAGGCTGCTACTGTGCGGGCGACCAAGTACATGCTGCTACTGTGCGGGTGGCTACAGGTGCTGTCCTGTACGACAAGTGCATGCACATCATACAGGCTGTTGCAGGACGAATACTGTGCTGGCAGCGCATCAGACAGGTGGCTGCAAGTGCTGACCTATACGGACAGGTACAGGTGGGTACTGACAGCCCTGTCCAGCAGGTACAGACGAGTACAGTTCAGTCCCGTACAGCTGGTACAGGCGGCACATCACGAGGACAGGCGGTGCATCACAAGGACAGCTGTAGGTACAGTACTGAGGCGACTACAAGGAGAAAAGTACAAACCGGTACACACGTGTGCTGCAAGTACAAACCTGTACGGACAGGTGCACACGCGTACTGCAGAGTTGCTGACATAGGCAGCTGCAAGTACAGATTGGTACGGTCAATCCCTCCGGTGCAGAACAGTTGGTAAACTCTGACATATCTTTCTTTCTTTCTTTCCACTGGCTTATGTCTGCTACAGAGTTGTTTCTTCTGGCCCTTTGTGAGAGGAGGGGTATGGCAGTTTGAAGGGTGGAAACAGAGATTGGACAGTGGATTTGTATTTAAGCTGAGTTTGAAGCCATGTTCATTGAACAGCCAGATGTGTGCTCAAGGCTGCCCTGTTGTATTGTCTTGGTTGATTAGAGGAAACCACGGTGTGTTGCCTTTGTGGGACACAGATCTGTATATGAATCCTCTATGCTAAGAGGTCTTGAGGGTTGCCAGATTGGACATGTAGGTTTACTTTCCCTGACTGGCTTTGTTGTACTCAGTTAAACTTTCCATTGAATTTGAATAAAGAAATACCGAAAAGGGGCGCCAAGCTTTGGGGCCAACAGGTGTCGTTTTCCTTTTTGTTCTGGAGCATTCTAGCTCCTGTTCATTTGTTATTTGACTGGACTACTTTTGGAAAGGTGACTGCTAGTCTACCGCACTTTGGTTTCTACCAGAGGCCGGTTTCAAGGTTCCGCTGCCGGGACCCATCATCAACTTTCTTAAGGGGGTGAGCTCATGGTTGTCTCGAGGAAAGTCATTGCTGAAAAAAATTCAGCAACATGTCAGACACGGAAGATGAATATTTTTATGATGAAGAGGAAGAGCAAGAGGCCTCTATTGAGAGAAATGAATCTGAGGATATCCTTACAGGAGAAGAGGCTGCAGTAGATGCACAATATGAGGATGTAACACAGCCAGAAGACATGCCTAGTAAAGAGGAAGATGATGCTCAATTTAAAAATCGTTTGGCAGGTGTAATGGATGTGTTTATGCAGCTCACTCAAAGTGAGAAGTTTGCTGAATTTATGAGATCCTGTTCTGAGCCTGAAAAGAAGAAGAAGAAAGTGCGTTCTAAGAACCCACCTCAGGGCAATAGTGGTGCCTTCCCACAGGATCCTTCCTTTGGACAGTTTCCGAACATGCAACACACTTTTGGTGCCAACTCACAGAGTTCCTTTTTCGGACAGCCATCTATTCCACAGCAGTCTATGCATCCAGGCTATTTTGGTGGTGGCTCTGTGTTCCAATCCATGACTCGGGGTTATCCTCAGGGAGGATGGGTATTCCAGGGAATTTTGGAGCTAGTTTTCAGCCTGGTATGCAAGGGAATATGTATGGTGGTATGCAGTCCAGAATGCAAGGAAACATGTTTGGGGGCATGCAGCCCGAAATGCAAGGAAACATGTATGGGGGCATGCAGCCCAGTATGCATAGTGGTATGTTTGGAAACATGGCCGGAATGTATGGAATGCCAGGTGTGGGAACTGGCAATATTGACCCTATGATGGGCATGAATGCCGGGGGTAGCAATCTTGTGAAGCCACTTCCTTACGATAATCTAACGCCTATGGGTAAGGCGAAGGATTATAAGGAAGGGGGAGCTGCAGTGAAATTTGACACGTTCAGTGGGGCCAAAGATAAGCTAAAGGCACTTACCTTTTTACTGCAGTTTGATGCTGCTTTTTACTGCAGTTTGATGCTGCTTTTTCAAGCGGAGCCTCGTAGTCCTGCATAGATAATGGGGCCCCCAATACTACGGTATTCCATACCGTTTTGTCATATCCGTTGGCTAGGCCAACAGTACACTCATGATCACTCCGGGTCTCAGTCAACCCTAACTTCTTGACTAACGAGTAGTTCAAGAAGTTGTGGCTAGCTCCATCATCAATAAAAACTGTGACTCTACGGCCACCTATGGTGCCATACATGCGCACCATGTCATGCGACCTACAGTAGGCTGCCACATCGCTGGTGTCACTGAACAAGCGTGATGCTCATCACAATGACACACTATCACCTCTCTGAACTCTGCGGAACTGAGAGGGAGTCTCTGCACTGTATGCAACAACCTAGAAGATTTACCATCTTTTTTGGGCTCGTTGCCACTCGTGCTGGCTTTAGGCTTTGGACACTCAGCCTTCGTGTGCCCTACTTCATTGCAATTAAAGCAGCGATTTTCCTTTCGCGCTTTAATATACTGCTCTTTCTTTTGGATTTCGCTGTCTCTTTTCTTCTTGGATGGTCGCGGTTTTTTAGACCAATGACCACCCTGTCCTTCCTGGTCCGTCCTATCCCCTAAAAAAGTTTAAAAAATTTATGATTTTGCCAATACATAAAATATAGAGAGACACTTATATGTAATACTGACTCAGCGTGGGGGGGCGAAGACCAGCCCCACGGCAATGACCAGCCCCACGGCAATGGCCAGCCCCACGAGCTTGTGTGTGTGGGGGGCGAAGACCAGCCCCACGGCAATGGCCAGCCCCACGAGCTTGTGTGTGGGGGGGGGGAGCGAAGACCAGCCCCACGGCAATGGCCAGCCCCACGGCAATGGCGAGCAAATACTGTGTGTTTTAAGGGGGCCGAAAATCTTGCGTGTGCGCTGTCTGAGCACCCATGTGCCGTCTGAAGAGCCCGGCGGCCAGCCCGGCGGCCAAGCCAGCGACAGCAGCCTAGCCGTATACAGCCCGTAGAGGCTAACCTCTCATTAACCGGCAAAGCGTACAAGTGGTGGATGAGTTTGACAACTCGCCCTGCCACTTGGACGGAATTTGAAACGATGTTTTGAAAAGAATTTTTGCCTGTTAATGAGGCAGAGAGAAGCTGGGAGTTATGCGACAAGTGCTCGATGGAGAACAAATCCCTAACTCAGTACATCTCAGACTACAGGGAGATAGTACTCAAGCTAAAGGGAATCGATGCATTCCAAACATTACGAGGCTTTAAGAGAGGCCTCAAAGATGATTACCTTGAGTACGTAGAGCCCTTACAGCCTAAAGACTTAGCAGAGGCAATTAAATATGCGCAGATATTTGATTACATCAAGCGCCGTAGTGCGCGTGGTGGTTCTAGCAGGACCGAGGGTAGTGAAAAGAGGAGGTCAGGCCTCAAAAGAAAAGGGTTCCGCAGTGATACGAGGGGTTGAGTGGCTTGCTTAGTGTCGCTTAGGCCTCCATTCTTGTGGTAGGTGAAGCTTTCAAAGTCAAAGTTGGTGGTGAAGGTTTCTTTACGTTGTTGGATGTTGGCAACCATATGATGGGATTACCATCATAATACCCTTGTTGTTGAAGCACATTCACATTTACCCATCTTTGATGAACATTTGGAGTTGATGGTTCATGCCTTTGAGGCTTCTTTCTTTGAGTAGGCTTGGGGCACTTCTTAATGCGCTTAGGAATCCAAGATTTAGTATAACCTTGGTAGTACCCTTGTGCTTGTAGTAACCTTGTGACAGTGGGGCTGGTGTCCGCCCCTCCCCCCCCCCCACACACACAAGCTTCAACGAATTCTTCGTAGACAATTTCAACGCAGAGAAAAAAAAACAAAACGAAAATTGCTTACCTGCGTTTTTCTTGCTGTGTGTGACGGGGGGAGAGAGAGAGAGAGAGAGAGAGAGAGAGAGAGTGAGTGTTCTTCCCTTCCAAATGTCTTGGCCGCCCCCCTCCACACACCCAAATGTCTTGGCCGCCTCCCTCCACACACCCTTGTGGAGATAAGGATGAGGAGATGAATGGTCGAAAACCATTGAGTGGGCTCCGGTCCCCCGGTCACGCGCGGACCCTGACGACCCCATCGAACCACGCTCTGATACCAGTGTTAGATATCCGTAACGCCACTACGGGCGTTACCACAAGAGGGGACGGCCTCTGGCTCACCACCCAGCCATAGAGGAAGAATGAGGATTGCCCCTCATTCCCCAGGCTATATAGTGCATAGTTACCACGGAACGTCGTTCCGCCTTCCTGGAACGCCGGAACGCCGTTCCGGGCGAAGGCACGTTCCCGAAACGCCGGAACGTTTCGCCCCCAAAAAAAAAAAAAAATTTTGCGGAACGTTTGTTTTGCTTGCAGAAATGTATGTTCATGTCTTGGGGGAGCAAATATTAGGAAGCATATTTGGCTATCCGTATACAAAAAGTTACATTTTTTTGTGTCATATGCTGACATGTCATATGACGTGGCGTTCCGCGACGTTCCCGATCCGCTCCCATTCCCGTTCCCGCTCCCGTTCTAGCATCCGACGTTCCCGGAACGTTCCCGTTCCGTGGTAACTATGATATAGTGTGTGGCCTGCCGTCCACACTAGCCTGGCCGCCCATGACTCCGCATGGGCGTCCTCTCCCACTGAACCCCGGACATGGCCATCCGGTCTGCCGTCGGTCAGGCGTTACAGCCTACGTGACATTTACCTTTTGGGAAGCGACATCTTCGGCCAAGATGCAGTAGCAGGACCTCATTGTGCTTCTCCTAGATTTCGAGAAAGCATATGATAGGGTGGATTGGAGCTTTTTGGAGGGCACGATGAGCCGGATGGGATTCCCCATGGAGTAGATTCATGGGGTTTCAAGACTCTACTCAGCCTCGTATAGCCAGGTCCTCGTTTAAGGAGCCCGAGGTGACAGATTTCCCCTTTCCCACTTGGTTCGACAAGGATGTCCATTGGCACCTTACCTCTTCTTTTTCGTCGCTGAGGCCATGAGCAGTTTTTTCTCTACCAAGGAGACCGGGCTCCAAGGATTGCATCTTCCCCTCCGTACGTAGGAGGAGTTGCTTGCTTCAAAGTTCGCAGATGACAAAGCAGCCTTCCTTTCAAAAGATGTTGGGAATCTCCAGAGATTCGCGGAGGTGATTGAGATTTTCTGCCACGCATCAGGAGCACATATCAACTGGCACGAGTCGTGTGGTTTATGGGTAGGTTAAGCACCCACCCCGACTTGGCGACCAGTTGATGCCTTCCAATGGATCTCGAAGGGCACTCCAATTCGCTATCTCGGTTCTCAGGTTGGCATTGATCTCTCTCCGGAGCAGCAGCTCGCTACGCTTCTTCTGAGTATTCGGAAGAAGCTTTTATATTGGAGCTCGATGAGGCTCTCCCTAGCAGGCAGAGTGCTGGTGGCGAACCAGGTACTTGTAGCCACCATGTGGTACATCACTTCGTGCTAGTGGCGAACCAGGTACTTGTAGCCACCATGTGGTACATCACTTCGTGCTGGGCCTTTTCTCAGGCATGCATTGGCCAAGTACAGCGATTGATCCGGAACTTCTTATGGGGCGGAAGTGATGGGAGGCCAGCCAGGGCCAAGGTGGCATAGCGAGTGATCCTTCAGCCATGTAGCAGAGGGGGGCTTGGCCTCATCGATCCTGCTATTCAGAGCCGTGCCCTGCTGGGCAAGTTGATTGTCAGAGGACTCCTTCCTGGTGGTGAGCCCTAGAAGGATTTCTTATTGGCCCGTATTTCAGCCCGCACTCCGAGCCTTGGGGGCCCGTGGCCACATAGTACTCGATGGATTTTCACATAGATGCAAGCCCGTGGTTTTAGCCCAACTTTTGAGGACAGATTTGCACCCAGTTTACTTCGGGCTTGGGATCATCTCAGGCCAGCCCTCAGACAGATAGTTCCAGTTGCCTCAGAGGAGCGGCTCCATCAGCCTTGGTCTGGAACCCCCTAATCCGTTTACCCAGTGGCCACATGTTAGGGGCAGAGGCGGACCGCATGTATCTTGGGGAGCCTTGAGTACGGGACCAGCCAGGTCTCTTGGAGATTGGATTGCACACACACACAGGCAGTTACCCCTGGAGGAGCAAGAGCGAGGCCTGACAAGGATCCGGGGTTGAGATAGGCTCAACATTGACATTGACTCAACTATTTCTCAGGAGTGGCTGATGCCAATTCCAAACCCAAGTCCCCCAATGTGGTTAGGAGTGTTAACCAGACACGATATCCATATGGTAGTCCACGGAGCACATGAGGACAGTGGTCTGCTCACTTTTTCTATTGGATCCCAAGGCAGACTACAGAGATCAAAGCTTCCCTTGGAGGATTTCAGAGGCTACACCTTGCAGAGGGTGAGGGTGATAGGTTTTCCGCATGGGAATGACACATAGATCCAGCTCCGGCCAAGGTGGCCACGAAGAGACTATGCGGCTATGGATTTGGGAGTGCCGACTTCTCACACGGCTGCAGTGGGACCCACGAGAGTGGACTTGGCATGATCCTGGGGATCGGGAGGAGACTTTGGATGCCCCCTTCTTTGCATATACAACGCGGCTACACCACAAGATCCAGATGCATGAGACCAGCAGCAGCAGCACATTGGCAGTCACAGGGCCTATCACAGCGCTTCCTTTTAGATTTCTGGAAGAGGCTTTGGGACAACTTTCAGCCTAGAAAGATCACTCTTTCTTTGGCTAATGGCACACAGGAGTTTGGCGGTCGGTACTTGGCTGGCCGCGGTGCGGCCACCATCAGGATTCTCGGCGACATTGCCTTTGGGATTGCCTGAAGGGCAGATTTGGCAACGGATTCTCTGCATCTTCGCTATGGACAGGGCATCGACCCGGTTCATCACTTGGGGCACTGTAGCTTGGGCCACAGAGGCTAGAGCGATCAGGGCTTATGAGGAGGATGGGGGAGGACTAGCCCTTCAAGTCTCTCACCATCATATTGGTGCAGTACCAATCACAACCGCTCCCTCAGGTGACTGGCGGCCAAGCTCATGCCAGAGATTAGAGATTTGTAGAAGCATCACAACCTGACACATTTGGTGTGCTAGATGTAGCGAGGCCATCGAGGGTACCCACACTCAACCGGTTGAGACCATCAGGAGCATATGGCTTGATATCATTCACACTCTCATTAAAATTGGTTGAACACAATGCTAATCAATACACTTAAATACACTAAGATTTGATGGACACTTGCTCAAATACAAGAAGTAAATTGCTGAATTGACAAGTGACACACAATGAGCTGGAACGGCCAATCCCTCCCTCAAATAAAGTATACTGATCTTGGGAGAATCAAGTACATCGTATCATGGGCATTTCTAACCAGATTTCCATACCAATGCATATGAATACAGTATTGCAAACAAGTGGTTGTCGATGTCAACTTGCAATCCACACTACCCTCTCAAGTGCCCATGTTCCCTACCATCTGCTCTCTATTGTTCCACCAACACATGGTAGCAACAATCTGCAAGAGAGCACGTAGGACAAGGGAACACTACACAGGGTATGTGATCTAGTAATCCGGTTCCTCCCTCCTGCTACTTGCTCCCATATTTAAGCATAAAAGCTTACCAATAGCAAGTACAATAAATGACAGTGGAAGTCTTCGCGATGGAAGTCCTTGGAGTGAAGAGATCTTCGATTTGTCGCATTTCTTCGAGACAAAAGTCTTCAAGAGGATGAAGGGAACCTTGGGAAAGCTTCCCCTATGGTTCAACTTGAGAAAGGAGGGCTGAAACTAGGGTTTTCAGCAAAAAGACCAAAAATTACAGCAATAAAGAGAGCTGTTTTGCTGAATCCACCTCGGGACATCAGTGTGTGAACATCGGGCTTGTTATAATTTATAAGTGAGTTTTGGTCGCCCAAAACTTAATGAAGTGTGTACACACTCACTTATAAATTAGTGCTAACTCCTAAGGCCAGGTTTATGACCAATACTTACCATCTGTCACATGCCACATAACCATGTCAGCAAACACTTTCACACGCACGGTTCGCGGGCGGGCGTCCCCTTACCCGAAACTACACATTGGTCAAGCAAGCATGAAAACAACATGCAATTTCAATTGCAAGCAAGCACATAAAGATGCTATGCAATGCAGCATTGGTCAAGCAAGCACATAAAGATGCTATGCAATGCAGCATTGGTATGGACAATCCCCGTTCATGAGACTATACCACAATAGACGTGCTCCAGGCAAGTACACGAGGTACCAGACCCAATGGAACACCAATCCACCAAGCATTTCCGGACACGTACACGAAGGCACAAGTCCCAACGGAAAGCCAAGTCCCCAGTATCACATGAGTGGCATCAATCCCCAGCATATACAACTGCCATGGACACCAATCCAATGTACATACATGATAAGAAAGCACGGGTGGACCAATTGGGTGGCCAAATGGTGACACTCTCCACGGTCACTGGGGGAAGTTACAAGGAGGTTCTGACCGCATGCAGAAGCATCTTTTTCCCGAGAAAAAAAAAAAGGAACGACGACCATATGGAAACCCTGAACCTTGTGAGGTGAGAATACTATCCAGGGCCCTTGGTGCCTTGGAGGTATGCTATGAAAGAGTGCACAGAGCGAAAGCAAATAAGCACTAGAGTGTGCTGAGTAGAGAGTGCAAGAGAGAGAGAGATGGAGCAACTATGCTGAATATACTGAAGTGGTACAGTCCCAAGCAAGAGACACAAGCAGTCTCATAAGTGGGAGCAAAAGATAGACTAGGCAAGATAGAAAAGTGAGAGGCCAGCCCACCTATTTATAGGTGAGAAGGGCTGGCCGACTAGACATGCTACTACTGGCCGACTAGACATGCTACTACTGGCCGACTGGGAAAATACATCCAGGCTGGGAAAAATCCCAAAAAAATATATAAAAAAGGGGTGGCCAGTCCACAATCAAGGGCCATGAAAAAAGGGACCAAAAGGGACACCTCTGTCAAAGACAATAGAATGCAACAACAACAGGTACCAAGAGAGCTCCACAAGCAATCTCCACAACAACTTAGCTACAAAAGCAACAGAACAAGTTGCCAGGTACACTGTTCCTCTAGAAGAAAACAACCACGTAGGTTGCGTTGTGCTGCTCGAAATATCGGTGACAAACCCAAATGTAAACACAATGCCACAAAAATCCCTAGAAGCCTATAGCTCCAAGAAGATAAAACCCTCAAAAGAAATAAAGTCCATCTTCTCCAACTTTGTATCAAGAGTAGCCCAATGCTGTACAATAGCATCCTCCTCGAAGGTCGGCATCACCAGATGTAAGAACTCAACTGCCCTCTCTGAAAACTGATGTCGGGACTCCACAAGCGCAACCAAATCCAAATCCCAATCCTTCAAGCCCTGGAAGTACCAATGTGCCCCTGGCACAGTCACAGACACACCTGACCACAATCCAAAATCCTCACACAGAGTAATGGAAATAGGAACATTCACAGTAGTGGTAACTGAAGTAGTAGTAGCCTCCTCAATAGCATCACACAGCGTAGAAGCAGGCTCCTCCATAGAAGGCAAAGGGACCAGCAACACATTTTGGTCACTGGTTGACAAAGAAAGAGTCGGAGGCGAAGTAATAGGAGACAAATCCCCCTCAGAAGCTGTGAGCAAAGATAGCACACTGTCTTCCTCAAAAACATTACCAGAGATATTATCCTGGCAAGGAGAAGTTTGCATAGAAACTGAAGGCAGAGCAAAAGACGAAACAAACTCCTCAGATGCAATGAGCAAAACTAGCCCACTTTCCTTCGCTGTGCAGGAACATCTCCAAAAGAAGTATCCATAAGATCACTGGCTGCATAGCACCCAGAAGCAGAAACCATATGCTGATCACTGGCATCACCATATAGGTCACAAAGCAACTGCCACACAGAGAAAGTAGAAGCATCATCAAGAGCATAGATGAAGTGTCGAAGAACCGAATCTTGACAATTCAAGAGGAGAGCCAAAGATCTGGCTGTCAGTCTTCCTCCACCGACACACACCCTCCATAGAGACAAGGTCCGGCAAGCACCGATTCTTGTACGAGAGAAACTCCATCAAACCATACTCCTTGAGAATAGAAGTAGCCTGCAACTTCCATGACTAAAAGTTACCACCATCCAACTTGTCTGCCTCATCTAGGAAATAACAAGAAAGTGGTATGGGAGCCAAATCTAAAGCTGTCATCATTGATCCAACCAATAGGATCAAACCTCATAAGATAAAAAACTGTCCAAATCAGAAAATGCTGATGTAGGTCCCTTCCTCCCACCAAAACGCAGCCCTAAGAGGCTGGACAGCACCCGAAAATCCTCCTGTAGCAAAAAACACAAAGCTTCTGTCGACTGTACCTCCAACCTTGAGGCCACCAGAGGAGGGAAGCAAAAAATGCAGATTTGATATAGAGAGAAAAGGCAACCACACAAGTCTTGGGAATATGTTGTAAGAGGGTGCAAGAGGGAAAGGCATCAACTAGGACTGTAGCTTGGGCTCTTCTCAAGAAAAAAATGCACAATCTCAGAAGTAGTGTCCACCACAGGTACCAAGGTTGCCACCAAAGCCCAAAACACCACAAAACCCCCTCTGCAAAAGGGAATGTCCACTGGAGAGGAAAACGCAGCCAAAGAGGGGACGCTGTCCTGAAAAAACACGCCGCCTAGATCCAAACTCCAAGTAGAAGTGAAACGCTGATAAGAAAGTTACCTTCTAGCTGCAAGCGATGAAGCCAAACTGAAGGAAAACAACCAGCAGAAGCTGTCCAAAAAACGCAGCAAGTAGAAGGATGCAAATCTGAGAAAAACGCAAAGGCTAAGGGGCTGTAAATAGGGCTAAATCTGGGGCAGCAGATGGAATCGCTGAACCAGGAGCGATGATACCATGAAAGAGTGCACAGAGCGGAAGCAAATAAGCACTAGAGTGTGCTGAGTAGAGAGTGCAAGAGAGAGAGATATGGAGCAACTATGCTAAATATACTGAAGTGGTACAGTCCCAAGCAAGAGACAAACAATTTCATAAGTGAGGGAGCAAAAGAAAGACTAGGCAAGATAGAAAAGTGAGAGGCCAGCCCACCTATTTATAGGTGAGAAGGGCTGGCGGACTAGACATGCTACTACTGGCCGACTGTGTTAGACATCATCCCCTACTTGCTGGCTTCCTATTTGGTGTCCTATTTTAGCCTCTAGGAGGGCTGACCATGTTAGTTTGAGGGACTAGTCACCCCTCACATGTATTTTACCCATATTTATTCCCCATTTATGGTCCTGGGTATTTTAACCAGTCGTGGAGATATTTATCACCAGTCGGCTGCCTACATGTAGGTGTATATATAGCCGGCATGCCTACCTCATATTTTCATTGCTTGCCTAGCTTGTCTAACTGCAGTCCATCACATACGAGGTTCTCCCCTCTTGCTCGGGACATGTATTGCTTTTGGTGATGATATTGAGAGCAGGTTCTCACCTGTGTTTCCTCCCCATCCCTCTCACTCTCTCTCATGTGTTTCCACTTTCCCTTCTTCCGCTGCACATTCTATCAGACTGGACATGATAAAGCTGGTTGACTGGGAAAATACTTCCAGGCTGGGAAAAATCCCAGAAAAATATATAAAAAAGAGGCGGCCAGCCCACAATCACAGCCCACAATCAAGGGCCATGAAAAGGGGACCAAAAGGGACACCAAACATGGGCAGAAACTGGGGATGAATGTGCTAACATGCTAGCCCATGCCAAGGAATATGCATCTTTATGGGGATGAGGTAGCACGGACCCATGTTAGGCACACGTAGAAGCACTCACGCACCGGGTAGGCATGTTAGGCCTCACGCGTTGCGAGTGAGGTTCCGTGATGCCGAGTGCCTCTAGGGGATGCCCTCCACGGTTGACGGTGAGATTGTCGGAACGTGGAAACGGGACCGAAACGGTGGAAACGGCGGGCCGGCGGGCCGGTGAGCCGTGCCGTGCCGACGGGCCAAGACGCGGCCAAGCCGGCGGATCACGGATGGAAAGCAAGTCCCAAGCCTAGGCCGTGGGAGCCGGGCTTGGCATGAAGGCAAGTGAACGGTGAGACCCACAAGGAAAACGCACGAGACAGACTCAACGGGCCAGTGGAGCCGTGTAATGAAGCATGGTTTGTGGAAGGCCGCCTCACGATTAGATATCCAGGGCCCTTGGTGCCTTGGGGGTATGCTAGCCCGCGCCAAGGAATATGCATCTTTACGGGGATGAGGTGCAAGGGAGCGGCGTAGCATACGCCCAAGGCACCAAGGGCCCTGGATAGTATTCCCACCTCTCAAGCCCATCTCGGAGATGGATTTTCCAGTCTCACCGACACCTATTTATGGAAAGAAGGTCATGAATTGTCACGTGCACCCATGCACTGTGGTACACGGTGACAAATTGGCTCATCAACAATGCAAGAATCATGTACAGAAGTAGTACCTTTCAGGATTTATTTGTCATATGCCGTGACTCCTTTGTGAGCCCAATCCGGGACATGTCAGGCACAAGCTACGTAGGTCAGTCTCCCAGCCTTAAGAGTGTCAGGGCAGTCCTCTTAACCCACTGTGGAGAATTCAGCATTCAAGAACATGTAGATGTGAGCCATAGCAGTAGATGCATTAGAGCATGTAGATACACTCATATAGAAGGGGCCAGCCTGTCGGAATGCACAACGGAAAATGAGACAACTGCTGTAAGAAACAAAACCAAAAGTGTAGAGAGAGAGAGAGAGAGAGAGAGAGAGAGAGAGAGATTTTATTAACGTCTTCCAAAAGACCGAACTCGGCCTATGAGACAAATCAGTATACCTGTGTGGGGTATCCTCTGTCATCCCAACAAAATGAAAAAGTACTGAACTAAAAAGCTGAATCTGGGTGTGCAATAAGTACAATGAGTGGATGGTATTTATACCACCCTACATTGCTGGTCGGCCAGCCCAAAAATAGCCAACAGTAGCAAATATGCCCACGACTAAGTAAATGACCAGTCAGCCAGGACAGATGCAATCAGCCTACACTCACATGCCTCTTATGTGATTAAAGAGGATTATCTTATGAAGGATAACAGCTTATGCGTGGTGAAGGATATGCGTCCAAAGGTTATGGAGGAATGTCACGCTCCACCTTATGCTGGTCATAGAGGTATCATGCCTACTACACGCATGATTGAGAGAGATTTCTTTTGGCCAAGAATGCGTAAAGACATTGAGGCATATGTACGTGCATGTCTTACTTGCCAAAAGGTAAAATTTGATAGGCAAAAGCCTCCAGGTTTGCTTCAGCCATTGCCTATTCCCTCGCAGCCATAGGAAAGTATTACTATGGACTTTATTATGGACTTGCCTAGATCCCAGCATGGGAATGACGCTATTTGGACCATTGTGGACAAGTTTAGCAAGCAAGCTCACTTCTTGCCCATCAAGAAAACCATTAAAGCTGATCATATGATATGATCATATAGTGAAGCTTTTTCTTGCTAACATCTTCAAGCATCATGGTATGCCTAAGTCCATTGTTGGGGATAGAGATCCCAGGACTACGAGCCTCTTCTAGAGGGCTTTATTTGATAATATGGACACTAAACTTGAGTTTTCATCAGCTTATCATCCCCAAACGGATGGCCAAAGTGAAGCTGCAAATTCAGCCGTGTTGGATTCGTTGAAGTGTTATGTGGCAGATCAAAAGACTGCATGGGAGAAGTATCTTCCACTTGTAGAGTTTGCCTACAACAACACAGTTCATGCTTCCACAGGAAAGGCCCCGTTTGAGATTATTTATGGCAGAGTGGTCTTGCCACCCAGCCTTCGTACAAAGGATGAGATTTTTGCAGCTGATGAGTATGTGCATGACTTGGATGTAGCCTTTGCTCAGGTCCGGACAGCCATTGCAAGGTCACAAGATAAGCATAAAAGGGCTGCTGACAAGCATAGAAGAGACATGTAAGTCAAAGAAGGTGATTCGGTATTGCTGAAATTTGAGAAAGCTAGGCTTCGGAAGAGGCCAGGACGAGAGGGATCATATACAAAGCTTTCTACTCGATATTATGGACCCTTCCAAGTGATTGACAAGATCAATGAAGTGTCCTTCAGGCTTGCTTTACCCAACCATTGGAAGATTCACAATGCTTTTCATGTGAGTCTTTTGCGGAAGTATGTGAGGCCAGATCCAGAGGAGCCTGTCACACAGAAGATCCGCCAGAAGTTGATGAGCTTGAGGAGATCCTTCAGCCAAAGCAGATTGTATTTCACAAGGAGAGAAAGTTACCACATGGGAAGCTTTCCAAGAGATACCTTGTGAAATTGAAAAATTATTTACCAATTGATGCAAAGTGGATAGATGAGGATTATTTTGCTAACTACCCTCAGCTTCTACAAGCATATCTTGAGGCTTTTCAATGGAGGACAACTGTTTAGAAGCCCGGGGGGATGTCACCATTTGGTCCATCTCCATTTCTGGAGCCACTTCTATGGCACTGTCACTCCATAGAGCGGCCAGATTTGTGCCATGTTCACATGGGGCCAGGCCAATGTCCCATGTGAAAGGGCCAGTTTTATGGTGTCACATGGACGGGAGCCAGATCAATGCCACCCGTGTGCGACCAGTGTTGCGTCACATGGACGGGAACCAGCTTCGCGTCACCCGTGTGTGATTTGCTTCGTGCTGTATGGACAGGAGCCTGTTGGTGCCACTTCTATGGGACTGTCACTCCATAGAGCAGCCAGATTTGTGCCATGTTCACATGGGGCCAGGCCAGTGTCCCATGTGAAAGGGCCAGTTTTATGGTGTCACATGGACGGGAGCCAGATCAGTGCCACCCGTGTGCGACTAGTGCTGCGTCACATGGACGGGAACCAGCTTCATGTCACCCGTGTGTGATTTGCTTCGTGTTGTATGGACGAGAGCCTGTTCATGCCACCGTGTATGGCCAGGATGGTGTCTTACCTATGGGACTGTCACTCCATAGGAAGACCAAGACATATTTATTTATATTTGTCGCGCCAGTTTTGTGCCTGACAGGAACCTCTTGTATAAGTTTCATGAAAGGGAGATTTCGTCCATTATTTGTGCATATGCATTTATGCCTGCATGCATAAATTTGTTTTTGCATGACTTGTTTACATGTGTCTGCCTGTTATGCCGTGCCAGTACACTGGACGGGGACGCCCCCAGTGTACCGTGGAATGCTGTTTGCTGACTTGGTGATGTGGCGTGTGAACAGGTGGTAAGTATTTCCATTTTGGTCCTTTTAAAAGGTAAAATCCATAAACTATGGTTAACTTTAATGTTTATAAGCTAATGTGTTCACACACATTTAAAAAAGGGATTGGACATTTCTTTTTGATGGTGCCCATAGTATTAAATTGGTATAAAGGCTTTATAACCTTTGAAAAAGGTATTACATGAAACATTCGTATTTATTCCCCACGTGGGTGGTGACTGGGCATCTTTTCTCTCCATCGCCTGCAGTCTCTCCTCTCCATCGCCTCTCTCTCCAAAGGCAAAATTTGGTGCTGTACCTGCCTCCCAGCTGCTGCCCACCTGTTGTACTTGAACTGTACTTGCTGCTGCAGGTTTTCCCACGTGCTGAATTCAATCTGTACCTGTTGTACCACCTGACCAGAACCTGCTGTACCTGCTGGCTGCCCATGTGTACCTGCTGGCTGGTTGTACCTGCACGCGTGGGGCATCTAGTGTACCTGCTGTACCTGCTGCAAGTACAGAATCTGAATACTACCTGGCTGGTTATACCTGCACACGTGTGAAGCACCTGATATCCTGATTGTACCTGCTACAAATTGTACCTGTTGTACCTGGATTGTACTCACCATACCAGGTGCCCTCATGTTTTCTCATTTGTGTAATTTCTGAAATTTGTTAATTAAAATTCAAAGAATTCTTTAAGTTGTGTAGTGCAGGAGTAAAGCATGTATATGCTAACCATGCTCAGGAATGTTCTTCCTAGTGTGGTTAGTATATTTCTCTGTGTGGTGTTGTTAACCGCGCTCTAAGAGCTTCTGAGAGCCAATGAAGGTTAGACTCACCAGGGAAATTGGAAGCAAAGCTCATTGGGGAGAACCAGGCCACGTTCCCTCCGCGGTGTACCCCTTGGCCAGCGTTAGTACGGGCGTGCCTGTTGGTGCACGGTCCCGGAAGACCAGTGAAAGACAGGTGTCCACCCAGTGAAGGTGGGAATGAGCCTGTGATTTGGGGCTACTGCGACCAACACCTCTTCATCAACTTGAACCAGTTTTATTTGGTTATTTTCACTCCTTTGTGGAGAAATCTGGCCTATCAGGCCCGTGACACTTGTACAAATATAAATACTCCAAGAAATACAAAAAGTATTGGGGGCGGGGGGGCAGGGGCCTTTCCGGCCTCAGTGCTAGTGTCATTTGTATTTTCAGCATTTCCAGTATTTGTGTTGTTGATGTTGTTTCCAATATTTGTGTTGTTGATGTTGTTTCCATTGTTTAATAACAGTTAAATTAAGTGTTCTAAATATGTGTATATTGTCTTCTGATCTGTAGGCCTCCTGTAGGGAGCGGTCACAGAGACTTGGGCGGTTGCTGCATTGATTTCTTCGATCGGCTCTTCTTCAGCTTATAAATTAACATGGTGCTTCTCCTACTCTTTCTCAAGCGTTTTATAGCATTGTGACTCCTTGTTTCCCATAGTCACCAAAAACGTTTTGGGGTTTTTGACGTTTCACGGTTTTTGAGGTTTCGGAGCAAAACGTTTCGGCCTTCGGCTAAGAAACGCCAAGGTTTTGGTTTTTTTTCTATATAATTTTGCATTGCTAAAGTTTCAAAAAATAGAAACTTTTAACTTTGAGAAACTTTTTTTTTTTAGAAACCAAAAAAATCAAGAGTTTCTGAAACATTTCTTGCGTTTCAGGGTTTCTCACTCCAAAAACGCGTGTTCATGTGACTATGTTGTGTCCCAAAAGTTGATAGTATCTGCACTTTATCTTTTTGTTCGATCTCCGATTCTGTGCTCGAACAAAGGCCTTATCATCCCCGAGGCTGCTGCTAGATGCTTGGCCATCTTCGATTCTCCGGTCTTTTTCAGTATGCAGTGCTACAATGTCCTCAAATGTTGTTGAAGCTAGGCACAGTACTTTGAGGGATGGCTAGAATCGAGTAACATCTTGCATACTTTTTGTAAGAACACGCTTTTATCTTCATCATCAAGCTCGCACTTCAAGCTAGTGACCTGTTGAACTAATGAGTAGAATTTTGCAAGATGGTCACTTAATTCTTTATTGTTTTCCATCTTAAGACCATAAAATTTAAGCTTCAAAAATACTTTGGAATTAGTGATTTTGTTTCCTTGCTCCAGATTTGGTTGCTCATCCATTTGAAGTCGACATGATGTATGAGTGAATCTGCAAGTGAACAATCGCTAGTGTGTAGGTTCATTTATGTGTGGGAACAGCCCCTTAGAAGGGTCTTAAGTAAGCAATGATGCTAAGGGACACTTGGCATAATATGTTGACATGTGGCATATGTGTTGGCAGCCTATGCCCACACCTTGTAAAGAGGGCCTCTCCTATAAAGAGGACCATTTATCATAATGATAATATGCTTCCCACAACTCATGTAATCCCCTTGTTAATCCTCTATTAACATGTTGATAATACTGTGCTGGTCATCGTCTTGTCTCTCCCTCTCTCTCTCTCTAGTCTTGCCTCACCTTCCACCAGGGACCAAGACCCACTTCTTAAGCATCTCCCTAGACAAAGCAATCCAAGTGCAGGGAGCTAGACGCCCAAGAGCCACTGGACTGAGGAGATGCTCCACCCAACACCTTCAGATCCAAGTGATTTTCTAGAGGTACAAGAATGCCCCTCCACAAGAAGTGGATGTGCGAAGCCTCTATACACTCATAGATGTCAAGGACCCACTTTGATTCTCCCACATTGTATCATTGTACATTGTACCACTTGATTTTCTCTCAGCTCTAGTTGGGTTTTTTATCAAGTTTTTCCATGATTCTATCACTTCATGGACACATGCAACACTTTTGGTCTCATAGACTCTTTGGTCTTGTAAACGTTAATAGAAATCTCTCTCTCTCTCTCTCTCTCTCTCTCTCTCTCTCTCTCTCTCACACACACACACACACACACACACACACACACACACACAAACAAACATAAAATTTCATAGGTCAATTGTATGGCACAAACCTGCCCTGTCTCGCAGTCCCAGATCCTTACTGTTTTGTCCTGACCTCCAGTGTATAACTTGTTCGCTCCTGCTGGCAGTGCAATAGCTCTCACGGCCTGTCACAGGTCAGCAGGCGGATTCATGGAACCGTGGTTTCAATAAGCTCTTCCGCACTAAAAGATCATGCCAAGCGAAGAAGCTAGCAGCGTTCAAGAGCCTCGCTGCTAGGGCAAAATCCAAAATGACAACTTGCCGGAGAAGCAGAGTAATAACAACCTTCTCATGGCCGTTGAGTTGAGTCATGAAGCTCATGTCTTCGGTAGTTGTGAAGGAGTGGAGAAAGTTGCATTGATCTCCTTTCACGCAGTTGCCACGAAGAAAGAAGGTGCAGGGTGTGTCGCGGGGCTTGTTGTTGCGGGGGTCAACGGAAGAGGAGACCTTTCCAGCTTTGTTGCCGCGCAATCTACCCCAGACGTTTCTTCTGCTGCCTTGGTTAGCCCCGTCCCGCTCATCAAAGGCAGTGTTGGATCGCTTACCGCTGCTGTTAAAGCTGTTGTTGGCTACGGTGGAGGGATCCTCAGGGTGCAGGAAGTTGCAGGGATCGCGATTGCAGCGGCCGTCAAGCCAGAAGCTGCACACCTGCCGCGCCCCCGGACGGAAGTAGCTCCGCTTGTTGGTGGCCGTCCGTGCCGCCGCACCATCCAGCTCCATCTCAGGACCTTCTGCAACTCCGCCCCAGCTGCTCCCCCCGTTCTGTTGTTGAAGAGACGTCTTAGGGCTCGAAAACAGAGGGAAAGAGCGAACGCGTTTGAAGGACACACAGCAGTCCCGGCAGCAAAGGCGCAGTTGTTGCGAGGGAGGGGGCGGGGAAGGGTTCGCAGCGGAGGTTCTGCCTCCCGTCGGTCGTGAAAAATCGAAAATCCATACCTCGCTCAAGTATGTACTAGGCAAAAAGGAAAGATTTTTACAAGAAAAAAGAATGATTTTACCCAAGTCAAATTCTATTGGGGCACGTGGTGTTTGATTTGTGTCGTTATTTATATATATATATATATTCTTTTGTTTTGAGAAAAAAAAAGCTTTTCTGAACAGCTGACGCAAAACGTTTTTTAAAAAATATATATGTAATTTTTTGTAAAATGTAGAGCACATCTGAAGGCGCTATTTCGAGCTGCGCCGTCCCATGCTGTTTTCACTTCCTAAAGCCTGTCATTTGAAGGCGTTGTAACAAAGGCCAGCGCCGCAGCCAGACATTTCTCAAATTTGGCGTACGTTAGTTGTGCGAAAATTAATAATTAATTATTAAATTGATTCAATATACTTAATTAATAACTAATTATTAAATTGATTCCATGTTAATGAAAGTGTAAAAATCCCGATTCTTTTTTTTATAGAGAAATGGGAAGATTTTTAGTGTTAGAATCGGGAAATCCCGATCCTATATATATATATGTGTTTTAGAAAAAATCAGGAAATCTCGAATAAGGGCAGGCCAAGCCTCGACTATCTCTCACGGGGTTTGGGCATGGGATCAACAGTGGACGGTTAGGCGCACGGGCGAGGCCATCCGATCTTAGCCGGAGGATGGCCGTCGGCCGGTTAGACTCCCGGGGGGATAAGCTTAAGGCCTAATGGCTGACTGGCCAGAGCATGAACGTGGGCAGACGTAATGGTAGGGTTTTGCGCTGGCACCACCCAGGTTCGAATCCCGTCTAAGCACCTGCCCGCCATTGGTGCTCGAGTTCGAATCTCGCTGGGGCAGCCGCTGGCGCCCGAGTTTACAAATTTGCCCACTTTTACAAAAATGCCCCGCCCACCCATCAACCTTCCTGCCATTGATCCCATGGAGATAGTCTTGCAGGATACGCCATTTTTCTACAAGGGTAGAAATAATAAGGTAACCTAAGGTATACATTAAAAAAAATACTTTATATTAAGGAATACAAATATGAAGCGTCTTTAAATTAAAGGTTCATTTGTCTTTATTTAAATATACATATACATACATATATATATATATATATACGATATATGTATATATTATTATATTTAACAACCTGGCCCTTGAAGTTATGGCAGTGACCTGCACCCAGGAGAGAGAGAGAGAGAGAGAGAGATATTTAACACTGGTAACTCAAATGAGAGGGGGAGATATATATATATCTATATAACATCAGTAACTCCAACAAACTTTAAACCGTAATGCTCCAATGCACTTATGGGTTGCCCTTGCATGTTTTGCAAATCTGCTTCATCTCATGGCCATTGGCAACCGCTCTCCTTTTGCGAGTTGCAAGTTCTTGTGGTGTAACGCCATTGCCTACACTCACTCAAGTAAATGCTCTTCATCTCTTTTGCCTTGCCTTTATCTTCTTTTGATTTTGCAGCTCTCTCTTACTCTCTTAAGTAAAAGCTCTCCATTGTCTCTCAAGTAAATGCTCTCCAATTTCCATTGTCTCTTGAGTCTCATGTAAATGGTCTCCAATTTCCATTGTCTCTTTTGCAATGCTTGATTAATCTTTAGTGCAAACATGTGACGCATGGTGCTTGTTTTTATGCCTATCCTGACTTCACATGTTTTATGTGTATGTAATAGGATTGTATGATAACATTAGGTATAATTTTGTATCTATAAGCGAAGTCATTCATTAGCATTGTTACTAATCTCAGATTATGCCTTACCATGGATATACATATATATGTATATATGCACACACATGTATGTATCTATATATAGATACATGTATGTATATATGTATCTATATATAGATACATACACATGTGCATATATACATATATGGATACATATACATCTATGTATGTATGTATATCAATATGCATCTTGCTTATGTATGTGCATGCCATATGCATGCTCCCATCTGCAAATGTATACATGCATATAGGTATTTTTACCCATATGCTTTGATCACATATGAAGTTGTTTTCACCATGGGCAATGAGGTTTCTACTAAGCACACTCTGCATCAACACCCACATCAAACCTAAGCAACCGTGGTGTTTTTCAAAAGCCATCACCACCTGCCTTCTTCTCTAATTTTGTGAGTATCTCTCACTCTCTCAGGGAATGCTCTCCATTGTTTCTTTTGTACATGCAAGGTCAAAATTTTGTGTAGACCATGGTGGGTGTGTATGCCTCTCTTGATTTCACATGTTACATGTGTATACAATATGAGTGTATCATAACATTAGGTATAACGTTGCCTATTCATGGTGAGTGAGGAGACCACATGCCACTCCAAATTATCCTTCCCTCATAGAGGGTAATGTTATTATAGTATACCCCTTTTGTTGCCTTCTCTCTATATGGCCAATAGTGCACACTCTCTATCATGTACCCCTTTTGCCTATTCATGGTGAGTTAGGAGACCACATGCCACTCCAAATTATCCTTTCCCTGTAGAGGGTAAAGCTACTATAGTTTACCCCTTTTGTTGTCTTTTCTCTATATGGCCAATAGTGCACACTGCGTAGTTTGTCCTTTTATGTACTTAGATCAAGATGAATGCTAGGTCATAATGCATGCTCTCCCTAGTATCTAATACACATTCGGTTACCAATTTTTGTAAAACGGCATAGACTTAAAAGAAAGACACTAGAAATAAAGCTGAGTCGGTAATATTACATGGATAGCCTTCTCTTAAGATAGAAAATGGATTTGTTCTAAGGTTGTTTTGTTTCCAAACCATAACAAAATTTCAACAAAAACCCTAAGTCCAACAAAAAGTAGTGAAAGTTTTCACTCAGGCATGCCATTAAGAATTCTCCTTATGAAATCATTCTTTTCAAACAAAAATCCACAAACCAAGTTTAAAATCTATACTATTAACAAAATAGGATAGCCTCACGATCCTCCTTCCGCATGAGCTAAGTAGCTTGGTAAAATATAGGGAAATTTGGGCAGCATGACAACTATCAAAGTGTCATCCGAGAATTTCTTGGAAACTGCCCAAAGACTCTCATACAATGTCATCACATGATTCTTAACTAATATGCAAGATGAAGCAGAGAATATGAAGTTTCTCAAACAACTGAATTAACATGTCGTCTACATGATTGGAAAGCATAAAGCAAGACCCTCTCAACCGAAATGTGGGCTACAAGGTCACCAGGTGGTCACCTCAAGAACTTGCTTTCGTATGAACTTAGTAGCTTAGTAGAATATAGGCAAATTTTGAGCACCACGCATTTCACGAAAATTCAGCTAACCACCACACCTCGTGCACGAGTTTTGACAAAACCCAATAAAATCCATTCAACACGAAAAAAAATCAATTTTCCAATTCATGCCATGAAACTTAATCTTTTAGGTGAAGTTTAATATTAATGGGTTCATTTAGAAATTCCAATCAAATAATTTTGTACTTTTTCTCGCCATAAGATTAACCTGAGACAATGGAGAGCGTTTACCTGAGACAGTAGATTAATCGTAACCATGCATTGTCTCTCATGCACAAAAGATTAACCATGCATGTGCAAAAGAGATAATGGAGAGCATTTTACCTAAGACTTGAGAGACACAGGAACTTTTACATAAGAAAGTGAGAGAGAGAGAGACTCACATAATTATAACAAAACAATGGCAATGTGCAACAGAGATGGAGAAAATTTACTTGAGCAAGTGAGAGAGACTCATAGGATTAACTTATGAAGATGATGGCAAAGCAATAGCACGAGGACATATAAAAACGATGGCAAGGAGGGTGGCAAGCCTATGAAATGCATTACGTAATAGAAACTTGTGATGAGGGCAGCCAACAGCACATTGAGGCACTATTTACACTGGCCAATGTTCATCAAGTTTGGGAAGGCAGCAGAAGAACAAGGGATAGAATCATGCCTCGCTAAGCTAGTGAAGGTTCTCCAAGGTGTTGTACATAATAACTTGTGAGATCTCTTACGCGATGCCCAACCTGGGAGCTTGGGGATTAAGGGCCCATCCCACATGGGTGTTTACACAGGGCCGCTACCCACTCAATGGAGTGTTTCCACACTAAGAGGCTAGCTCGCCCGTCCAATCCATTACACCTAATATTACGACACAATCATAATGCATACACGTGCAACATGTGAAATCAAGAAAGGTATACACAAGCACCATGCATACCCACAAAGGTCATAATAGGTGGGCACAAATGTTTGACGACGAATACATGTGCAAAAGAGGCAATGGAGATAATTAACTAGAAAGCGAGAGAGACTTCCTTTGTAATCAAAGATATCAACTTCTTATGTAATCAAATAAAGAGAGATATTATCTTCTTATGTAATCAAATAAAAAAAGATTTCAACATTGCCAATATAATTTGAGAATAACACAAGTCCCATTGCCATTAGTATAGCATTTATGTTAATATCAATCAATAACAAAGATTAATAAAATCCCATAACTCTGACAAATACAAAGATAATTAACTGGGAAGCGAGAGAGACTTTCTTTGTAATCAAATAAAGAGAGATATTACCTTCTTATGTAATCAAATTTAAAAAAAATTCAACACTGCCAATATAATTTGAGAATGACACAAGTCCCATTGCCATTAGTACAACATGTATGTTGATATCAATCAATAATAGAGATTAATAAAAGCTCATAACTCTGATAAATACAAAGACAACACAATCCATATCCATAAATACCACATAGCCATAAACATGCCAAATTGGAAATTTCAACATTAAATGCAAGTATACAACGGAGAATAGGTCCAATGCACCATGACATAGGATGCATGACATTGGTGAGTATAGCATTCCAGTTGTTACAAGACCTTTGGTACATGGAGATATGAATATTCCACAAATTGAATAATAAAGAGAATAAACCATAGACACCATAGCATAACTCGAGCATAAAAATCAAAGAACACGAGATTGGATGCAATCTTCCCCCTGACGTGTGTGGCTCCTCTCCCACACATAGTATTTTAATCATATTTCATAAATTTAGCCCTTGGAGCCATAAATAGCATAGCTTTTCCAAAATTGGGCTTTTTTACAAAATTGAACCATAGTCCAATGCTTTTAAGTATCTCATCGAAAATAAACCTTGCCAACATATATACAATGGGCCAAACCATATAAAATTAATTATTTTGGACATATGTGCACAGTTAGATAATTCCGTCTAATGTCCACCTTTGTTGTCTCGAACTTATGACCTATACTCAAAAACACTCAATAATGCTAGATCAGAATTACTTCGGAATCACTCACAAAAATAATACTGACAAGCGAAAATCGTTATCTAGATTCACTGCCATGCTTCACACATAAACCATGCATCACACATAATTAATCGGATTCACTTCCACATTAGATTCACTCACAATGTCTTTACACACGTCACACGTGTCTTAGAGTTGATCAAATTCACTCACAATCAAATTCACACGATCTTTACACGCGTCACACATATGTTAGAGTTAATCGAATTCACTCACAATCAATTTATTTAATGTGCATGTTTCACACGTGTTAGAGCTAGTTGGATTCACTCACAACCAACTTGGGTCACCCTCTAAAGAATTAATCACATTCACTCTTATAATTAATTCTTTAACCACACTTGGGTCACCCAAGATAAATAGTCAATTTTATTATTCGTAACACCAATAGACAAAGCATAGGTCCAATGCACCATGATATAGGATGCATGACATTGGTGATGAGTCTGGCACCCCAATAGAGGGACCACCCTGGTGATTTGCTAGGAAGTGCACTATGCATCTATGTTGTCCCAATCACTAGAAAGAGAAACACCATCTCATTGTAGATGACTATCTCCTCATTGTAGATGCTATGGGTAATTATATGAGCACATAGGGAACGATTGAGCCATGGTAAGGCATAATCTCAGCATGGAGACACATGAGATATCATTGGAAGGCATAATGTGAGTGGATCAACACATTAGATCACTTGTATCTACTACCAAGTATATCACGAAGAGCATGCATGATAGTTTAGCATTGATCTTTATGCACCAACACAAGAGGCATTGATTGGGCAATAACTTGTGCAAGCTATAGGCATAATGATATGTTTACAACCGCATCTTAGAATAGTTATAGGCATGATGTGTGGAGATGTAATTTTGATTAGTTTCTTTTAATTCTAGAAAAATTCCTTCTAAACAATGAACATTGTTCAATGGAAATTCTAGAAAAATGCCTCCTAAACAATGGACATGTTCAACTTGCCTGGATTCACTCAACAAAGGCCACCCCCTAAGCACTCTAGGAAGAAGCCGAAGTCCATGGGTGAAGAGTCTCATGACATGAGATGGGGAAGAGAGAGTATCAATCGAGGTAGACTTAGATGCACCTGCCCTAGAGAAGGACTTAGAGAAAGAGCAATGCAGATAAGCATGGAATGAGGCTTGGAGACGATCACATTTGAATGGGCTTATTTTGTTACTAATGTTGCCAATATTTTTGCAAATACTGTAAGAACATTATTCATTTTAAAAGTGAATTTGGAAAATCTGGTTCAATTAATATGTAACATAATGCCCTTACTAAGCATGCTAAGACCACGACACGTGAAGATGCTAGGTACATGTTTAGTGACAAAAGGGTGTTGATTGAAGATAGAATAAACAAGTCAAAGGAATTTGCTGATCATGCCACTCACTGCATATTTTATACATGAGAATCTTCCTTTCTATCCTAAACTGCTGAAACTAATGAGCTTTACTAAATGCCCATGCATTACACATGATCTATATCACAATGAGAAGGTATGTGCTAACTTTATATATTGCATAAGTGATGCATTGCTATTGCAACAAATTGTGGAAAGGATAAAGTCCTCTAAATATTTTAGTTTGATGATGGATGAATCTACTGATATTGGGACTCACACAACCTTTAATTGCCTATGCCTCTTTTATTGAGGATTTTCAGCCAGTAACCATTTTTCTCAGTTTGCTACTAGAAATACAAGGGGGTACAACACTTCATTTATATGCGTCTTGTAGATTTTTCTTCACTCAATTAAACTTGGATGCAACATTGTTTGTTTGGGCACTGACGGTGCTTCAGCTATAATTGGACATGTCAATGGGCTTGCTAGTTGCATGAAGCGGATAAGTCCATACATGGCATCAATCCATTGCATTGCTGATAAGACAAGTCTCTATATGTCGGATGTGGTGAAGAGGTATCAATGTGCACAAGGAATTGACAAGGTAGTCAATGAGATTGCTAGAATTTTCTCTCGAAGTGCCTTGAAAAGTTCAGCATTAAAGAACTTAGAGGCAGAGTTTGGTTGTGTCGAGCTTAGTATGAGATGTATCCATTAAGTGAGATGGTTAACCAGATCCTCTGCTATATATAAAGAACTTAGAGGGCAGAGTTTGGTTGTGTTGAGCTTAGTATAAGTCGTATCTATGAGATGGTAAAGAAGATCCTCAAATTGTGAATCCTTTGAGCCACTTCTTATGTTCTTGAAATCTAAGAATCCAAATTTTTTTCCAAAGAGCAGCTTATTTATAGCATTCATTTCATGGTTGATATCTTAGAGAGGTTGTCTACAATCAACAAAACTTTCCAAAGCAACTTTGTTGATATATTGGTAGTAGGTGGCCTCATAGAAATGGAGATACACATGATTTTGAAGCAATTCATTAAGGAGCTTGAGGTTGATATGCATGCCTCCACATGTGGTAGCATGGGGTTGTTGGCAATCACAGGTTCAACCGTGGAGCTATGGAGGATGAAATCTCTCCATGGCTGAGGAGGATGAAGAATAGAGAAAAGAGAGAGCAAGTTGGGCACAACACAAGGTGATTGTATTATGAATGAATGAGAACGAGATGATTGAACCACCAAGTACAATACTATTTTATAGGCATTAAACTCAATATTTTGACTCTAGCCAAGAGGTTATTCACACCTAGAGTGTTCACACCAAGTTGGCCATAAACCTAATGATCGGATGCCCATATCACCAATGTCACATGGTATTTTGGTGTATTTTTTCAACACCCTCCCTCAACAAAACATCCATGGCTACTATGATGTCAATGCTAGCTCTAGTTACTATTTACAATGTTGGTTATGATGACCATGTTGGTGCCCATAGGTCTTACTCCAATTAGGTTTACAATGCCAGTTAATGATGACAGATTCTAGACATCTAGTTATGATTACATTTCACTTAGAATAGAGGGGTGGCCACACGTAGGCTTGGCTGGTTTAGGAAGCCACCTATGCCTTTTATAACATCAACGCTATATAACAAACCCAAAAAGTCCAAAAGATTCAGATTTTTGGGGATGACCCGGGCATAGAACCCTTGACTCAACATAAAATAGGAATTAGAAATAAAGGGAGAGTCTCCCCTTGATGACCAATATGTTGATGTAGATGTAGATCTTAATGTTGATGTAGCCCTTGGTCTTTTTCATCCTTGATTTCATTGTGTAATCAAATCCATGTAGGCAAAGATGGATCATATTCTCAATGTGTTCATGAAGCCTGACATGATGATGATGCATATCCCTTTCAAATGATAATACATTGAATTTGCTTAAGGGAGTTTTCGTCTTATCAATGGCCAATGTCTTTCCCTTGTACAACTGATTTATAAGTATGATAGCTGAGGTACATGAAGCATATAAGCTCAGAAATGCTAATACAAATTTATACCCAATTTTAGATTAACAAATTGACCACTCAAATCAAGGGCAAATCTGATTTGATGCTTTACAGAGGCTTAGCAACACTTGAATATGAGATATTAACCATTAATGTCCTTAAAGATCTCAGATGATTAACACTAATCAAGGTATTGGCGAAAGTAATTTTTTGTATTTGAGCAAAAAATTGCTATGATTTGGAGAGTACCGTCGGAGGGGCAAATCAAGAGGCTTTTTCAATATGAACCTTTGTCAAGTTGTAGTAAGTCCCTAATGGTATATTTGAACCCTCAATGGTCCAAGAACACAAGGATTAGTGTCGATTAATCATTGATTTAGTAGAGGTGATTTACTATGAGTGGTTGCAAAGCCCCAAGTTGAATTTTGAGCAATGGTGGTTAGCTGTAGAGGGAGCATTCATGGCTACAATGGAAGGGGGTACAGAAGGAGATGACCAAACATGAGAATAAATGGTGAAAATTTGATAAAATGGGTAACTACTCACTAATCATGATTAGGGTTTGATGATGAGTAGAGATTAAGCATAAATCAGTGAGAAGCATGGCTCTGATAGCATGTTGGCAATCACAAGTTCAACCATGGCGCTATGGAGGATGAAATCTCTCCATGGTTGAGAAGGAAGAAGAAGAGAGAAAAGAGAGAACAAGTTGGGGCACAATACAAGGTGATTGTATTATGAATGACTGAGAATGAGATAATTGAACCACCAAGTACAATACCCTTTTATAGGCATTAAACCCTATCTTTTGACTCTAACTAAGAGGTTGTTCACACCAAGTTGGCTATAAACCTAATGACTGGATGCCCGTATCCCCAATGTCACATGGTATTGTGGTGTATTATGTCAACAGGGGTATCATATTATCCCATACTATGGACCTTGTGTGGGTCATCTTCCCTCACTTCAAGCATCTCTTTGGCATATCTATAGATCCATATGCATTCAAAGAATTCTAGATGGCACGGATTTGGACAAGGGCATTCAATTTTAAAAGGAATTTTTTGAATTTGGTGATACGTAACTTGCTAGAAGAATTCCTGGATAAGGATTTTGTTCAGGGCTTCAGACATTAGCACCTTCTAGCTTTCTTAGAGGAAAGCCATTTCAGGACTATGGCTTTAAAGAAATTGAATCTTTGGCCACTTAATATGGTGAAAACAAGCTATTAGAAAGTGGAGAAAACAAGCTTTTAGAAAGTGGAGAAAACAAGCTATTAATATGGTGAAAACAAGCTATTAGAAAGTGGAGAGAAAATCGATCCTATTGTTGAAAAGCTGTAAGTAATGCATTTCAAAGCTCAAGCACCCTATGAATGGGAAGACGGCAGCTTGCGAGACACGTAGGTGTCTATCAACACATCTACTAAGTATCCACCAATGCTACTTAAATATTGGCACACATGTCCATGCTTCAATGTGCTAGCACAACGACATGTGAACGAGGATTTAGTATTTAAAACATTATCAAGGATTGGCTTCGAAACTTTTTATGTGCAAGAAGTCTAGATGCCCTTATGCGTGTGTCAATTGAAAGCCCCTCTCTTGAGGAGTATGATTTTAATCCCGCAATTAACTTGTGGGGAAGCAGTGCAAAACTAGTCACCATAATTGTGGTGAAAGCACAAGGTATGATTTCCACTATTTGTTAATTTAAATTAGAAAACACAAATTGGTTTTTTGGTTAAATTTTCAGTTTATGTGTAGGGGATGGGAATCAACAGGGATGAATCTAGTTTGCTAACAATTTTAGGCTTCAAAGGTTAATTATATTCGCTTATACTTGCTTCTTCAATAGGTTTGTTAAGTTCAAATTTGTTGTTAAACTTCATGCAGTTTATTTTCAAATTTTGTAACAGAAGCTAAACATAGCATGTTTTGGAAAGTAGCAGGGCCTATTATGGGAAGAAGATTTTTTTCCAGATTTTGCATCAGAAGTTTAAAAAGTGGGAAGAAGATTATTTGAAAAGAATATCATATTTTGCATTAAAAGCTGAAGACAGCCTGTTTTGGCGAAAAGTAGATGGGTCTATTTTGGAACGAAGATTTTATTTTCAGATTTTGCGTCAAAAGTCAAAGATAACCTGTTCTATTTTGGAAAGCTAAAGGTCTTTTTAAAAAACATATCTAAAAGTTTCCCTTCTATGAAACATGACTTAAGTATGCATTACATGTACGTTTATGATCAACATACCTCTACTTCATATCTGAGAAATGCAAGAATGAGAGAGAGAGAGAGAGCCCATAAAAATCACGTGATAGAGAAATGCCAATTGTTGTACATGTCACTAAGAGGCCAATTTCCTATTAAACAAGGCAGATTCATAGATTTTTCAAAAATAAAACTTTATTAACTTAAGAAAATTTAAGATCTTTGATTCAAACTAGACATTAATAGAGAGTCGCTTTAATTAATAGAGAGTCGCTTTAATTAATAGAGAGTCGCTTTAATTAATAGAGAGTTGCTTTGATTAAGTCATGAAGACTCACTTCTAAATGTTTAGGTGCCCTATTGTCACAACATTATGAAACTTTTTATATCGCATCATTTGTGCATATATATTTTGACACATACTCAATGGCATTGCTTGTCTCCTAGTCTCTTGGTATTGTTAGTCCTTTAATATTACTTCTCTTTTCAAGGCCGATTAGGGAAAATATGTTACTACATCCATGGCACGAGCATGTTTAATGACCCATGGGCCAAGGGAAATGTCATACATAAGTCACACATAAGCAATTGGCTATTGAGGGAGCAAGAAAATTATCCCATAAGTGAATAAATAAAAATAGTGCCAACATCTTATATAAGCATGCTGATGTAGAGCATGCTTTGTGAGGTCTGGGTCCAGATCAGCCTGGAGGTGGGATCGATGGAATGTCAAGCTTCAAGGCTAGCACCATGGTGGTATGGGCCACATGTGGTGGTAAACTACTTGTGAGCTAGTCCAATAGATTTGAAGGCCTCATACTAAGGTGGTGCACGGGTCTATCTCTCCCAAGCTCGAGGGTGGCAAGCATGCTCTATGCATGTG
Organism: Cibotium barometz; assembly: GCF_041138505.1. NCBI lineage: Eukaryota > Viridiplantae > Streptophyta > Polypodiopsida > Cyatheales > Cibotiaceae > Cibotium > Cibotium barometz. Next base: position 16,092,553 of record NC_141084.1, on the reverse strand, counting down.
GTACGATTGTGTTTCGGCATTATGAAGATGTTGCAATTGGTATCAAAGCTTGCAAAAACAAAGCCATGTAATCAGGTATGCTTTTGTTGATTTGTAATTAATTCCCCACTTCTGTGTAGTGGGAAGGTGGATTATCCATCGGCTCACAACACACACCCCCGTCTCGCGCAGCTTGATGACATCTAGGTTGGATCCTTGCAATGGAACCCAATTGTTTTACCAACGCAGCCACTCGCCCTTGATAAGAGCCCCATCTCTCATGAATAGCAAGAGGCAACAAAAAAAAAAGACATGGTTTAGCTTTTTGCTAAATGTAGAGAGAGGTAGTTTGGTTTTTTGCTAAACATAGATAAAAAGCACCAGTCTAGCTATAAATAAGCAATTTGTGTTGGTTGAACTCGCATAGTTGCCCAGCTTTACTTAGTCTCATGAGGGTGGTGTCCTACCGGTGACCTATGTGTGTAAATAAGGGAATAAAGGCAACACGTATGGCATAGAACCCTTAGTGGGCAATGGCCATGATGGGCTTGCCTCCCTCTTTCCTCCTCATGGCTGTGGGCATAGGGCTCGACAAAAACGGCATTTACATGTAAATGTACCGGTCAAAATTCAAAAAAACTAGGGAAGAAATTACCATACCTTTAAATTCAAGGACTGAATTTCACTAACTTTAAGGACTGAATTTCACTAACTTTAAGGACTGAATTTCACTAACTTTAAGTTAAATTACCAGTAAAACAGCTAATTTTAGCATGAAAAATCAATCAATTTTTTGAAATGCTTTTTACTTTAAGGGTTAGAAAAAAGGTTTTTGTTGAACAGTGTCTATGACTAAGGCAAAGGTTCTCTTGGATGAGCTATATCGATTGCTAGTGATGTAGTTTCCACGAACAGATGGCCTTTAATCGTGGGCAAACTAGTCGAGTAAAAGCACCCTGTTAATTTTTGTCCCGCTAAGAGAGACATGTAGCTATAGCAAGCTCTTGTGGATCAGGACCTACATCACAACATCGTGTCCTAGGCAAGCCAAAAACCATTTTGTCCAATTCTTACATTGTATATCCTATGAAATGGAGTGTTGGATTCTTTGAACAAATAATGTCTTAACCACATAAAAACCCAAATTTGCATGTTAAAAAAAATCATGGAAAAAGAAACTTCCACTATATACGTTGTCACAAACATGAAAACACATACATGTGCAAGATTTACATTCTCATATATGTGAACAAGAAAACCCAAATCCATGGACCATGTGTATAAAAAGATTAAAAGTAAAAAATCCAAAAAGGAACATGTGCAAATTATGTTTTCATATATGTGAAAATACATAGTCGTGACAATTACATTCTTACATATGTGAAAACCTTAACCATGTGAAAACACAAACTTGCATGTTTCTTAAAAATAAAAAATAAAAATACATGAAAAAAATTATACATGATTATGTTCTCCTGAAAATGAAAACACACACACAACACACACACACGTGAGAATCACAAATTACATTTTCAAAGACATAAAAAACATGTGAGAATTACATTCTCACACATGTGAAAACATATAATGTGAATACAATCAAACCATGGCACCCCCAAGGGAATTAAATATGCCCTTGATGGAATTGAATCCAACTTCCCCAACTACAAATTCAAATCACACATTAGCCATACATAGGGCCATCTTTGCACCTTGAGCCACTATGGTTCACACCCCGGTCACTAGTCCTTGGTGATGACCCAAATTCTTACAAAATGACCCAATTGCCCTTGATGGAACTAAATACAATTGCCCTTAAGGTCCATGCCCCAAGTGCAAACTCTAATCACACATCATCCATGCAGAGAACCGACTTTCCACCTTAAGCCACTATGCTTCGCACCGATGGTGACTAGTCCTTGGTGATGACCTGAATTCTTACACTTTGTGCCTTGAGCCACTAGGGTTTGCACCCTTGGTCACCCCAATTCTTACAATGACTAGTCCTCTATCTAGCATATAACAACGAGCTCCAACATTCTCCAAATGCTCAGATTCAACACTTAACCACCCTTGCAACCCTTAGATACCCTAACCATAGCAATATTGAATAGTTGAAAGGTGGGTTGCACAAGGAATGAATACCAAGAACACACAAATATATGAAGTAGAAGTGCTTGCATGCAAAGGCTTCTTCTTGGATTCTCTATCTGTAAAATTTGGACACATACAACACGGTTTGTCTTTCACATGCACATCGTATAATCCAATGTGTGCATCATCCCCGTGCCATTCGATCTTGAAAACTTCATACTTGTGCTCTGGCCTCTACACTTCTTCTACCACCCTAGCTTTTATTTTCAAAGTAGCCTTTATTTGTTTTGTCGCTTCCTTTGATATCGAGGTGCAGTACCTAACTCATATGTCATTTTGCATGCTTAAGCCACCTGCCTCTATGTTTGTAGTGGACCCATATGGTGGTTCTTTATTACTTTGCTATTGTAAAGGACCTTGTGGAACGATGCGCCATAGATCATCATAGGTTCATAGACTCCGAAAGGAGAGCCACTTTAATTTGAAATATTAAACACTCATCTTAAGTATCATGCAGAATGGGTGGTTGTCCAAAGTGCCTCTAAATTTGCTCACATGCTTACAAGAAGCCAAGGTGTGAGGAACAGCTAAAAGACCTTTGACTCTTCAAAATGGTTGGAGAAGAATGTTTTGAAAGAAAAACCCAAAAAGAGCTCACAAGATTCAAAACCTAAGGAAACCAAAAACAAGAAAACTAAAGAAGTTAAGGGTAGCCCTAGGGATAAGGGAAATAAGTCATTAGAAGACCTAGGTTAGATAGAGGCAATGGCTATGCATGATGCTCAGGCATCATGCATAGCCATTGCCTCAGGCATCAACCTGTAAGACACATTAAGGCTATCCATTAAACCAAGGAATCCGCTTAAGACACTTGTTATAAGTGTCTTATAAGTTGATGCTCAGGCATCAACCTATAAGATACATTAAGGCTATCCATTAAACCAAGGAAGCCGCTTAAGACACTTGTTATAAGTGTCTCCTCACTCACATGGACCAAGGTATCCATATGTGATCTACATGTGAGACACTTTTATAAGTGGCCAAAAGAAAATTCATTTTCACTCCATTTGCAAGAACAATGGAAATCTGGTGATGCAAAGGAGAACTAAAAGATGAAATAATATCCAAATCCCCACCTAGTGTATCTCAAAATCTAATCCACACCCTAAAAAATAATGCACCACCCAAGGCTGAGAATAAGATTCTTTTTTGAGACCCTTGCAAAATAAGCTCTTGAGAGCATGGTTAGGGTTGTCAAACTTTTGATTGGGTGTCGCTTGTTGAAATTAAACCACATAATATCAAACCCATAAGGAACCAAAACCCAAAAAAAAACAAGAGGAAGAGGTAGTATCTATTGAAACACATGCTTTAAACCATGAGAAAGAGTCAGAGAAAGAATCTACTAATGGCACTCCAAGCTAGCCACCACAATAACTAAGATTGAGATAAAGGATTTCTATGGGGTTAAGATGATGTCTTTGACTATTGAGTAGCATTGTCTCTCTCTAGAATTTTATATTGGATTTTAAACCATACTTTCCCTCTTCCCCATATTTTCCTAAAATTTACCTATTTCAATAGGATTTATTCACATCACCTAACTTTCTCCTATTAGGATTTATCCCATAAATTTTGGGCCATAAAAATTTGAGTCAAAAGTCTAGAATTTTACTTTTCTATGTATAAAATTCCAAAATTCACCAATCATGCCTTCCTAAAAATAACAAAGATTCCTCATGAGAGTTTAATGCATATTATCATAAATTGATACACAACTTCTTCCACACATTCACTTTAACCTAAGCACTAATTTTGGTCACTACCATTATGGAATATTCATATGCAAAAAAATGGTAGGCCTTGACTTGCACCATTTCTTGTGCCTTCACTTACAGCTTGGATATCATTGCAAGAATTTCCTCAACATGTAAGTTGAGATCAATAAGTGTAGGTAAGCTTTAAAAATAACAAAGATTCCTCATGAGAGTTTAGTGCATATTATCATAAATTGATACACAACTTCTTCCACACATTCACTTTAACCTAAACACTAATCTTGGTCACTACCATTATGGAATATTCATATGCAAAAAAATGGTAGGCCTTGACTTGCACCATTTCTTGTGCCTTCACTTACAGCTTGGATATTATTGCAAGAATTTCCTCAACATGTAAGTTGAGATCAATAAGTGTAGGTAAGCTTATGAGATTATATAAGTAACTAATCTTAAATGTATATAAGTAACTAATCTTAAATGTAAGTTGAGATCAATAAGTGTAGGTAAGCTTATGAGATTATATAAGTAACTAATCTTAAATGTAAGTTGAGATCAATAAGTGTAGGTAAGCTAATGAGATTATATAAGTAACTAAGTAACTAATCTTAAATGTATATAAGTATGTAAGTAACCTTATATGAGTTCATGTAAGCTTATATATGTATATATGTATGTAAGTAAGATTATATGTATGGATGTGTGTAAGATTATGTAGGCTTATATGTATGTATGTAAGCTTATATGTATGTAAGTAAGTAAGATTATGTAGGCTTATATGTATGTATGTAAGCTTATATGTATGTAAGAGTATATATATGTAAGCTTATATGTATGTAAGCTTATATGTATGTAAGTAAGAGTATATATATGTATGTGTATAAGGCTTATGTAAGCATATATGTCTATAATACTTATATATACATATATATGCTTATATAATATATATATATACATATATATGCTTATATATAAGCATGTAAGCTTATACATGTATGTATGGGAGCTTATATGTATATGTATATAAGCTTATGTATATATTCTTGTAATCTTATATGTGTACATATGGAAGCTTATATGTATATGTATATAAGCTTATGTATATATTCTTGTAATCTTATATGTGTACATATGGAAGCTTATATGTATATGTATGTATGTAAATTTATGTAGGTATGTCAGGTAAGCATGTGGGGAATAGAGCTAAAATCCTACCTTTTCATTTGACATGCATATCCAACGCCATGGATAGATAGAGAAGAAGGCGAAAAGATTGATGCACAAGCATTTACCATAGCCACCTCAACAAAAGCAAGCATGCATTCGTGGTCCATGCAAGCCATATCACAGAGAAGTTGAACGGTCATCCTTCTTTTGCAAGTAGGTGTTTTCTTTAATTTATTGTTTTCATAACTTGTGCACAAAAAATCAAAGTAGATCATCAAACTTAATAGAGGTCTTTGTGATTCTCTTGTGGATAGATGGTTGTTAGCAACATTCACGTAGAAGGATGACATAGTGTTTGATATACTTGGTTATGGACGTATGGCTAGAGCACCTGAGCTCATGATGTGCTTTTTTGTGTGCATATAAAAGGACAAGGAATATAAAAGGACAAGGAAACCTATAATGAGTTTTCTCAAGAGAGATTTTTTATAGTGGTAGTACACACAATATCAAGAGAAACAATGGCCAAGCCCAAGCACATAGTTTAGAAAGTGTAGTATTTGATTGGCGGGACAATGTCTTCTTGGGATTGTTATTTGTGGATTGATATTTTTTTAATACAAGTTGATTGTGAACAATCCATGCAGTGTATTGATGGGTTCCTTAGAAAATGTGTTCTTTTGGGATTGTTATTTTTTAATGCAAGTTGATTATGAACAATTCATGCAGTGTATTGACGGGTTCCTTAGAAAATGTGTAATTTGAGAATCTTCTTTTGGAAAAATTAGTTTCTTCTAAAAAAGAGTATTGATGAAAATAAAAAGTCATAGTTATTACACTATAAGAGAATGAAGGCAAAGGTAGCCACAAAATAATGAGAGAACGTAGTGAGAGAGTGGTGCAAGTAGTGATAGTGGTGGCATTGATTGTGGCATGGCTATATGTGTGGCTATATATGCGGCTATACACATGGTTATCAGTGTAGTTGTGCCACATGTATAACCGCATAGATTTTCACGTGTAAGGTCCTTATTAACAGCTCGCTTCTTTCCTTATCTTCATCTAGAGTCCACACCCACCTGTAAGGTCTCCTTTCTAGCAAGGTTGCGGTCTTCTCATGGTGTGCCCTACATGGCAATCCATGCGATATGTATATGGTCAAAATGGACTACCAAAGATCTTTACATGTTCAACGTTGTCTTAATGTGCTCTATGTGATCCACTTATGGTTAGAATGGGCTCTATGTGATCCACTTATGGTTAGAATGGGCTCTATGTGAGCTCTATAAATCTTTGTGTGCTTTGTAGTCCATGCGATCCCACATATGGTTGGAATGGGCTCTATGTGAGCTCTATATGCTTAGCTTCTCAAGGTGTGCTTTGCATGGTCCACGTGGTCTATGTACATAGTTGGAACGTGGTCTCTGTACATAGTTGGAATGGGATATCTGAGATCTTTACATGCTCGATCTCATCTTCATGTGGTTTGTACCATCTATGTGTCCCTTGTAACATTAAATGAATGGGCTCTATGTGATCCGCATATATTTAGAACAAGTTTCGAAGATCTATACATGCTCGTTTTTGTTACCTTGGTGTGGCTTGTATAGTTGATACAACATGTACATGTCTATATATGTGTGAGATGGGTTGTGTCGTCCATAGATCATGGCCTTGGATGGTACATATGGTCCATACATATGTCTAATGGGTTGTATAGATCTTTACATGCTTGGTCTTCTCTCAATATGCTCTATATAGTCCATGTGATATGCATATGGACTATATAGTCCATGTGATATGCATATGGTCACAATAAGTGTCTATATGCCTTGGTCTTCTCATGATGTGCTCTACTACATGGTCCATGTGATCTCTATACATGGTCAAAATGGGCTTCCCAAGGTCTTTACATGCTCACTATTATCTCGGTATGGGTTGTATAGTTACATGGTTAGAATGGGCTCTATGTGATCTCTATATATGCTCACTGAGTATAATGTGGCAATGTGCTATACATTATCTTTATGGGATTATCAACATTATCCTGGTGTGGTGTACATGGTCAATACAACAGGCGTATGATTGAAATGTATGTGATTTCCATATGGTTAGTCATCTCCAAGTACAGTCCATGTAGTATGTATATGGTTAGAATGGGCTCATGTAATCTCTGTATGCTTGGTCTTCTCATGTAATCTTTGTATGCTTGGTCTTCTCATGGTGTGCTTTGCATATTCCATGTGGTCTCTCCACATGGTCAGAATGTCGTGCTTTGCATCTTACATGTGTTCAGCACACAGTCGGAATGATTTGATCAATATCTTTACTACATGTTTAGTGTCATCTTGGTGTGGTCTATACAATCCATATGCCTCATACATGGTCAGAGCAAGAAACTCAAGATCTTTACATGCTTTGTATCATCTAGTGTGGTTTGTATGGTTCATATGGCCTCTGTACATAGCCAAAGCAGGTTACATGCTCCGTATTGTCTTGGCATGGCTTGCAAGGTTAGAAAGGGATCCAAGTGATCTATTTTATTGTTGTTGCACTCAATGTGTGGTCTATATGGTCTAAATGGTTTGTATGAATTGAAGTATACATGATTTGTATGTTCGTATGTGTGGAAATATAAATGACTATCTGGTCATTATACATACTACGAATAGGTTTTGTAGCATTGCATAGGGCAGAGATGGTATTGCTAATAGTATGCAAAACACATTGGAAACATAGGAAGGCTCACTTGAAGGACAAACCGATTTGCCTTCGAGCTTAAGTGAATGGCGAACGTTAGTGTAAAGTGAATAACATCGTTAGTGAAAGAGGGATGTTAGTGTAAAGTGAGTAACATTGTTAGTGGAAAGAGGACATTGGTCATTAGTGAAAAAAAGACGTAAGTCATTCGTTAACGTTAGTGTAAAGTGAATAACATCGTTAGTGAAAGAGGGATGTTAGTGTAAAGTGAGTAACATCATTAGTGGAAAGAGGACATTGGTCATTAGTGAAAAAAAGACGTAAGTCATTCGTAGAAAGAGGACATTGGTCATTAATGAAAAAAGGACTTTGGTAGTTAGTGGAAACAAGATGTTAGTTGTTAGTGAAAAAAGGACTTTGGTACAAGGACGGTGGTAGTTAGTGGAAACAAGATGTTAGTCATTAGTAAGTTAAGGTTATCCGAATCACGTTATTGGGATATTTGGAGGTGGTTATTATTGAGAGATCACGTTAGAAAGCTAAGGTTATCCAAATCGAATATTGGGATCAATAACTTTAGTGTGTGGCTAACGTGGAGAAAGGGGAATGTTAGTAAAGTTATTTGCGATATTGGGAGGCCAAAGAGGGATGTGGTGGTAGGGGCTGGGTGAGTTGGCATGGGCGTGGTGTAAGAAGTAAGCTTGTGTGGTGGCTAGACGAAGTGGCTAGACGAAGGGCAGACAAGAAGGGCTGGGAGAAGTGGCCTTTGTCGAAACAGGTTGATATAGAAATTTGAGAAGAGTGACGCGTGCTTGATGACAGAATCAATGAGGGTCGCTTATGACATGGTGAGCACAACATGAGGTGTAAAATGGGGCTGATGAGTTGACAGAAGTGCGTGGAGGGGAGATGGGAGCATGTCTGGTGTGACAATCAATCTTACAGTTAGGAGCTAGAGGCATGTAGAAGGTTTGTGTGCACTCAAGTGGATCTTCTACCTATTAAAAAAAGGCCAGCCCATCGTAGTCACCTCGTCGCGCGTAGGTGCACCTCCCCACCAAGGCACAAAGTAGTCATCTCTTCCCCCCTCATATCTATGTCCCCCCATGCACGTGTATGTGTATATATTTCTTTGCCCATGTGCTCACAAGTGATAGGCAGATGCTACACAGTATATCTATACATGGCACGTATGTCACACGAGCAAGAGAGAAGATTATAGCCGTGAGGCGATCAAGAATTGTCATCTTATGGTTGTGGATTACAATTGCAGTTGAGGGTGGAGATGGCGATGGTTGGTAGGGCTGTTGCACGTGGGAGGGGCAAACATGGCAGAGCAATAAAGGGGCGGAGGAGGAGGAGAGAAACTTGGTTTTTAGAAAAAAAAATGGGGAGAGGGAGGGCAACAATGCCGTTGGCGCTATTGCCCTCCACCTTAAAAAAAACTACCATGACCAAGTTTTAAAATTTATATAAAGTGTTCATCAAAGATGGGTGCCTGTTCATGTGCTTCAACAACAAGGATACTATGATGGTAATCCCATCAGATAGTTGCTAAAATCAAACAACGTGAAGGAAACCTCACCACCACCGACGTCAACCCCAATAGCTTCACCTAAAGTTCGACAAGAATGGAGGCCCAAACAACACCAAGCAAGTCACTCAACCACTCTCGTGCATTCAGAACCTACACAAGAGCTTGTGTGTTCAAACAATCCCAATGGTAACCAACCAGCACTTTTACTTACCGCCTCGACAACATTTTAGCCAATAATTCATGAATCAATACCCACGTCTACAATGGAGACTTATGAGCGCATCAGAGACAAACTCACAATGCTCTTGTCACCCCTCTGGATGTGAAGCATAACTGCACAATAACCTATTGCTCGCACGTCATGCCCTAGCTGACCCATAGGATCATTTCAAATAAAAAACCATCGAGGTTAAAACCTGCAATTTCATGGCATGCACTTTCACGGCCTTAAACCATTTCACGGAATTAAGCTTCACGGAATTCCAATTCACATAATTACTCTTCACGGAATTAAGCTATACGGAATTCCATTTCACGGAATTACCCTTCACGAAATTCCATTTTATGGAATTACCCTTTCACGACATGCACTTTCACAAAAACACCATTTCACGAGATTCACTTTCACGGGTTTAGGCCATTTCACGGAATATCCCTTCACGGCCTACAATCTCACGAGTTTAGGTCTCTCACGAATTAACAGTTTCATGGCCAAAAAACTTACACATTCACGGGATTAGGCCATTTCACAGAATATCCCTTCACGGCCTGCAATCTCACGAGTTCAGGTCTCTCACGAATTAACAGTCTCACGGCTTAAGAACCTACACTTTCACAATTCAAGCCACATCACGGATTAAGCCATCTCACGCATTAGTACTTTTGCAAACGATCTTCAATAGCCATTATATATTTATTAAGTTTCTAGCTTACTATTCTTTTGGCTAAATTAAGGTACATCTCTGGATGGGGGGGCCATGGTGGGCGAAAGCCTGGTCAATGGTACAACCCATCACCTAAAAATTTCCTTCAAATTCCAAACCTGTCCAAACAACGCTACCGTCTTCACAAATCAATGATCTTCAATCCTTAATGAAGGTATCTATATAAGTCTCGCAAGTCGACGTAATTCTTTTAATCCTCACCAACAAGTGGCTACTTCAACACAAGAGCAGTTCAATAAGAGTCTATATGACTCAGTTCTTGTACTTCATGTATATTTACTTCATAAGAGCACTTAAATATACATAAAAGCATAAAAAGCACATGGGCAGAAAAAAACAGGAACACGTTATACTCAACAACATTTGACAAGAATCTTACCACATACGGGACATCATCATAGGCCAATTTCTTCAAATGATGAATATTGCATCAATGAATGAGCACTTAAATATACATAAAAGCATAAAAAGCACATGGGCAGAAAAAAACAGGAACACGTTATACTAAAAAGTCCTAAGTGATGTACTTCGTGGATATATTATAAGAGTAGTCATTGTAATAGCAAGAGGCCTCTTATGAGCCTAAAGTGCCCAGCCGGCCATAGTTTAAGTGAGTGTGAACACTTATAACCATGTATATAAGTGAATATCTCTCACAATACAATATACTCTGCTATTGTGTCTAGTCATGATAGATATAGCAAAGGGTCATACATTCAAGATATGAAGCAATAGTGTCCAAAGCTATAACTTGGACGGGTGCCCGTAATGGTGTGATGGAGTATTCATGGTGATCCCTGCTTCAAGAGCGTGTGGTAGTAAGCTTAGCCTACTCGAAGCTTGTGGACTCCTTGTCACCTTCATTAGCCACCACTGCTGCTTAGCCTGAAGGGTGATCCTATTTAGGTCACTGTCTAGAGTAGGTCTCATGTGAATCCATTAACATAGTGAAGCCAATGAAGATCAGTCTCCATGGGGAAAAGATACTTCTTAGGATTTCTATGTAGTTTTCTCCTCCTAGGTACTATATGAGTTGGTCCTTTTACGGAGGAGTCCTTGCTAGATGAATCACTAGCTACTCTTGGTTGTTTGAAGTCATTGTTTGCTACCAAAAGGGATGTTATACTAAGCATGAAGGATAGGGAGGTTATTTTCGTCCCATCCAGTCTTGAAAACTTTGTTCCATTTTTGTGGAAGAGTGTCCATGGTCGCCAAGACATGAATACAGTCCTTAAAGTCAACAGTGGTGTCAAACTCATCAACAAGAATGCCGTGACCCATGGGATGAATCTTCCATGTTTTCAAGTTTATTTTCTAGGCTTGGTTACCTTTGCATATGTAAATATGATTGGTTTTCTAATCGTGAACCATCTTTGCTTCTCTCATGTAAGGCCTTCCAAGGATCATTGTATATTACCCTCTTCTATGGAAATCCATGACTACGAATGTGTGGTGGAAACTTAGTTCAAAGGTCTTGATCTTTGCATCTTGCAAGATACTCAAGGGTTTGGTTGTGTTCCGATTGGTAAGCTTGACCATGAGGCTTTTGTGCTTACAAGAGTGGTGGGCTTTTGTAGGCCTCCTGACAATCCTTGGTGATGTTAACACTAGAACCACTATCAAAGATTGTGGAGACCATCATTATTTTGTACATGAAAGGTAACACGATGTTCATTTCACCGCTTTCAAAATAGTGCCCCAACTTGTTCATTAGCACTTTTGGATGTACTTTAGTTTTGGTTATGGAGGGGGGTTCTCAATGTGGTGCGGCTCCTTATCCTCTTAGGTTTAAGAGTTTAGGAGTGCGGGCCCTTTAGGTTTCCATTCATCTAGCTAGATAAGTCTCTCCAAGTTGAGAATTTCCTTGCATTGGAACTCGGGCCCTCTTCTCCGAAAAACCTATCACCACGAATGTGCGGTGAAAACTTAGTTCAAAGAAGGTCTTGATCTTTTCATCTTGTAGGATGCCCAAGGGTTTGGTTGTGTTCCTGTTGGTAAGCTTGACCATGAGGCTTTTGTCCTTACAAGAGTGGTGGGCTTCCTAGGCCTCCTGGCAATTCTTGGTGATGCCAACACCACCATCCAAGATTGCAGAGACCATCATTCCTTTATATATGATAGGTAACATAGCATTCATTTTGTTGCTTTCAAAATAGTGCCCCCAACTTATTCATTGCCACTTTTGGATATACTTTGGTTTTGGTTATATAGGGAGGGTGTTTAGTGTGGTGTGGCTCCTCCTTGTTGGAATTAGGGTTGCAGGAAAGCACACAAAGCTTGGAGAAGAAGAAGCAAGAATGCACACAACACTAAGTGTATTAGATTGTGTCAATGTACAAAAGATAAGTTAGCCCTAGAAGGATGGGCGTATATACAAGCCGGGGGAAAAAACCTCCTAAAGAGGGAAAAAGTGCCCCGGCGGTCCTAAGTGTGTTCACACACATCACTGCCTATGTATATGGCAACAAATCCCCCCTGGGAGTGATGGTGTGAACGAGAGCTGGCACTCATGTATAGGGGAGTGCCATGCCCGAAGTAGATCAGTCCACAAAGGGAAGCAAGCCCAAAGCTTTGCGGAAAGCTTCGAACTTCTCACGAGGAAGCGCCTTTGTGAAAAGATCGGCGAGGTTGTCCTGTGTTGGCACATAGGCCAAGCTGATCTCTCCTGCTGAGAGTCTCTCCCTGACATAGTGATAATGCACCTCAATGTGCTTTGTGCGAGCATGAAAAACTGGGTTTCTCGCAACTGCCAATGCACTCTGACTGTCAGTGAAGATAGAGGTGGCAGACTCTTGTCCAACACCCAAGTCAGCCATAAGCCGTCTGAGCCACACACACTCAACCGTAGCTGTGAAAGCTGCCATGTACTCAGCTTCAGAACTAGAAGTGGCCACAGTAGGTTGCTTCTTGCTCAACCAAGATATGCATGAGCTACCGAGCATGAAACAAAAACCACTTGTGGACACTCTTGTGTCATAGCAACCAGCCCAATCTGAGTCTAAAAAAGCATGTAAATCTGGCGGCAACGATCCCCCCTTGGGATAAAACAACCCAAGATGTATAGTGCCACTCAAGTAGCGAAAGATGCGTTTAACTGCCTTCCAATGCTGAGACCCTGGGCTATGCATAAACTTGCTCACCTGTGAGACTGCAAACTGAATGTCCGGCCTCGTAATGCATACATAAATGAGGCAACCAACAGCTGTCTGATAGAGTGTGACATCAAAGTGATCTCCAGCATCATGAAGACTCAACTTCAAACCTGTCTCCATTGGAGTAGCAATAGGCTTGCAGTCTTCAAGGCCAAATCTCCGCAACAATGTCTCAATATACTTTGTCTGACACAAAGCAATACCTCCATCACACTGCTTAAATTGTATCCCCAAATAATGATGCAAATGCCCCAAATCTGACATCTCAAAAGAGGCATTCAAATCAGCCTTAAAATCAGCAATATGACTCTCATTTGGTCCTGTGAGCAGCATGTCATCGACATAGAGGGCAATGATTAGATGTACACCATCCACACGTTTAACATACAAGGTGCTTTCTGTTGGACTATTCTGAAAACCATGTGCAGTCAAATATGCATGTATCTTTTCATACCATGCTCGTGGAGCTTGCTTTAAACCATATAAAGCCTTTTTTAACCTGCACACTTTGTTTTCCTGCCCTCTTTGAACAAAACCACGAGGCTGCGATACATACACCTCCTCATGCAAATCTCCATTCAAGAATGCAGTCTTGATGTCCAACTGATGTACATTCCAACCATTATGAGCTGCCAATGCACAAATGCTACGAATGGTAGTCATACGACAAGTGGGAGCAAAGGTCTCATCAAAATCAATGCCCTTTTCTTGAGCATAACCCTTTGCAACAAGTCTAGCCTTATAGCGATCAACACTACCATCTGGCTTTCGTTTCAACTTAAAAACCCACTTACATCCAATGGTTTTTTTACCAATAGGCAAATCACACAAAGACCATGTACCATTCTTCATTATAGCATCATATTCACTTTGCATTGCAGCCAACCAATTTTCTGAATTTTGTGCCTCATCAAATGAAAGAGGTTCTTCCTCTTCACACATACTAGACACAGCCAAAGCATAACAATCTGATGCATAAGAGGCATGCTGAAAACCTGAACGAGTACGACTAGTCATAGGTGCATCAATCTTACTATCACGCAAGGTTTGCACCAGCCATTTAGGCATACCTCTAGCCTGCTCATTTTCAGCCCTATCCTCATGAATAACATCCTGTAAATCTGCATCAGAAATAGGCTGATCTATGATGTCGTTTGAAATCTGCGCAGGCTGAATATTTGCCTCATTAGGACTTACATTTGAATTCCCACCTGTAAAGAGAGGCAACAACGTATCAAATACATCCCGTGAGCTCACACCTGTCTCTTTGGTACATGATAACAAAGGCTGCACAGCATCTTCCACAAAAACAACATCTCGACTAATCAAGATACGCTTTGACTGCGGATGATACAATCTGTAACCCTTGCTCTCAGCACTGTAACCAACAAAAATGCATTTGACAGCCTTATCATCCAATTTTATGCGTTGTTGCACAGGCACTAAAGCATAGGCCAAGCAACCAAAGACACGCAAGTGACCAATAGAAGGCTTCCTGCCATGCCAAGCTTCGTATGGAGTAATAGACTGCAAGGCCTTAGTGGGACACCTGTTGAGTACATATGCAGCACACATGACAGCCTCAAGCCAAAACGCATGTGGCAAAGCTTGGCTCTTGACCATACATCGTGCCATCTCCATAAGTGACCTGTTCTTCCTCTCAGCAACACCATTTTGCTGAGGGGTATACGGCACTGTACATTGGTGTTTTATCCCACGACTAGCCAGAAATGCATCAAACTCTTTAGACATGTACTCCCCCCCTCGATCAGTACGGAGGGTGCCCACAGTACAATTGGATACATTTTCAACCATAAGAAAAAACTGTTTGAAGCACAATAACACTTCGGACTTTGCCTTCAGTGGATATACCCATGCATGCCTTGAGTAATCATCAATGAAAGTCACGAAGTACAAGTGTTTACCAAATGACGGAGTTTGCATTGGCCCACATACATCACTATGTACAAGCTGCAATTTGCGAGTGGCCCGCATAGAACCATCCTTTGGAAACGCAGAACGCTGCATTTTGCCCAAAATACAGCCTTCACAAACATGTTTCAATGGTGCCTCAAGAGGGGGCAATGAAGCAACCATATCAAATTTCTGCAAACGCAGCAAACTAGCAAAGTTCAAATGACCAAAACGAGCATGCCATAGTTTTGCATCTGAAACTGCCTTTCCATCAGAAACTGCATTTGCTGAATCTTCCACACACTTGTCATAAGAATTGAGCCTATACAGCCCACGAAACAAGGTGCCAGATGCAATAATCGTATCACCAGAAGTCAAATCATGAACAGTACATCTGTCATCCACAAATTTGATTACAAATCCAAGTCTAGCAAGCGCAGAGACAGACAATAGATTCTTCTTTATCCCTGGCACATACAAAGCATCTGAAAGTGTGAAAGCGCTGCCATTTGCAGCCGTAAGCATAATTTTACCAACGCCCTTCACTGGGTAAGAAGCATTATTGGCACATGTGACAGTATTCCCATTAGGGACAGCCTCAAGAGAAGTGAACATATCACGATGCGAGGTAATGTGCTTAGTAGCACCACTGTCAAAATACCATACATGAGAGTCAACAGAAACTGCCAAACATGCATCATGTACAGATGGGTCATACTGGCAATACACGCTAAACGCCCATTCTGTATCTTGCACAACATTTGCAGAATCTGCATTTGTAGAAGCATCCGCTATTGTGGCTGCATTTGACTCTTTCTTCTTTGCCTCTTTAGCCTTTAGCTTAGGGCAATTCTTAATGACATGATCATTTGCCTTACAATAGTTGCACCTGGTCTTTTTCTTGCCTTTATCAAGAGCCTTCTCAGACTTATTGTTGCTACCTGTGGAAGGAGAAGAAGTTGCAGACCTACTAATAGGAGAAGAAACAGTGGAAGGGGCTGCCTTACCACTTCTTCTCTGTTGCTGGGCAGCAATAAATGCTTGATCAACTGCACGTTGCCTGGCCCTGTTTTGCCTGGACTGCACTTCTTGCAAGAGCTTGTTGACTAAAGTATCGTACTTGACAGCATCAGGTCTGTCCTCATTAAGAAGTCTCCACGTGGAAGCAAAAGTCTGATATGTCTCAGGTAAAGCATCAAGAACAGTCTGCACAAGAGAATGATCAGGAATAATCTCACCTGCAGAAATCAACTGTTCTTTGAGATCCTTAATCTCAGCAAGAAAAACATTCATGTCATCATCTTCTTGCATAATCTTCAATTCTAGCTCTTTACGCAGGTAAGCGATTTTTGCCTCGTTACGACCTGCATACAAACCAGCTAGAATATCCCAAGCCTGTTTTGCTGTTTTAGCTGAACGAATATGTGGGGTGATGTTCCGTTTGACAGAAAGTGCAATTAAGGCATGAGCTTGCGCATCTTTACCGTCCCAACGAGCTTGTTCAGCAGTGGGTAAAACAGCAGCAATAGTAGAGCTACTAGAACCTGCAACATCCTCAACAGATCCTACATCCACAGAACCTGGACGTACATCCATACCATGCACAATGTTCCA
>NC_141084.1:16063174-16068174 GCF_041138505.1 Cibotium barometz | reverse complement strand
AGTAAGGGGATTAAAAACGGGTTAAAAACAATATAAAAACAAGTAAAAACGAGGTGCGAAACACCTAAGAAACCACTTGTGCGGGCTTCAAGAGTAGTTACCAACGCCTGTAGGGTACCTACGTCACATGCATCTACGCTCTGGTCGGGTGCTAGAGTCTGAGCCACTAGAAAGCGTTTCAGTTTACGCAGGCTCACACCATCCCTCCACGTTAGCATCTTGGCCTTCAGCTGGAACCCAATGAAGTGCAACCCAAGATCCACGAATAGCGGATAGTGACTCGTCCTCTGACTCAAAAGCCATGGAAGGGCACCCTACCAAGAACCCTGAGGAGGCAAGCCAAAACATGCCAGGTTGGGGCCCACAACCCGGATCTAGCATGTTTAGTCGTCTAATAGAGACCTTTAGTAGAGCTACACGCTCTGAACATGCGACAAGCAAAGTAAACAAAGAAGGAGGGGTAGTAGATTCGCAATTCACATCTTATGTAGACCCTACCCTCCCAAAGAGTGTCCATGTGGATATTCTACCCACTTCGTTTAATGAGGACCCTACTGAGCTACCAGAAGGGCACCCTACTCTGATGCTCTTCCTAAAGTAGAGGTCCCTAGAAGTCAATCCATAAGAAGTGACATTGCGTCCACTTCAAGAGAACCGTTTGGCACGTCAAGTCTAGATGGGATATTTCTCAATGAAAATTGGGAATATGATCTACACATAGAGACTCTAACTGTCCTATACACGGGTTACACATACCATGTAGGCTGGTTAGAAGTCATATGATCTACGTCTAGTGCCACTAATCTAGAGGAGCAACAACAAATGATATGTGAGGTTATTCATAGAATTATCCAATTCGAGAGACAAAATAGGGGAGTGAATCTAGTTTCCACTGGCCCTATGAGATTTTTGGATACGGGCAAGGCCAAACAACCAACCCTGTCACAATTGGAGACTCCCTCGGTGAGTCCCATAGACCCTTCGTATGTTGTTTCGCCTGGAGTCTCAATGCAGGTTGAGCCCACGAGCAGTAACTTTAGCTTTCCAACCTTGGCTCAACTTTCCATTAGGGAATCCACAATGCCTACTCCAATGATGAGCATGACAGAAAGCGCACCTGTTTACCACTGTAGTTAGTACGACACCGCTACCTAGTGGAACAGTACCTACAACAGTGCGTGCCAGTGCCTATCGACCATATATACCTATCGCTACTCATGCTCATGTAGCTCCTATGCCTCTTAGTATGCCAATGGCGTATGCTCCACAACCGCCTTATCACAACCCTTATCCAAGAGGAGCTAGGCCTAGTCACATATCATATCCTACGTCAGCTGCATACATACCAAGACAAATGCCAACTCCTATCAACCAGGCTATCCCAGAAGCGCCCCCACCAGCTATGCCTGCTCACCTAGGTGATCTTGCAGCGTTTGCTCAGACGATCGGACGATATATTTGCTCAGATGATCGGACGATATATTTGCGGAAAACATGCGGGGCATGCCTGAGAGGGAACCTAGAAGCAAGGCAGTACAAGTTGCCAAGCTCACTCAGAACTTCAGTGGTAACGAAGATGTTAGGAAGCACATTGAAGTTTTTGAACACGTGTGTGATTCCTTGGAAGAGCACAATGAGCTGCATAAGTGTAAAGCCTTAGGCTTAACCTTGAGTGGGAAGGCCGGAGATTGGTATCGAACTTTAAGGGTTGAAGAGCGTACTCACTATCCCACTCTCAAGAGATTGTTCTTGAAAGAATACATACGTGAGGGTGTGCTTTGGGGAGTGGGAAGGCCGGAGATTGGTATCGAACTTTAAGGGTTGAAGAGCGTACTCACTATCCCACTCTCAAGAGATTGTTCTTGAAAGAATACATACGTGAGGGTGTGCTTTGGTGGGGAGTAGCATCTCAACTCCAAAAAGCTGAACGCGAGGAAGGGGAGTCGGTGAGAGACTTTATTAGTCGATTAAAGCATCTAAATTCTCGCTGCACTCCCGATGAGCACTTCAATAACAACCAACTGCTTGATAGATTCATCCGAGGATTGCGCCACGAGGACATATACAATGGCCTAGTCATTAGAGGTCTTACGACGTGGGAAGCAGTCACTGCCAATGCAATTAGAAGACAACTTGATGATTTGCAGGTAAAAAGGTGTCTTCGAAGACAAGATCTGTTAGTTCGCACGTATCTGGGCACGAGCCAATGACGGTAAAACCTATTGCCAAGGAGTCCAAGATATCTGAAATGTCTGTGATGACTGACCTTACTAGGGGTAATCGAGCTCCTCAAAATAGCCATATGTACTCAAGAGAAGAGAGCAACAATGGTGTTCGGTTTGCTTAGGACCACATAGTACGAGTGAATGTCCCACATTTAGAGTTAAATTCAATGGGAAAGATAACGAAAAATCACAAAGTCAAGTGGCAAAACCATCTTTGATTGTTTGCCACCCCTCTAACGCTTCAACACCCAGAGTGGAAACAAGCAGTGTGGTCTCCAAGGCTCTGCTTACTATGCCAAAGAGTACATACAAATGGGTCCCAAAAGCTTCATTTTAACAGCTAGCTTCCCTGCTCAATCTCATTCAGACAAGAAGCCTCATAGAAAGAGAGCAGCTACCCGCCCGAGAAAAGGCAACGTAACATCATGATGGATTCCTAAAAAATTATTAGTAGCCCAAGGGTACTACGAAGGGAATGACCAAATTTGGGTCCCTATACATAAACTGAATCCCTCTACATCACCTGTAAAACCTTGCAAACCAAATATTGCCACCCCAACGACAATTCAAGACCGTGGTAAGGGAAAGGTAATAGAGTGCTCCGCACCACTTTTTCCAGAGCTAGTTTGGATTCCCAAACGATATCGATCAATACCACCTAGCTCAGGAACGGGGGGCCACATGAGGCTTCTAGCTCCTCATGCCAGGCACACGTTGATATAGAAGTTTCTACATGCTCTACACCTACTCTTGTCAACACCCAACCAATGAGTGTACGTCTCCCCTTGTAAGAGTATCATCGGAAACCATTTCCTCCATTCGTGAATAGGAGCGTACACTACCATCTCTGCAATTTGATGTGGCCACAAGGGTCATAAAAAGCTATCTGTCCACATCACCAACTATGACCCGCTGGACAAATTGGTTCCAAGAGGCTGCAACATCATTGTAAAAAATATAATCTACCTAAGGAAAGGGGGAGTATGTACTCACGCTCGACATTCTATTGCTTCCTCCCTAACCTTCTCCCCTGACAATGTAATTCCCCTGACAATGTAATTCCCAAATTCGAGGGGATGTGTATATATATAGCTTCATACACATAAAAAGAAAAGAAAAATAAAAAATAGTAAAAAGAGCAAGACCACATTAAGAGAAGAAATATCCGTATACAATTAGCAACTAGATTGACCTGTCACATAAACCTACTGATGCTATATCTGTGTTTGCAGATATGGCAAATGCACGGGCATCACACACTTCATCCACTCCCACCTTTGGTGAGAGGTATCATTTGTACCTTTCTCACCTTTGGTGAGAGGTATCATTTGTACCTTTCTCAGATATTTCACATGTGCTATCCTGTAATTGAAACTGAATTGGATCATATAGATATACTAGCCAGAGAGGAAAATGTTGAGGAATTAGAATGGCTAATTCGCCTATTGACCATGACTGACCCCTACTCCGTAGAGGACATATCCCCAATAGCCCAATGCTTTCCTTTTCCACAAGATGACTATCCTCGCATGGTTACATTCTTGTTGATGAGTTTATGTGGATGGGAAAACGAAAAGGATATATCTGATGACGATAAATGGACGGATGAAACTCATGGCACTACCGAGGCTGACTTTATTTATTTGGATGATGCGGATAGATGCTTAGCCTTAGGGCTAGAGCCAGGACTCTACAACATCCTCTTACCATATCCTTAGTAGTAGTGTGGTGACTGGTAGGTAGATTAGTGTTTTCAAGTTGTTTCTAGTTTGGAGTCCTTAAACGAGTCTTTTATTTTCCCCTGATGTGCCTCTCGAGGTATAGTGTTTGTTAGTTGGTTGTACAAGTTGAAAAGTTTGAGGTGGGTTTGCTTCCAAGTCCTAAGATTGCCGCAATGTTCATCATAAATGTCTACATCAAATTGCAAGCTTTCTCATCAAATCCACGAGATCTCCAATTTACAGGTGTAATTCTTCCATGCCCACTCTCTTTAATTTTTCCTGTTCAATTAATTGCATGAACTGAAGGCATGACCACATGGAACTTGTCAAGGTTTTACTTAGTTTTTGAAGTTGCCTGACGTGCTAGTGTAAATCATTAATGAGCTTAACCTTATTAGATATATTCTTGAGAATGCATGAAGTCTTTAGTTAACATGGGAATATGGTTGTCTTAAGTCTAGGGTTATAACCATCTTAATGTTTGACACCTGGCCATATGTGTGTTAACCTCTAAGACATAGCTCTTACCCCTTGGTCGAAAGGATGTAAGAACACATTATAGTTCAGGAGCGAAAATCACAAAAAAAAAGCCTACAATTAATGGCAATGCAAGTCTATTATGTGCTCTAATGTTGGCCTATCGCCTTATTGACACTTGGTAGGCGAGGAGTATTCTACTCCAGACCGATGCCTTGGGTTGGTAGGGGGTAGCCTTGCCTAAGGTGAACTAATAGATTCCTGGAGAATGCCTTGTGTTAAACATTGTACCAGGATTGATGTTAGTTTTGCCTTAGGGAGGTCGCCATTGTGTGTAAAAATTGTCACGTGCATAAAGAAATAAAGGCAAAAGGCTCCTGTAATAACTCTGATGTTTCTTGTGTCCCTAGACTAGTGGTATTAACTTGTTCTTAAAGTAGACACATTGCGGCGACCATCTGTTTATTTATTAAGCTTAGTAATTTTCCTTGACTTCGGCCATTTATAGACCTTGATTAACCTTCGACACCCTGCTAACTCTTGAATTACTTTCATTAATTTTAAACTCCTATTAATT